>NC_134091.1:119065397-119390147 GCF_000715075.1 Nicotiana tabacum | reverse complement strand
GCTCCATTCCACACGCCCGAACTAGCGCACACATCTACGCAGACAACTTCTTCTCAACCTTCTTAGGTTACACCCCACACTTGTCTTTCTCAATCACTAGAGCCTTCTCTTTTGAACTCTTCACCTTCCATTCAACACTTGCAGCTGGCTTCTCCTTTTTCACTGCAATTGCTACATTAATCTCAAAAGTCACAGTCTCCTCATCCACTCTAAGAATGAGTTTTCTATCCTGTATATCCAGTATAGCTCTACCCGTTGCTAAAAATGGTCTTCCTAGGATGAGGGGGACCTCCTTGTTCTCCTCCATATTCACCACTATGAAATCTACAGGAAATATGAACTTATCCACCCGTACTAAAACATCTTCTACTATCCCCTCGGGCATTATAGTCGTTTGGTCTGCCGGCTGCAAAGATATTGGCACCGACCTTATCTTTCCAATCTCTTTCTTCAGTTTTCTGTAAATAGACAATGGCATTAGATTAACTGAGGCACCGGAATCACATAAAGATTTATCAAAATTTAGAGTGCCTAAAGAGCAAGGTATAGTAAAACTCCCTAGATCTCCACACTTTTGTGGGAGTTTGTTTTGCAAGATAGCACTGTAATGCTATGTGAGCTTGACCACTGAGGTCTCTTCTATCTTCCTCTTCTTTGTAAGGATCTCCTTCAAGAACTTTGTATAAGCTGGCATTTGTGAGAAAACATCAGTGAATGGCAAGTTTACATTAACCTGTCTTAGCATATCTAGAAATCTCTCAAACTACTTGTCCAGCTTTTCTCTATAGAGCTTTTGAGGAAAAGGTAGAGCAGGCATGCGCTTGCTCCCATCATCAGTGTCCTCCCTTCTTGAAGTTTCCTCCTTTTTTTTCTCAGCTCCCTTCTTGCCTTTCTTCTTCTCAGTTTTTTTTATCGTCATCTTCAATTTTTAGCTCCTTCCCACTTTCTTTTTCAGGCGCAACTTCTTTTTGAATTGGAGTGGGATCCTTCAATACTTGTCCGCTTCTCAAGGTCACAACAAATACCGTTTCTTTGGAAATTTTTTCAGCATCAGCATGCAAAGTACCTGGGATCCTCTTAGATAATACAGTTGCAATTTGTCCCACTTGTCTCTCCAAGTTACGCAAACCTGTCCCAAGTTCTTTGATAGCTGCCCCATGAGCATCTAATCTTTCATCAGTATTGACAATGAAGGATTTCATTAGATCTTCTAACCCAGACTAAATTGGTTATTGAGGCTGAAACTACGGCCTCTGCTGATTCACAAAACCAAGAGCTCCTTGAAATCTGGAGTTGTTTTGTTGCCATGCATTTGTTGTACCCCCAGGTGAACTCCATGAAAAATCGGGGTGCTTATGACCCATTGCATTGAAATTGTAGTTACCCACAATATTAACTTCCTCCATTGAAGCTTGACACTCATGAGTAGGGTGTCCTCTTCCACATATGTCACATACTGCATGAGGCTCATTATGTATTGAAGCTAAGGTTAGCTTCCTTATTTCCTTTTCCATGGCATCAAGTTGTACCTGCACCGATATGTTAGTATCAACTTGGTGAACACCAGTTGATCTTCTTCTTTCAGCAATCTCTGAGGGCCACTGATTTGCATCTTCAGATAACTCATCTAGAATAGTGACTATCTCCTCTGAAGTCTTTTTCGTTATCGGACCTCCAACTGCATTGCTCAATGTTCTGCGTGAGGTTGGTGTCAAACCATCCCAAAAGTCCTGGAGTTGCATCCAGAGTTCAATTCCGTTGTGTTGACACTTTTGCACAATATCTTTAAACCTCTCCCATGCTTCAAACACAGCCTCAGTCTCATCCTGGCAGAAGTTATGGATTTCTCTTCTAAACTTGCCCGTTTTAGCTGAGGAGAACTATTTAGCCAGAAACTTTGAGGTCATATCCTCCTATGTTCTAATTGATCCCTGGGTCAAGCTTCGAAGCCAGTGCTTTGCATCATCTTTCAGAGTGAAGGGGAATGCCCTTAAGTACACTGCATCTTGTGACACACTATTGTATTGAAAGGTGTTCATGATCTCCTCGAAGTCCATTAGATGATTGTTTGGATCTTCGTTCATATTTCCTCTGAAGACACAGTTGTTTTGGAGGGTTTGAAGAAACCCTTGCTTCAGCTCGAAATTATTGTTTGCAACTGGAGGTGGTCTCACACTTGATAAACCTTGGTTGTAGACTGGTCTAGCATAATCACCAAGTGGTCTCCCTTGGCCGGGAGCTACGTTTCCGAACTGGTCTGCACCCACGGGCTGATTCTTCGAGCTCTCTCCTCCTCATAAGCAATTTGTGCATCTCTGAGTGCTGCTTCTTCGGCATCTCTTGCACCTTTCTCTCTGAGTTGGGCTGCCTTTCTCGCAGCCAAATCAACATTATCATCACCTCCTGCCATCTTTTCTTTGGTTGAGGATTGCCCAACCGTTTTTATATTCTCGGAGAGATTTCTTTCCTTCCTCAATTATTGCAGATGTTTCTCGATTTTTGGTTCGTATGGTTGCAATTCCTTCCCAGAAGATTGGGTCATGCATCAATCTAACCTGTAGCCTGCGCACAGTCAAAGAGCACCCAAACGTAAAAACAGAAAAATAAAATAAAAATAAAAACAAAGATTCCTGAATTAGCACTACAAACTATTTCAAACACTATTGATTGCCAATTCCCCGGCAACGGCGCCAAAATTTGAAGAGCTAAAAATACAACACAAAATTATGTTCGCTAGTCAAATATAGTATAGAAAATTATCGTATCCACAAGGATATGATTTAAACAGTGTTTTCGTAGCTTCTAGTCTTATTGCTATTCAAGATAATCAACAATTTGGATTTGTGTGAATTAAAACTAAAATTAACTAAAATTCTAAACTATTGGCTAATGACAATCGTAACAAGAGTAAGCAAAGAAGATACCAATGGGAGAAAATATGGGTAGATTGGGTAGGTGCAAGATACTTGTTTGGGAATTAACTCTAGTTACTTCACTCTATGGTTCAAGTGAGTCTCTCGAATTCACTCTATTATTAGTTCGAACGTTCAGTAGAAACTCCTCTCTCGATTAAGTCTCAACCTCACAATATAAACTAAGTTAAGCTCAGTGAAGATATGCAAGAATTCGTAGTGGGTTAATCTTTAGGAGAACCTCTTTCGATTATCCTCCTAACTAGGTCTAAACAATAATTCAACTAGCCTCTTTCGATTACTAAGAAGAATCAATGAATTCAACCAACAAGATAATGCAAAACATCACAAATTATGCCTCTTTAGATTACATAAACATGTGAATATATATGCAACAATAAAAACACCCAAAATGATTCAATACATAAAACTAGAGTTAATATCCACAAACAATTCTCAAAACACCAAATCCATCAATCCCTAAGGAAGAATTACTCCATGGATATGGAGAAATTCATCACAATTAACTTTAAGTCAAAGAAAAATATAAAACATCCAAACCCTTGTCTTGAGTGAGGATGAATAGTGAAATCCTTGTGCTCTTGCTTCTCCCTCTTCTCATTTGCTTCCTTAGGTCTAAATTATGTCAAAAGTCCTCAAAATACCATTTTTCTATGTATATATACCAAGTAGGATCGGGCCCAAACAAATACACCTTCTCCTACACAAAAGGACATTTTTCCGGAGTTGGACGTGCGCGGCTGCGCACCTGGAAGTGTGCCCGCGTGCTTGGCCGCGCACTTTTCACACTGCTCTGCCCCATATGCGCGGTCAGTTCGCGACCGCGCACTTTTCACCCTGTTCTGTTAGGAATTTGAAAAAACGTAAAACATGAAAGTTGTAGCCCTTTGTATTAGATTTCCAAAAATTTATTGTGGAGCCCAAATGGAGTTCTGAACAAAAAGCTATGTGCATTTTACTAGACACAACGCAATATGCATGCTCGATTCTTCGTTTCGTTCCACTATCATCCGTTGATCCCCGAACACGATTCCGGCTTAATTCCTTGGGCTTTTACTCAGATTTCAAAGCTCCAAATCACTTGAATTCATTCTGTAACATCTACATAGCTCGGAATCACTCCTATGAGGCATAAAAGACACAATTAGTGCAAAACACTAGCGATTAAAGCTCAAACTCAACTAAAGTGCAGTAAATTGGAATGTAATAATCGACTAAAATATGAGATTATAGCCTAACATCACTTAACACGAGCATTTACAAGGGCATCCCCAGGACAGACCCCACCACATGCAAATTTTGAAACACGTCCAACTAGGCCTCAGCGTGAATCCATTCCTCATACAGGCCCCGGGGAACGTTTCGGAAATCTGAAGTGTGAGAAGGCGATGGCCGTGCAAGAATTTGAGATGTTTTTGTTACAACAAGAGAGTTTTTTTTTCTTTCTAATTATGAGGGAGTAATTTAATTGAATAGGAAAATGAACAATATATGGAGTGAAAGGGACGACACAAGTAGTATACGAATTGCTGGGCAGAAAGGGCGTGCTCTGCTATCTATATATACTATTCGACATAATCTCTGCCCCCACACGCACGGCAACCATCTCTCTTTCTATATACCTAAAACTACTGTGAAAAGTAGCTCGAGGATTTATGCTACGTCTTACTTTTTTACACAGTTGTGTTCTCATTTATTATATGGAATTTGAGCTCCCCAATGCCAAATAGTCATATCTCCTCTTTTGTATTTTGCTTCTATTTAGATTGGTCCCAATAATTAAATTAGACTTCTTTTGTCTATTTTGTCACAATCAATAGAGTCTAATGAACTTGACTTCCATTTTCTAATGCGATGGAGGGGTGCATTTCAACTATTTTGTCAGGTAACTTTTATCTTCACCGGCTAGATATCAAGACTTAAAAAAATATTTAAAAAATCAACTAATGTCTTTTTTAAATGTTCGCTGAAATTTGACTCGAAAACCTTATGATAATTCATCAAACTTGACCTCCCAACTATCGGGATTTGTGTGTTTTGATTTCTCGTATATTTATTTCTAGGTTCTAATAACTAAACTTTCTTACATTTTTCAACATGACTAACTAAAAAAAGCAAAAACACTTTTATCCAAAAGATAATTTTTTTTCACAAATAAAGTAAAAGATGAACAAAAGAAGAAATTTTTAACATTTCTTCAACCCATTTCATACTAGAACAACATTTAAGTGCAATTGCTACTCCCACTAACTATAGCAGTTTAAGGGAGTTTAGTGAATTTTAGTGAATATATAAAGCTGTCCGGAATAAAGAACAAGTTCGTGAAAAACAATTACACAAAAATGAATTATTAATATTTTGAGTTACGTAGTTTATGCAATTCTAATATCTTAAGAGACCTTAATGTCAAGTTGAGAAATCTCAAGGGTAAAAGTACAAACGATATAATCTAAACTACTCCTATTTATTTAAGAAACCTTAAAAATGTGTAAAGGAATAGACAACGAATCTATAGAGATGTCAACAGTAAACAGAAACAGAATCCACATCTCCAAATCCAATCAATCTCTATATCTGCTTGTACGTTTTGTCATATTATTGTAATCTTGACCAAAGACCATGTGACCATACCCTCCCTGTTCCCCATCCCCTAGTATTGAAAATGACCGATAATAGATTAGAGGTTTTAGAATTTTTTTTTTATAATCGTGTGTTCAAATAAACTTGCACATATCTTGATTAATTTTTCAGAATATTTGCTATCATTTTATTAGTATATATATCAGATAATTCTTTCCACTAACGCTCAAATAGATAGAAAGAAATATTTATTTTTATTACTTTCGAAGTTTGAACGCGGGACTCATAATTCTTAACTCATATTATTAACAACTAGATTACTCTCTTTAAATGACAATATATAAATTTTTATTGTATTGAAAGTTTTAAAAAAATCATAAAAGAGGAATTAGTTTAGCATACTTAAGTAATTATTCCTCAAGAGATATGCTAGCAATTATATAGATGTTTCCTATGGTTCTAACCGGGGCGGATTTATATCTATGGGGCCCGTGAACCCATGATCTTTCCGGCAAGTTAGATATTTTATGTATATATTTTCTAAAGTTGATATAATATTATGTACATATCTATGGGGCACCGATGCTCCAAAAGGGCTAAATAGTGCACTTTGTTGAATGTTAAGTTATTCATCTAAAAGAGTAGGAATCAAATCCACTTACTATTTTTTCCCCTCATTTCTTTAATGGTGCACCCATGTTATAGAAATTCTAGATCTGTCTCTGATTTTAACAACTTCATTTAGCTTGTTCTAACTTATACACTATCATGTGGAGTTTTTCTCTGGGGGAGCTAGTGTTTTTGTTTTAACAAAATCTATCGAATATATGTACAAATTATTAATCTAGAAATTTAATAACTTAAAATGATTAAAATTCTGAATTACAAACTTGAAATTTTGACTCCACTTTTGTTTCATTCTCTAATAAGCAAACGACATCTAAGTTTCTAGTTTATGAAGTGCCATTTGACCATCACAAAACTTTAAATTGTTCTGTACTGAGGCGGATGTAGTGAACAACTAACGGGTTCAAATGAACCCATAACTTTCGACGCGGTGTAAAAATTTATTAAAATTACAAAAAAAGTGGATATGAACCCATAACTTTAAAAATATAATGAGTTCAATGCATAAAACCTTAAAAGTTAAATCTATAAAATTTAAATCCTAGATCCGCCACTAGTAATGTACTCTTTTCTAAACCAGACATTGCAAGATTCTTGCAATTTTCAATACCAAGCAAACTATTTTACATGAGATTGTTTTCATTATGATTAGCGGCTTATTCACCATTTTGTTCCTCAAAGGTTTTTCAGTTACGGACAATATTGGTTGAAGTAGAAAACAAAATTTGAAAGCTGGAAAAGAATATTTAGGAGCTAAGTTATATTTTTGAACATAAGTTTTACTTGAAAAAGACGTATGTGAAGTTGAAAATTTGTGTATGACAACTAACATTTTTTACCTCTAAGTTTTTCATAAATCAATATTAGAAATATTAAAGTTTGGTATATACAATATTATAGCTCGACCATTATCTGTATAAACCGTCAAATACTGAAATAATATTTGATGCTCAAACAAATCTTTTATTTATTTCTTACCCGATGTTTGGTATTTGGAAATAAGTTAATTTTTTAAATCAAAATGTGTGCCGCGTAATGTTTATTAATACGATATAATTCAATACAATACAATATATTATGAAACGATAAGTAACAACCATCCAAACAAGTTGTAAAGGTGAATACGCTTCTTATAGATTTTGTTTTGTTTTGAGGACTCAAATAGAGGAGAATGCGCATCAACTAAACACCCTTGATCTGAAAATTATACTGAGTATTTAGAAAATTATTTTTCGTCTTTAACGTGGTGCTTATGCTTTTCTAAGCCGAGAGTCTAGTGAAAATAACATCTCTATCTCCACAAGGTAGGAGTAAGGCTGCATACACACTACTCTTCCCAGACCCCACTATGTGGGATTATACTGGGTTTGTTGTTGTTGTTGTTGTTAAATTTTGATCACCCTTTATAAAATTCTTGACTCCACCACGGCTCAAACCCAAAAACCTCTAACCTTTAGGGGTCGTTTGGTACAATGGAGAGATATCCCATGAGATTAGTTATCCCACCTTTTATGTGAGATAATTGATCCGACCATTTTAGTGTAAAAGTTATCCCGGGATTAGTTAATTCCCCAAACCAAACATGGAATAAAATCAATCCCAATTTTTACCCCGAAATTATTATTCTTATCTCATATATTAAACGACCCCTTACTCTTTTGTATAATATCCAAAAGGGCAAATGGCCAAATATACCCATGTACTATGAGAAAAATAATAACAACAACAACCCAGTATAATCTCACTAGTGGGGTCTAGGGAGGGTAGTGTGTACGCAGACCTTACCCCTACCCTGGGTTAGAGAGGCTGTTTCCGATATATCCTCGGCTCCCTCCTTCAAAGAACTCTTCACCTTGCTCTTGGGGTGACTCGAACTCACAACCTCTTGGTTGGAAGTGGAGTGTGCTCACCACTAGAGCAACTCACTCTTGTCAAGTACTATGAAAAAAAGTTTAAATATATCATTTGTTATACTTTGGACCCAAATATACCCCTGCCGTAATATTATTGGTTCAAATATACTTATATTCTGTTAAGTTTATCCAAGGTGGGCATCTAGTCCTACGTGACACTAATATATGATGAGCTGGATGTCACATGGCATGCCACCCCAACGCTCCTAATCCATATATAAAAGACTAAAATTTAAAATACAATATTTATCATGGTAGCGGTAATGGTGGCAATAGTACTGGTGGAGGGGAAGAAAATTGTAGCGGTGAAAAAAAATAGAAGGGAGGGATAAAGTGGGTTAGGGGCGCTGAGGTGACAAGTCATGTGACATCCACCTCATCAAATGCCAACGCCATATAGGATTGAATGTCCACATTGGATAAACTTAACGGGAAAAGGATATATTTGAACCAATAATATATTGACGGGGTATATTTAAACTCAAAATATAACAAATGATACATTTAAATATTTTTTATAGTACAAGTATATATTTAGCCTTTTTCGTATCCAAAATGTTAATTTGGGAAGGCATTAAAGATAAGAAGGGACCTTCTTAAAAGCCAAATACCCCGGTCCAAAACAAAACAAGATCACTTTTCCTAGTATACCATTTGATAGACAGCACTCAGTCACTCAGCAACAGCATCAGCAGCTAGCGACAGCACAAAGCAGCAGCAGCTGCTGCTCTCTCAGTCTGTAGCTCTGCACTGCTACAAAGCCAAAACCCCCCTTATTTCTGAGACCAATAAAACACACACAACAAACCAAAACCAAATTCTCCTCAAATCTTTCTTAAGCCCCTTTATCTCTTCTGTACACTTCAGTACTCTCCCTTTATTTTCTTGGCTTTGGTTTTTGACCTTAGCAATAGAGATTTTATTTATGTTGAGTGTAGAATTTCAGAGTTTCGATATAGAGATGGGATTAGTAGTTGAAGTGTGTTGTAATTCAAGATTGGTGTTTTTGTATAGGAAGAGGAAACTCAAGAGCATTTTCTTGAAACTTAGAGCTCAAATCTTGAACCAGAAGAAGAAGAGTAACAAGTTGAGTACTTTCCACTATGATCCTTTAAGCTATGCTCTCAACTTTGACAATGGCAACTTTGGTTTCTTTTGCTTGTAAATTGTATCAACTTACCAAATACCAATTCCCCCACCCCCCCACCCCCCACTTTTCTCTTAGCTTTTGAGTGTTGTAAGGAAGTCAAGTTAAGGAAGTTTTTTGTATATTTTTCTATCTATTTCTAGTTTAACTTCAACTTAATGCTAGATTAATATTTATATCTTTTGTCTTGTGAGTATGCATTACATTTGAGAAAGAGAGAAATGATGGAAAACACTTCTTTTTTATTTAGTTTCTTACTTGATGTTGGGTAGTCGAGATTTTCCCTATGTCTTCCTCAATTTGATAACATTAGTGTTAGTTTGATATTTTTTTATTTTTAGATTGCTATTATTACTTAACGTTTAACTACTATCTTGGATTCGTTATTCTTTTTATTTTGCGTCTTTATTACTTGTTGCCCATTATATTTTTTTCATCTTTTCTATAGTCGAGGGTCTCTCAAAAATTCACTAGTTGTCTTGTCTTCGATTAATTTGAATTTGTACCAAGTGTGAGGGGAAGAGCTCGCCCAATTTTTTTTATTCCCCGAGTTCAAACTCGAAAACATCTATTAGCTAAAAAAAAACATCTATTTAAAAATATAATTATCCTATCCATCACGCAAACAAACCCTAGTTATATTTGTTGTTAATTTGTTAATACTCCCACTATTCTTTTTCCTCTCTGTTTGATTGATATTTTCCTTTCTAGTCTATGTTGAAAACAATTTTTTAGAAAAAATTTACAAATTGAAGAATTTTGACTAATTTTGAGGAGATTGCTAAGATGTTTTTCCATCAATTAAATATGTAAGAAGAAACCATTTTGGATTTAATGAAATGGTTTAAAAGAAATCCTTCTCCATAAATGTATGATACAACCCTCCATTGTTTTGTATATTTTTTCGGTACATATTCTTTCCATTTTGGAATCTTATCAAAAAGATAATTGCCCTTTCCACTTGGGGATTGGTTGAAAAACTATAAAAAGATATAATGCAAACCTTAAATCTGATTCTTTTTGCTACCCATGAGATTGAACTTTAATCAGGAAAATTAGCTTTATCCAGCTGCATATTCAAGCCAATAAACACATGACAGGTGTCAATTTTTTCCTAAAACTTGGATCACGTATTCATAGATATAAAATATGAGAATTTAAATTTATATAGGACATAATAAATGTTAAACTTCATGCAAGATTCATAATCAAGCGAAGAATGATAAGATTGAATCTATACTCATCGTAATTTATGTCATTGTATTTCTAAAATTAGATTAATTAAATTTGATGTATAAAGTGTTATGAATATATTTTTTGCCTTTTAATCATGCAGCAAATAAAAATGGAAACATTGAATTCTTTTTTGCCCTTTTTTCTAAAAAAAGTAGGGGGATCATTACACAAATATTTATTTATTTTTTCTAATTGATATTCATAAATTATACATTGATTATATATTAATATACATATACATTCATTTGATATAATTTTAAGCAGGTGGGTCGACGATTATTTTAGTTAATTTTCAAAAAGTTAAATTAAGGGAGGTGAATCCATCATTTTGAGCGGCCCAAAATGCATATGTGGTAAAGTGAGGGAATATTGGTTTTGTTCAATCATTTTCAATGGAGTAAAGTTAGCTATGGTTATATTCGAACCCACTATTTGATGGCAACATTTGGCCATTAAAGAGGTGGTCCTAAATCTAAAATCTAGGATCTTAGGTCCCTCTCAAATGAATATTTGAGTTAAAGTCAAATAGGAAGAACTAGAAATTATTAGGTAACTCTCAAAATAATAGTTAAAAAAATAAATTTTTTTTTTGTATATATATACATTTTCTATGTTATATACAAAAAATATACAAATTTTATATACTTTTTCGACAACCTAATATAAATAATTTTTAGCGCGGGTTAAAAGTGAAAAAAGTTCAAATTATTACTTTTCGAAAAACGTTTCCCAAAAGAGCTTATTTTTTGGAAATGTTTTCTTGAAAAATATAGTTATGTTGAAAAGTCAAAAACATGTACTATGTATTTACCAAATCGAAGAGTATTTTAATTAATTTTTTGAGTATTACTAGTCCTTGGATACGTGTTCTGCAGTCTATCCCATATAATTAGTACATAACTGAAAAAATTGTATCGTTTTGTAAATGGATGGTAAAATGCTTTGAATCATGATTGCATTTATAAGAAATGAATTGCACTTAGAAATCATAATAATTTGAATATTTAAGCTAAAAAGAATAGAAGGAGAAGATAAAATGTAAGAACTATAAATGATAGCTCAAAAAAATTATTATACAATTCGAAGTTAAAGAGTTTATCTTTGTAAAGTGAAGAATTTAGATAAATGTATCTTAATAAATTCTTTGATAATCCCAAGTCAAATTTAATGTTACAAAACTAACTTTTATTATTAATATTGAATGTATTATTAATATAACTTTTAAAGACATAAAAGTCTAATAATATTGTACGGTCATTTTGGTCTTCCAAATTCTAATTTTTATTCTTGGTGCTTATAATATAGTATATGATACGATAGATTAACAATAATGTGCAACCGTTGGTAAGAGTACCAAGAGTTAAGATTATTGTGACGGCACTTACTTCCATCACAAAATGAGGGAAGCTATTTTTCCTCTTTTAAACATGAAATTTGCGTGTATAGTATATTCACACATATATTATACTCCTGTCCAATTTTATGCAATTATTTATATTTAAAGAGTCAAAGGTGATTTTTTTAACCAAAGTTGTTTTTAGGTTTTAAATACTTTGAGTTACTAATTATTGTGACTTATAAACTATCTATATTCTTGAAATAAATTTTATATATTTAAAAATTACATTAAAAAATGTAAATCTTTAGGTATCAATTACAAGGATTTTGTAGACCGAATCCTATTGGAACTCATGGGTTGCTTACTGTCACGATCCAATTTCACCTATAAGTTGTGATGGCGCCCAACACTGCAGCTAGGCAAGCTAACTAATAAATTAATCATACATTGATAAAATTTAAAACCAAAAAAAATATAATAAAATCCAAACTCTACCAATGTGTGTGCCAAGACCTGGTGTCACAAGTGCAAGTGTATGAGCATCTAGTAGATTATACAAAACTTCAAATATTGTCTGAAATAAAAATGGGCAGAGTGAAAAATACAAAGAAAGACACTAGTAACTGCAGAACGGATCAGAGAAACAGCTCACCACTATGCCCCTAGATAACGTGGGTGTAAGACGATAGGTCTCCCACTAGTATTTGCCTCAATTCCTGCACAAAAAGTGCAGCAAGTGTAGTATGAGTACCTAAACAACGTGTACCCAGTAAGTATCAAGCCTAATCTCGAAGTGATAGAGACAAGATGACCGACTTTGACACTCACTATGGGTCAATAATAATAACTGAAATACAATTAGGATATTTAAATCAGTATGATTTATATAATTTAAAATAATTTATTTAATCAACGGAAATAATCAAATTCCTTCGAATGCAATAATTTTTAACATATTAATTAATATCCTTCAATTCAAATAATTTTTAATTTATCAATTAAATATCATTTACAGGAATAACAATTAATTCTTTAACAAGCAAGAATAATAATTCATTAAATTTCAAGGATTTTTTAATTTATCAATTAGTTTCGCAAGCTGAAATAAATTATTAAAGTATCATGTAATTATTAATATTATTAAGCACGATTTCTCCCGAGGACGTACGGCCCGATCCAGAGTGTCGTGTACACTGCCGAGGGACGTGCGGCGCGATCCATAGATGCATCTATCCTGCCGAGGCATTCGGCCCGCTCCACAAGAAAGGAGGACATTTTTTTATGTACCTCCGGAAGGAGAATATATTTATTATGAGATAAATTCGGGAGGAAGAATAATTTCTTTTAACAATTAATTAATTTTAAATAGAAAATCAAACATATTAATTTTTCCTTCCTTTAATATTGTGATCTAACAATATATATATATATATATATATATATATATATACTTTGATAAATTAATATTAATTAATCAGGGAATACAATTTACACAAATAACTCATGCTTTGAGTCCTAAACTACCCGGACTTTAGCATTTATAGTAGCTACATACGGATTCTCATCACCTCGTGCATACGTAGCCTCCACAATTAGCAATAATTATTCAATTTAATCCCTATGGGTAATTTTTCCCTCACAAGATTAGACAAGAGACTTACCTCGTCTCAAAGTCCACTTTCCGATTATCGCGTCGCGTAAAATTCTCGATTCAATGCCGAAAAATCCGAAACTATTCAAAAGTTATATAAAATAATTAATATATGTTCAATATTTCGAAATTCATCTATTAAATAAATTACCCTATCCAAATAAATTACCCTACCCGATTCAATGCCCACATGCCCGGATTCTGAAAAATTTCGGATGGAAACGTTACCCATAATCTCAAGAACTCAAATATATAATTTCTACCCAATTCCATAACTATTTTCGTGGTTAAAAATCTTATTTTTATAAAAATCTAGGTTTTTTTACCTAAACCCTTGATTTCTAAGATTTACTAGTTATAATCTACCCATAATCTATGTATTTAACTCAAAGGGTATAGAATTAACTTACCTTCAAGTTGTTAGTTGAACTCCCTTCTCAAAAGCTCTGAAATCGCCCGAAAATGGAGGAAAAATGGGCTTAAAATGTCTGAGCCCCAATTTTTAACCATTCTGCCAAGCAGTGATTTCGCACCTGCGGAAGGGGTACCGCACCTGCGGCTTTCGCACCTGCAGAAATTCCACGCAGGTGTGAGTTCCACTCGCCTGGGCCACGGTCGCATCTGCGCAAATATTCTCGCACATGCGCGTTCGCAGGTGCGCCCAATGTTCCGCACCTACGATAGCATGCCTTCATTCCCCTTTCCGCTTCTGCGATTGAAGCTCGCATCTGCGAGGGTCACACCTGCGACTGTCCAAGTGCAGATGCGAACGTACCAGAAGCAGAAAGCTTCAGCATTTTTTTCCCAAGCCCGAAATTGGTCTGAGCCTCGTCCGGTTAACACACGGGACCCCCAGAGTCCCATCCGAACATACCAACAGGTTTGAAATCATAAAACGGACTCGCTCAAATTCTCGGAACGCGTAAAACAACATCAATCTAAGAATAATACCCTAAGCCAAATTGATTCAAACTTAAGAATTTCAAGTTCTTCAATTTACATCCAATGCGCCGAAATATACTTAAACTACTTGGAATGACACGAAATTTTGCGTGCAAGTCTTAAATCATTATAAAGAACTATTCCCAAACTCGGAATTTCAAACGGACTTCAATTACTCAAAATCCTACTCCAAACCAAATTTAAAGAATTTTACACCTTCAAATAGTTGATTTTTACTATTAAGCGTCAAAACGCTCCCGGGTTATTCAAAACCCGATTCGGACATACGCCCAAGTCTAAAATCATCATATGAATCTATTGGAACAGTCAAATCCCGATTCCAGGGTCGTTTTCTCAAAATGTTGACCGAAGTCAAACTTGGCCTTTTAAGGCTAACTTAAGGAACCAAGTGTTCCGATTTCAACTCACACACTTCCAAATCTCGAACCAATCATCCCCGCGAGTCATAAATTAATAAAAGTATGTTCGGGGAGTTTTATTTTAAGGAATAGATTTCTAAAAGTTAAAATGACCGGTTGGGTCATTACACTTACGATTCGAGCCGTAGCCAACCCAATTGGTTAAAACTCAATATTAGTTTCTTTTCCTGTGAAATGATTAGAAATACTTGGAGAATTTGCAGCAGTACCCTATATTTGTGCAACCTTTTAATCTGTACCCTATTTTTTTAAAATTATTAATTTGGTAGCCATCTCACAAAAAATCAGTAATAATATGATAATTACACCCCTGACAAAAGATATAAAACGATTCCCTCCTCTCCTCTCAGCAACTTTATAAAAAAATTATAAACTTGTCCAGATTCATCTCAGAATCACACTTGCATGAAGTTGTTTTATCTTGAAGCTAAAACTTTATGCTAATGTAGCATGAAGGTGTTTCATGTTGAAACTAAAACTTCATGTTAATATAGCATGAAGATGTTTCACATTGAATCTAAAACTTCATGCTAATGCATGCTAAAGTTATTTATCCTGCAGTCTACAGTTTTGTCATGAATTTTATCCGAAACTTCAGTCTAAACATGCTGAAGTTATTTAGTTCATTTGCTAAAACTTCAGACTAAACATGCTAAAGTTATTTAGTTCATTTGCTAAAACTTAAGACTACACATGCTTAAGTTATTTAGTTCATTTGCTAAAATTTCAGACTAAACAGGCTTAAGTTTTTTAGTTCATTTGCTAAAACTTCAGACTAAATATGCTTAACTTTTTGTCTTGTAGTATGTAATTTTCTAATGAGTTTTTGCTAACACATGCTGAAGTTATTTAGTTCATTTGCTAAAATTTCAGACAAAACATGTTGAAGTTATTTAGTTCATTTGTTAAAACTTCAGACAAAACATATTAGTTCATTTGTTAAAATTTCAGACTAAACATGCTGAAATATTTTAGTTAATTTGATAAAATTTTAGACTAAACATGCTTAAGTTTTTGTCTTGTAGTATGTAATTTTCTAAAGAGCTTTTGCTAATGCATGCTGAAGTTATTTAGTTCATTTGCTAAAACTTCATACCAAAACATGCTGAAGTTTTGTAATGCAGTCTATAGTTTTGTCCTGTGTTTTATCCGAAACTTCAGTCTAAACAAGCTGAAGTTTTTTAGTTTATTTGCTAAAACTTCAGCCTAAACATGCTTAAATTTTTGTCATACAGTTTGTCAATAGCCTTTTATTAAAGAAGGGCAAAATCATCTTTTTAAAGCGCTTTTAACAAAAAAATGGGTACGGATGCAAACGAAAAAATAAAATGGGTATAAGTTAAAAAAGGGCGACCAAATAGGGCGCTCCATGCAATTTTTACGAAATACTTTTATAAAAAATAGGTGGTTAAAACAGGTAAATTTTCTTTCATATAAAATAAAATGTCTATTAAGTAAAATATTTTAATATTCTTTTATAGGAAATGTCTATTTAAATAACCTAAATAACATATCATAAAATGGCCCTACTTTTAAATCTTTAACTCCTTCACAATTGGATATGGGCCGTATTTAGTAATACAATTTTTTGCAATAGGAAATTGCACTCATGTATTTATATTGTTCATATTTGAATTATTCCATCATCGAGGGTCCATAGCTCAGTGGTAGAGCATTTGACTGCAGATCAAGAGGTCACCGGTTCGAACCCGGTTGGGCCCTTAAATATTCATTGTTTATTATTTTGTGCGATTGGTTGTATTTCTCCTTTCCTATTTCTTTCGTAAATGGTGAAAGTTATCAAACGGATTCCAATATCCTCTTTCACTTCTTCAGATTTCGCTTAATCAATTTTCAGAGTTTACTCATATTACACACATATTATGCTGGTTTTTACAACAACAACCAAAAAATGAGTTTTTAAGAAACATTGTAATGATTGGAAAACTTCAAATATTTTCCCTATCATGTTTTTCTTCTCAATGTCATCCTTGTCTATTTATTTGCTGTGAAGATCAAATTTGCAATCTTAATCTTACTCTTGTATTTTTTAAATTTGTTTTGAAAACTCTTTCTTGAGTCAAGAGTATATCGAAAATAATTTTTCTACTCACGCAAAGTATAAGGTCTGCATATACCATCTCTCTAGACCCAGGCCACTTTCGGAATCAAACTGGGTATGTTGTAGTGTTTCTTAGATTGTAATACTAAACTTTGGACTTTCCATGACTGATAAGAGTTCTTGTGGGAAGTTCTCTTCCATGTGCCTAGGACTTCTTTTATCACAACAAAAGTACAATAAAGTCATTTGACAAAATCATGATATGCTCAAGATAATCATGTGCTTAGAACTTCCTTTGTCTCAACAAAAAGTACATTAAAGTCATTTGTCAGAAACATGTTATGCTTAAGTATATGTAAATGAGATCGCACTCGGCCTTAGTCAATTAGCATGACTAGTTTTGGCAATCCTCAACAATATATAGAAGCCTAACTATGGTGCTAATGCTATGGCATAAAAGTATTGTTGATTGAGAGCTAACAAACCTGCCCTTTATAGTCGTAGATGTTGTCTTTGAAAAAGAGTTTGGTTTCTGTCAAAACATTATTTTTACTCTATTTGTACTGTATTAGTTTTAAGCAAAAGGGATTCATTGAACCTCGGGCTTAGGCACCTAATCTCAAGCGGTGTCACGTGACACTGCTTTGTTTTTTTCGTAAATATGTATATATGAATTATAAGAAAAATAAAAATATTTGGTATAAATATAAAGAATTCATCTTCTCCATATTCAAAATGCCAAGAGAACGCACATAGTAATAAACCACATGGACAAATGTCATTGTATCATCATTAAATTTTTAATTAGCACTAAAACATATAATCTACTATCCGTAAATAAAGAAGGGAGAGCAAGTAAACTTCAAGTGCAGTAATAAAGGTACATAGCAAATATATATGATGAATTGATAAAAATTAAAGTTAAAAACTGTTATAATTCTGTATTGCTGTAATAAACAATTAAACTTTCTGAAAAAACAAAAAAACAGAAAGTTAGTAATACTTGTTTAACGAAATAGATTCTGAAAAATAAAAAACAGTATAGGAACAAATCGAGCCCACTGAATACTCAGTGTGTCCTTAAGGAAATTATTCCCCTCAAGTACCCGAGATGCTGGAATATATCCTCCCAGGATAGAACGATTTAACTCACCAGTGTATTGGTACCAAAAACTCTGATGAACTGCGAACCACTCAATGGTCGTAAAACACACTGAAAAATATTGTGCAGAAGAAGAAGAAGAAGAAGCTCAGAAAATTTCGTAAGGAAAGATTCCGGGATTCATACTCTATTTATAGAGTTGCTGGCATTGTTTCTGAAAAGGTTTGCAACCTTTCAGAAACAACCATGGCTGTTGGAAAAAGGGGTGTTTGAAATATTGCGAGAAAAATATATTTAAAATAATTCGGGAAGGACCTGACCGAACCGGGTCACGGGTCATGGGTTATTCCGGATTGAATTTTTTCGTTAATTATTTAATTAATTAATTAAATAATTGAAAGAAATTTTGTCCAAAAATATTAATCAATCAATCGATCTTTGACCGAATCCGAATCCGAATCCGAAGCCGAAGCCGAGCGAGCGACGCCGACGACGGCGCGAGGCTTGCCTTTTTCTTATCTCTTTAAGAGCTAGAAGAAGAGCAATTATATATATACCCATCAAAAACTTTTTCTTCCTCCGATATGGGACAATGTCCATTTCCCAAGGGAAACTCAAATATTTCATTTTTTCTCCATTTCTCATTCATCTTCTTTAAGCTACACAAGCTTAAAATCCCAACAATCCCCCACATGAATGGAGAATGGCTATAAAAGAAAGGAATGCACGGACGCATGTGTGTTTTACATGCAAGAATTAATTACATCTGGATAAGTAGGTTTCCCTTTGAACTTTCCGTAGTGAACTTATATCGAATATACTCGGTCAATCGGTAGATTTGATATCTTTGAACCGTCGAGTTTTGTTGTATACCTAGACAACATAAGTCACACAATCAGTCCTTAACCATCTATGCTTCTCACGGTTGTATTCGTTTCAGCCATGAACACCGCCTGGTTTCATGAGTGCTTAGAGAATGGGCCTTTACTTTCATTCCCCTTGAAGCGGCTTACACTTCACACTCACATGTATAATCCTGTAGATACACTATCTGGTCATATCCTGCCAGACTTAGCAAATCATTAAAAAACCTTTAAGCTTTGTTGACTCATCAAAAAGCCTTAATACTTTACCTCGATTTCAGAACATTGTCTTCATTACGAGAATGGGTTGAGTTATTTGACAATGTTGAATCGTTATTCATAACTTTGTTTGATCTCTTTGAACCTAACTCGTGGGATCTCCAGTCTGCTAGGTAGAGTTACCGTCATGATGACTTGTCCTAGACCTTAACCCCATTCCCTTTGATGATCTTTCAACTGTCTCTCTAGATAGGCCTTTTGTAAGTGGATCCGACATGTTATCTCTTGACTTTATGTAGTCAATTGTGATAACATCACTAGAGAGTAGTTGTCTAACGGTATTGTGTCTCCGTCGTATATGACGAGATTTTCCGTTATACATAACGCTCCCTGCCCTGCCTATTGCCGCTTGACTATCACAATGTATACAAATAGGTGCCAAAGGTTTGGGCCAAAATGGAATATCTTTCAAGAAATTCCGGAGCCATTCAGCTTCTTCATCGGCCTTATCTAAAGCTATGAATTCAGATTCCATTGTAGAACGGGCGATGCACGTTTGTTTGGATGATTTCCAAGACACTGCTCTACCCCCAATTGTGAAAACATATCCACTCGTGGATTTAACTTCAGATGATCCAGTGATCCAATTTGCATCACTATATCCCTCGATCACGGAGGGATATTTGTTATAATGCAAAGCGTAATTTTGGGTATGTTTGAGATACCCCAAAACTCGTTTCATTACCATCCAATGTATGTGATTGGGATTACTTGTAAACCAACTCAGTTTACTAATAGAACATGCTATATCTGGTCGTGTACAATTCATGATATACATCAAACCTCCCAATACTCTTGCATAATCCAATTGTGAGTCACTTTCACCTTCATTCTTTTGAAGTGCATAACTCACGTCAATTGGAGTCTTGGCAATTTTGAAATCCAAATACTTGAACTTGTCAAGTACCTTTTCAATGTAGTGAGACTGTGATAATGCTAGACCTTGTGGAGTCTTGTGAATTCTGATTCCTAAGATCACATCAGCAACTCCTAAGTCTTTCATATCGAATTTGCTAGCCAACATGCGCTTAGTAGCATTTATATCTGCCATGTTTTTTCTCATTATCAATATGTCATCAACATATAAACAAACAATGACTTCATGACCTGGAGTATTTTTAATGTAAACACATTTGTCGCACTTGTTGATTTTAAACCCACTTGCCAACATTGTTTGGTCAAATTTGGCATGCCATTGTTTGGGTGCTTGTTTAAGTCCATAAAGTGACTTAACAAGTTTGTACACTTTCTTTTCTTTACAAGTTACCACAAAACCCTCAGGTTGTTCCATGTATATCTCTTCCTCTAATTCTCCATTTAAGAAAGCTGTTTTAACATCCATTTGATGGATTTCAAGACCATACACTACCGCTAGTGCCACTAACACCCTAATAGATGTTATCCTCGTTACTGGCGAGTAAGTGTAAAAGTAATCAAGGCCTTCCTTTTGTCTATAACCTTTGACAACAAGTCTTGCCTTATATTTGTCAATAGTGCCATCAGCTTTCACTTTCCATTTAAAGATCCATTTCGAACCTAAAGGCTTATTTCCTAGAGGAAGATCTACCAATTCCCATGTATGGTTATCCAAAATTGATTGAATCTCACTATTGACTGCCTCTTTTCAAAACGCTGAATCAGAAGATAACATAGCTGCTTTAAAAGTTTGAGGCTCATTTTCAAGCAAGAATGTCACAAAATCTGGTCCAAAGGAAGTAGATGTTCTTTGACGTTTGCTACGCCTTGGATCTTCTATACTTGGAGTATTTTCCTTTGGGTTTTCCCGAGGTCGTTTAGGTCTTTCACTTAATGACTCACATTCAGTTTTATACGGATAGATTCTTTCAAAGAATTCAGCATTATCTGATTCCATTACCGTATTAATGTGAATTTCGGGATTATCGGATTTATGAACCAAAAACCGACATGCTTTACTGTTTGTGGCATATCCAATGAAAACGCAATCAACAGTTTTTGGTCCGATTTTAACCCTTTTAGGTAAAGGAACTTGTACCTTTACTAGACACCCCCACACTTTAAAATATTTTAAGTTGGATTTTCTTCCTTTCCATTTTTCATATGGAATAGATTGCGTTTTGCTGTGGGGTCCTCTGTTGAGTATTCGGTTAGCTGTAAGGATAGCTTCGCCCCACAAACTCTGCAGTAATCCGGAACTTATTAATAAAGAATTCATCATTTCCTTTAATGTCCGATTTTTTCTTTCCGCAATTCCATTGGATTGAGGCGTGTAAGGTGCAGTAGTTTGATGGATAATTCCATATTCCGAACATATTTCTGCAAATGGAAATTCATATTCTCCACCGCTATCACTTCTAATCATCTTGATCTTTTTATTCAATTGATTCTTCACTTCATTCTTGTATTGCTTAAATACTTCAATTGCTTCATACTTGCCATTAAGCAAATAAACATAACAATATCGAGTGCAGTCGTCAATAAAAGTAATAAAATACTTTTTCCCACCTCGAGATGGTGTCGACTTCATATCACAAATGTCAGTATGAATTAAGTCTAAAGGATTTGAATTCCTTTCAATAGACTTATAAGGATGTTTTACAAACTTAGACTCAACACATATTTGACATTTTGATTTATTACACTCGAATTTAGGCAACACTTCTAAATTAATTAACTTCCGCAAGGTTTTGTAATTGACATGTCCTAAACGAATATGCCATAAATCATTTGACTTCAATAAATAAGAAGAAGCTGCAATTTTATTCATACTGTCAATAATTATTACATTTAGTTTGAAGAGGCCCTCTGTGAGGTAGCCCTTTCCAACATACATTTCATTCTTGCTTACAACAACTTTATCAGAAACAAATATACATTTAAATCCATTCTTAACAAGCAAAGAAGTAGAAACTAAATTCTTCATAATAGTAGGAATATGAAGAACGTTGTTGAGCATTAACACCTTGCCGGAAGTCATCTTCAGGAATATCTTCCCATAACCTTCAATCTTGGCTGTTGCAGTATTTCCCATGGAAAGCTCTTCTTCGGGACCAGCAGTAGAATAAGTAGCAAATGCTTCCTTGACAGCACAAACATGTCGAGTGGCTCCAGATTCAATCCACCACTCCTTCGGATTTCCAACTAGGTTGCATTCCGAAAGCATTGCACACAGATCATCAATGTCATCATTCTTCTCCACTATGTTAGCATATCCCTTCTTCTTATACTTTTTCGGGAGACGACAATCAGGGGCTTTGTGACCGGTTTTTCCACAATTGTAGCAGTTGTCCTTGAATTTCTTTTTGTTCTGCTCCTTAGTCTGTCCAGAAGACCTCTTTCTCTTCTTACTTTTTGGAGCAGTCTCCTCAACGATATTAGCTCCCATGATCGTTGAATTTTCACGAAACTTCTTCTCGGCTGTTTTGTTATCTTCCTCAATCTTGAGACGAATCACAAGATCTTCCAACTTCATTTCTTTGCGCTTGTGCTTAAGATAGTTCTTGAAATCTCTCCACGAAGGAGGCAATTTTTTAATCATTGCAGCCACTTGAAATGCTTCATTCACTACCATACCTTCAGCAATAAGGTCATGAAAAATAAGTTGAAGCTCCTGAACTTGGGTTCCAACAGCTTTACTGTCTATCATTTTATAGTCTAGTAACTTGGCTTTCAGGAACTTCTTCAAGTATTCAGTCTTGTACTTCTTCTCAAGTGCGTCCCATAATTCTTTCGAAGTATTCATCGCACTGTACACATTGTACAAGTCATCCTCTAAAGCGCTTAAGATATAGCCTTTGCAAAGAAAATCTGCCTGCTTCCACGCCTCAACAATCATGAATTTTTTGTTGTCCGGCATGTCCGCAGCAGGCACTGAAGGTTCTTCACTAGTGAATTTCTGCATACCAAGTATGGTAAGCCAGAAGAACACCCTTTGCTGCCATCCTTTGAAGTTGGCTCCGAAAAATTTTCCCTGTTTCTCTGCCGGTGGAACAATAGTCCGGCTTGACGAGGCTATCGTCGTTGCCGCAATAGTCGCAGAAGAATTTCCGTTATCAATTGCCATTTCTCACTGTGTACAACAGAAGAGTTCAATTAATGGAAAAATCAGAACAGCAAACAATACTGTTATTAACAAAAAATAGTATGTATAATAAATAAAACCGAAGTTTTTATATACTGTTTCACAGAAAAACGATGAAGTTTTTATGTTCTTCAAATTGTTTTACGAATTTCAATACTCTGATGAAATTTTTTATATCTTAAAATTAGAATAGTAAAATTCAGAAGAAGTAGAAAATCACACAGGTTTTAATCTCCACAAAAAAAATACAGAATATAAAAAAAATTAATTTCCTTAAGAATGTTATAATTCTGTATTGCTGTAATAAACAATTAAACTTTCTGAAAAAATAAAAAAATAGAAAGTTAGTAATAATTATTTAACGAAATAGATTCTGAAAAATAAAAAACAGTATAGGAACAAATCGAGCCCACTGAATACACAGTGTGTCCTTAAGGAAATTATTTCCTTCAAGTACCCGAGGTGCTGGAATATATCCTCCCAGGATAGAACGATTTAACTCACCAGTGTATTGGTACCAAAAACTCTGATGAACTGCGAACCACTCAATAGTCGTAAAACACACTGGAAAATATTGTGTAGAAGAAGAAGAAGAAGAAGCTCAGAAAATTTCATAAAGAAAGATTCCGGGATTCAAACTTTATTTATAGAGTTGCTGGCATTGTTTCTGAAAAGGTTTGCAACCTTTCAGAAACAGCCATGGCTGTTGAAAAAGGGGTGTTTGAAATATTGCGGGAAAAATATATTTAAAATAATTCGGGAAGGACCTGATCGAATCTGGTCACGGGTCATGGGTTATTCCGGATTGAATTTTTTTCGTTAATTATTTAATTAGCACTAAAACATATAATCTACTATCCGTAAATAAAGAAGGGAGAGCAAGTAAACTTCAAGTGCAGTAATAAAGGTACATAGCAAATATATATGATGAATTGATAAAAATTAAAGCTAAAAACTGTTATAATTCTGTATTGCTGTAATAAACAATTAAACTTTCTGGAAAAATAAAAAAATAGAAAGTTAGTAATACTTGTTTAACGAAATAGATTCTGAAAAATAAAAAACAGTATAGGAACAAATCGAGCCTACTGAATACACAATGTGTCCTTAAGGAAATTATTCCCCTCAAGTACCCAAGGTGCTGGAATATATCCTCCCAGGATAGAACGATTTAACTCACCAGTGTATTGGTACCAAAAACTTTGATGAACTGCGAACCACTCAATGGTCGTAAAACACACTGGAAAATATTGTGCAGAAGAAGAAGAAAAAGAGGCTCAGAATATTTCGTAAGAAGAAGAAGAAGCAGCAGCTCAGAAAATTTCGTAAGGAAAGATTCTAGGATTCAAACTCTATTTATAGAGTTGCTGGTAGGGGTGGGCATATTTCGGTCTGAACCGAAAAAACCGACCGAACCGAAAATATTTTTATTTCGGTTTCGGTTATTCGATTTTTTCGGTCGGTTTCGGTTTAAAATTTTAAAATTTCAGTTTTTCGGTTCGGTTTTCGGTTATTAGTTTATTTGGTTCAGTTAACTGAAAAATCGAATTATTAACAAACCAACAAATTTTCGGTTGGTTTCAGTCTAATTTATCGAAATTTTGAAAGAAAACCAACAAATTCGTCAGTCCAATTATTACATAGAGAAAGCCCAATATGATAATGTTCAAACCGATAATCGAACCGAAATAAACCGAACAGAATTTTTTAAACCGAACTGAACCGAACTTATTTTAGTTCGATTTCGGTTACTACTTTTATAAAACCGAAAACCAAATAACCGAACCGAACCGACCGAACGCCCACCCCTAGTTGTTGGTATTGTTTCTAAAAAAGGTTTGCAACCTTTCAGAAATAGCTATGGCTGTTGGAAAAGGGGTATTTAAAATATTGTGGGTACCGGTCGCGGGTCATGGGTTATTCCGGATTGAATTTTTTCGTTAATTATTTAATTAATTAATTAAATAATTAAAAAAAATTTGTCCAAAAAGATTAATCAATCAATCTTTGACCAAATCCGAAGCCGAGCCGAGCGAGCGACGACGACGACGGCGTGAGGCTTGCCTTTTTCTTAACTTTTTAAGAGTTAGAAGAAGAGCAATTATATATATACCCATCAAAAATCTTTTCTTCCTCCGATATGGGACAATGTCCATTTCCCAAAGGAAACTGAAATATTTCATTTTCCCTCCATTTCTCATTCACCTTCTTTAAGCTACACAAGCTTAAAATCCCAATAAAAATATGATATATATTATACCATATTTTGTGACAAATTCTCTAAGTTTTTGCAATTTAGAAAGAAGTTTTGGCACAACGATGAGAGTCGAGCTACAGTGCCACCAAGAGGCCACGGTTCGAGAGGGCCGGCTATAGAGTAAAGCTTCTAAAGCATTTGTTTGAGGCCCTCAAATTTTGGGGTCCCATTTTTTTAATATCAAAATAGGTTTATTGGCTGTTTTAGGAAAATAATGAGTAGTTTTTACCTTGAAAATTAGATATTTTTTTATAAAAGGAAAGAATAGATATGTAACTAATTGAAGTGAGCGTAATACTTTTTATAAATGTGAATTTCTTTCAAACTTTTTTTTGTCTGAACAAAAAATCTAACAAGTGAAATTATTATATTCCACTTTTTATCCATTTTTTCATCAGAAAATATGTAGTACTAAATTATATTTTTACACTATTCATTTTCTTTCTTGGTTTGTCTAAGAGTTAATAGCTCACATAACTTTATACTCTTATATATTCTCTTTCTTGCTTTTTTCGGGTTTAAGTCTGATAACTTAGTAGGAGTAGTATTATTCGAAAACCCACATAGCTTAAAAGTACTATTGATATCATATATCGTGTATTCTTTTTTGTTTTTTCCTGAATTTCAAGCATTTTGTGTTATCGAAGGAGCAAAAAGATATCTTGAAATCAAGTCATCATTTTTCTTAAATTAAATTCAATTATTATAACTTTCAAGTGTTATTATCATCTCATTTTATTCTTATATTATCATCTCATTTTATTCTTACTTCATAGTTATATATTGTCTTTTATTCATTTTATAGAATTTAAATATGCCAAGAAAAATATGAATCAAGTTGTTCAAAACTAAAATAAAAGAGTTAAAAACTATTTTAATATTGTCCAAAACATTTTTAGGAGAGATCGATTATAAAAAGTTATTAATAATTTTGTATCTCAAAATATTAGAAAAATATATATATATATATATATATATATATATATATATATATATATATATATATATATATATGTGTGTGTGTGTGTGTGTGTGTGTGTGTGTGTGTGTGTGTGTGTGTGTGTGTCAACGTTGGCTTTAGGCCATAAATACTGTTAAGCCGCCCCTAGACTTCGAGTAAGGTTGCAAACAGTAGTCCAAAGTAGCCAAACCACTCTTTAAAGTTTGAAAGTTCAAACTAATTCTTAAGTCTTTCCAAAAAGTACAAGAGTATTTAGTGTTCAACTGCTCTTCAAGTACGGTTGCGTGTAGCAGGCCATTGTGATCCGGATAGAGGAAACAACTTAGTGCATCAAACCACTCTTTAAAGTTTGTAAGTTCAAACTAATTCATAAGTCTTTCAAAAAATATGCAAGAACTTTAGTGTTTAACTGCTCTTTAAGTAAGGTTATATATAGTAGGTCAAAGTGGCCGGGATAACAGAAACAACTTAGTGCATCAAATCGCTCTTTAAAGTTTGTAACTTCAAACTAATTCTTAAGCCTTTCCGAAAATGTACAAGAGTACTTTAGTGTTCAACTGCTCTATTTTGGGAGAAAAAAAGCTTATTAGACTACCTGATGCATAAAGCATTTTGTATTTACACATGATGCGGAGAAGGGCTGCACTTCAAGGGATGTGATGTAAAAAGCCTACCTAATATATAAAAGCATTAATGGATACTTCCACGTTGTTGTCCTATGTAAGTTTATTTTTATGATTGACAAAGTTTGTCATCATCAAAAAGGGGGAATTTGTTAGCCTCCGTAAGTTTGTTTTGATGAATGACAAAAACACGCATGAACCACGCCCATAAACAGTATACAGAGACACGGGCAGATTCAAGCACAAGGCATGCACGTGAAATAGATACGCTCAAGTGGTTATTTCTGATATCTCCTGAACGAAAAGGTTGCATAAATTATAAGGAGCAGGACTCCTTAATCGAAAAGAACTATATCCCAGATAAGGGAGGATTTAGAAGTTAAAAATAACTAGAACTCTTCCACCAAGAAAGAGTATAGAATTAGAACTCTAATTATTTCTTATTCTATTCTCTCTCTCTCTCTCTATATCTATATCTATATATATATATATATATATATATATATATATATATATACAGTTTGTTCTCTTTTACAGGCGATGTCACACCCCTTTTCTACCCCACAAAATATATGTGCATTTCATGGAATCTTGTGTGTTAAAGAGTTTTTTCAATTAAAGTGATAATTTTAAAGTAAGAATTATTTTATTATTCAGAGTCGCTACTTGGAATTTGATTTTTGGGTGTTCCAAGTCACCTTTTATTTGAATATCTATTCAAAGGAAGATTTGACTCTTTCATTATTGGTCTGCGAAAAACAAAGTCCAGGTAAGGAATTTTGTTGACCAGGAAGAAGGTGTAAGGCATTCCCCGAGTCTCGTGGTTCTAGCATGGTCGCTTTATTGACTACAACTTGGCTTGAGTTAATTTTAGACAAACTGTGATTTATTGGCTTTCATGTTTTATCTATCCGCTTTTATTGCTTGATTATTCGTAATTATGGAATTATCCTGAAACGAGTCACGCGTACGTGTACTCGTTTTGTTTGGCGCGTCAAGAATCATGTCACGTGTACATGTATACAATTAATAACACTTTATTAATATTAAGATTCTTTCGCCCAAAGTTGTGCGAACGCATACATTGGTTTTAATTTTGGAAATCGTAATTATGTCATGCGAACGTGTACATAGTCACGATAATTGATTTATTACTACACGCCTAAAGCATATGAGCGACATTTAATTTATGAGTTATTTTCCTAAAGTAGTTTGAGATTATTATAAGGCCAACGATTATGGAGGTAAAATTGTGAGGAAATATATGATTTTAGCTATTTGAATAAATAAGGCCCAACAAATGAAGCCCAAAATTATTATAGGATCCAAATCTTCTACATTTTAAATCAAAGTCCAAATACTATATTTCCAGACCACTCAACGGCCTAACTGTAGAACCATTCTTATGCGGCCCATCATGGTTCTTCATGTTCTTTTCTATTATATAATAATTTAAAATTGATGCATGAAATTAATATCCTTTAATCCTATATTAAAAACACATGTCTAGATATAGATAAAACTAAGGATAAAGTAGGATCAATTAAATACTAAGAGATATAAAAATTGAAAACAAAGACATGATAAAGCATATAGTATTTAAGAACGTATCTACAATGTTATTCATAAAGTTTAAAGGCATTAGCTAATACTTTAAAATTGACACTCCAATGAAGTTCACCATGAGGTTTAGCAAACAATTTCAATGGACAGGAGCAAAAATGATATCCAAAGCTAGCAACATAGTGAGAAGGCAAAAATCGGATCTTTGTATTAAATGAATTTGAAGTCAAAAAACTTACATCTATGCGAGCCAAACAAATACCGACTATCGGAACAAAGAAACTAGCAATACCGGAACCTCGAACGCGAAACTACTGCGGTGACCTCGATGGAACTCAAACTTAAAAATGTTGTTGTGCTATGTGGAAAAGGGGGACTGATTTAAGGTATTTTTAATGGAGTTTTTGGCTGATGTTTGGTGGTATCTTGATGTTGTTTCGTGGGAAAATTTGCAGCACCTTTCAGTTGTTGTTTCGGGTCTTTTTTGGGACTGATTGCAGCTAGCTTTTTGCTGCTTTGTTGGCTGGATTTTTGTGGATATGGAGCGGCTTTTTTATGTTGTTTTCGTAGATTTTTTGGAGTTTAGGGGATTGTTTTTGGGTGGTTTTAATGGCTTCATCCTCGTGTATATGGTGAGAGTGTGTGTGAGAGATGCAAATGAGAGAGTGACGAGAGAGAAGCGGGCAACTTGAATGGAGTGAAGGAGAGGGTGGCGGCTAGGTCCTTCTCTTTCTCTTAGAGCTTTAGGATTCCTCTAAAGGGATCTTCTGTCCGTTTCAGCTGAAGAAGAAAGGAGTTAAGGGTTGTTTTAATGGGTAAAGAGAGTGGTATGGAGTTTGTGAGTGGGGGACAAACATGGGGGACAAGGAGTGGGGGACAAGGGAAAGTAGAGTATAAAGAGTTGGGACAAAGAGTGTGGAGCAAAGAAAAGTGGAGTGGGACACACGTGGGAAGATGGGAGCCGGAATGATGGAGTGAGAAGTGAGATATTTGTGAGATGAGTGGGGAAAAATTCAAGCATTGTCAAAAATTAGGTGCTCACAGCATGCCCCTCTTTACTTGGAAATATGAAGAGTTTTCCGACAAAGAAAAGATAAGCGATATGACTAATTTTTGGCCATACCATTACTCAAAAGGGAAGAGATAAGAGAAAAGAGTGTGACTGAGTCTTAGTTATGGACAACCTACATATCCCGGGTTATAAAAAATTAGGCCGCGTGTAGTTCAGAAAAAATGATGGAATATTGAGTTGGAGAGTCGAGTAAGGTTCCGTCGAGGCTTCGGTCTATAGTCCAGTTATTATATCAAAATCAAAAGAAACTAAACAAACCTATCGGCTATGAGTTACAAGATTCCTATTTATAAATCTTCTAAAACTTGATCTTGGGTCTTCATGCAGACTCTGATCTGAACCTTGATGCTTGCTAGCTACAGGTGCTAGTTCATTCTTCTACGACTTCTTCTGATCAAACCGGAAAGTGTAAAGCTCGTTACTTTAGTCATGTCTTGAGCTTTTCCATATCCTTTCCATCTGCTTCTGCATTTGAATTTACTTCTTTTCCTTTTCTTTTCTTTATTCTAGATTGAGAATTCTTCTTTTGGTCATCTCGAACCCTCTGCCTAAAGGTAAAACAAAAACCTGGTCTAACATCAAAACGAACAAAAGAATGAAATGTTTCCGCCCCAGTTTTTACTAGGAAAATTTTGCAAGTTATTGTAACAAAATTCAAAAGTACTTCTTTATTGAAAGCAACTAAAGTGTCACGAATGGTGTACCCTAGGAAAACATGAAGATGATTTTTTGATTTGATCTTTTTTCTGGAATAGTGTACCCTATGTTACTAAAAGGAAATGTAACAACGGGTTCGCACCCTGTATTACTGAAAAGGAAATATAATCAGGGGTTGACCCCCTGTATTACTGAAAATAAAATGTAACCAGGGGTTGGCACCCCGTATTACTGAAGAAGGAAATGTAACCAGGGGTTGGCGCACTATATTACTGAAAAGGAAAAGTAACCAGAGGTTGGTGCCCTGTATTATTGAAAAAGGAAATATAACCAGGGGATGGCGCCCTGTAATACTGAAAAGGAAATGTAACCAGGGGTTGGCGCCCTGTATTACTGAAAAGGAATGGTAACCAGGGGATGGCGCCCTGTATTACTGGAAAGGAAAAGTAACTAGGGGTTGGCGTCCTGTATTACTAAAAAAGAAATGTAGCCAGGGTATGATGCCCTGTATTATTGAAAAGGAAAGGTAACCAGGGGATGACGCCCTATATTACTGAAAAGGAAAGGTAACCAGGGGATGACGCCTTGTATTATTAAAAAGGAAAGGTAACCAGGGGTTGGTGCCCTGTATTACTGAAAAAGGAAATGTTACTAGGGGATGGAGCCCTGTATTACTGAAAAAGGAAATATAACCAAGGGATGGCGTCTTGTATTACTGAAAAAGAAATGTAACCAGGGGTTGGCGCCCTGTATTACTGAAAAGGAAATGTAACCAGGGGTTGTCGCCATGTATTACTGAAAAAGGAAATGTATATAGGGAGTAGTATACCCTATGTTACTATAAGGAAGTGTAACCAGGGGTTGGCACCCTGTATTACTGAAAAGGAAATGTAACCAGGGGTTGGCGCCCTGTATTACTGAAAAGGAAATGTAACCAAGGGTTAGCGCCCTATATTACTAAAAAGAAAAGGTAACCGGGGGATGACGCACTGTATTACTGAAAAGGAAAGGTAACCAGGGGATGGTGCCCAATATTATTGAAAAGGAAAGGTAACCAGGGGATGGTGCCCTGTATTATTGAAAAGGAAAGGTAACCAGAGGTTGGTGCACTGTATTACTGAAAAGGAAATGTAACCAGGGGATGTCGCCCTGTATTACTGAAAAGGAAATGTAACCACCGGATGTCTCCATGTATTATTGAATAGGAAATGTAACTAGGGGTTGACGCCATGTATTATTGAAAAAGAAATGTATCCAGGAGATGGCGCCCTGCAATACTGAAAAGGAAATGTTACTAGGGGATGACGCCCTGTAATACTGAAAAGGAAATGTAACCAGGGGTTGGCATCCTGTATTACTGAAAAGGAATAGTAACCAGGGGATGGCGCCCTGTATTACTTAAAAAGAAAGGTAACTAGGGGTTGACGCCCTGTATTACTAAAAAAGGAAATGTAACCAGAGGATGTCGCCATATATTACTGAAAAAGGAAATATAACTAGGGATTAGCGGCCTGTATTACTGAAAAAGAAATGTAACTAGGGGTTGGCGCTATGTATTACTGAAAAGGAAAGGTAACCAGGGGTTAGTTCCTTGTATTACTGAAATGGAAATGTAAGTAGGGGTTGGCGCCCTGTATTACTGAAAAGGAAATGTAACCAGGGGTTAGCACCCTGTATTACTGAAAAGGAAAGGTAACCAGGGGATGATGCCTTGTATTATTGAAAAGAAAATATAACCAGGGGTTAGCGCGCTGTATTACTGAAAAGGAAAGGTAGCCAGGGGATGGCTCCCTGTATTACTGAAAAGGAAATGTAACTAGGGGTTGGCACCCGATATTACTGAAAAGGAAATGTACCCAGGGGTTGGCATCCTGTATTACTGAAAAGGAAATGTAACTAGGGGTTGGCGCCCTGTATTACTGAAAAAGGAAATGTAACCAGGGGTTGGCGCCCTATATTACTGAAAAGGAAATGTAACCAGGGGATGGCACCGTTTATTACTGAAAAAGGAAATTCAACTAGGGGTTGGCACCCTGTATTACTGAAAATAAAATGTATTCAGGGGATGGCGCCCTGTATTACTGAAAAGGACATGTAACCAGGGGTTGGCACCCTGTATTACTGAAAAGGAAATATAACTAGGGGATGGCGCCATGTATTACTGTAAAGAAAATGTAACCAGGGAATGGTGCCGTGTATAGCTGAAAAGGAAATGTAACCAGGGGTTGGCCCCCTATATTACTGAAAAGGAAATGTAACCAGGGGTTAGCTCCCTGTATTACTGAAAAGGAAAGATAACTAGGGAATGACGCCCTGTATTACTGAAAGGAAAGGTAACTAGGGGATGGCGCCATATATTATTGAAAAGGAAAGGTAACCAGGGGTTGGTGCCCTGTATTACTGTAAAAGGAAATGTAACCAGGGGAGGGCTCCTTGTATTACTGAAAAAGGAAATGTAACCAGGGGATGTCGCTTTGTATTACTGAAAAGAAAATGTAACCAGGGGTTGGCGCCCTGTATTATAGAAAAGAAAATGTAACCAGGGGTTAGCACCTAGTTTTACTGAAAAATGAAATGTAACTAGAGGTTGGTGCCCTGTAGTACTAATAAGGAAATGTAAATAGGGGTTGGCGCCCTGTATTACGGAAAAGAAAATGTAACCAGGGGATGACGCCCTATATTACTGAAAAGGACATGTAACCAGGGGTTGGCGCCCTGTATTACCAAAAAATCAAATGTAACCAGGAGTTGGAGCCCTGTATTATTGGAAAGGAAATGTAACTAGGGGTTGGCACCATGTATTACTGAACAGGAAATGTAACCAGGGGTTAGCGCCCTGTGTTACTGAAAAAGGAAATGTAACTAGGGGTTGGCACCTTGTATTACTCAAAATGAAAATTTAACCAGGGGTTGGCACCTTGTATTACTGGAAAGGAAATGTAACCAGAGGTTGGCGCCCTGTATTACTGAAAAGGAAATGTAACCAGGGGTTAGCACCCTGTATTACTGAAAAAGAAAGGTTACCTAGGGATGGCTCCCTGTATTACTGAAAAGGAAATGTAACCAAGGGTTGGCGCCCTGTATTACTGAGAAGGAAGTGTAACCTGGGGTTGGCACCCTGTATTACTTAAAAGGAAATGTAACCACGGGTTGACGCCCTATATTACTGAAAAAGGAAATGTAACTAGGGGTTAGCGCCCTGTATTACAGAAAAGGAAAGGTAACCAGGGGATGGCGCCATGTATTACTGAAAAGGAAAGGTAACCAGGGGATGGTGCCTTGTATTACTGAAAAGAAAATGTAACCAGGGGTTGGCGCTTTGTATTATGGAAAAGGAAATGTAACCAGGGGTTGTCTCCATGTATTACTGAAAAGGAAAGGTAAACAAGAGTTGGTCCCCTGTATTACTGATAACTAGGAGTTGGCGCCTTGTATTACTAAAAAGGAAATGTAACCGGGGGTTACTGCCCTGTATTACTATAAAGGAAAGGTAACAAGGGGATGGCACCCTGTATTACTGAAAAGGAAATGTAACCAGGGGTTGGCGGCCTGTATTACTGAGAATGAAGTATAACCAGGTGTTGGCACCCCTGTATTACTGAAAAGGAAATGTAACCAGGGGTTGGCCCCCTGTATTACTGAAAAAGGAAATATAACTAGGGGTTAACGCCCTGTATTACTGAAAAGGAAAGGTAACCAGGGGATGACGCCCTGTATTATTGAAAAGGAAAGGTAACTAGGGGATGGCGCCCTGTATTATTGAAAAGGAAAGGTAACCAGGGGTTGGTGCCCTGTATTACTGAAAAATGAAATGTAACCAGGGAATTGCGCCCTGTATTACTGAAAAAGGAAATGTAACCAGGGGATGGAGCCTTGTATTACTGAAAAGGAAATGTAAACAGGGGTTGGTGCCCTGTATTACTGAAAAGGAAATGTAACCAGGGGTTGTCGCCATGTATTACTTAAAAGGAAAGGTAAACAGGAGTTGGTGCCCTGTATTACTGATAAGGAAATGTCAATAGGGGTTGGCGCCCTGTATTACTGAAATAAAAATTTAACGAGGGGATGACACCCTATATTACTGAAAAGGGCATGTAACTAAGGGTTGGATCCCTGTATTACCGAAAAGGAAATGTAAACAGGGGTTGGCGCCCTTTATTACTGATAAGAAAATGTCAATAGGGGTTGGCGCCCTGTATTACTGAAAAGAAAATGTAACCCGGGGATGACACCCTGTATTACTGAAAAGGACATGTAACTAGGGGTTGGAGCCCTCTATTACTGAAAAGGAAATTTAACCAGGGATTGGCGCCCTGTATTACTATAAAGGAAATGTCACCAGGGGTTGACGCCCTGTATTACTGAAAAAACAATTGTAACCAGGAGTTGGCGTCCTGTATTACTAGAAAGGAAATGTAACTAGGGGTTGGCACCCTGTATTACTGAAAAGGAAATGTAACCAGGGGTTGGCGCCCTATTTTACTGAAATAGGAAAGGTAACCAGAGGATGGCATCCTGTATTACTAAAAAAGGAAATGTAACTAGGGGATGGCGCCCTGTATTACTGAAAAAGGAATTGTAACCAGGGGATGGCGCCTTGTATTAATGAAAAAGAAATGTAACCAGGGGATGACGCCCTATATTACTAAAAAGGAAAGGTAACCACGGGATGGCACCCTATATTACTGAAAAGGACATGTAACGAGGGGTTGGAGCCCTATATTACTGAAAAGGAAATGTAACCAGGGGATGACGCCCTGTATTACTGAAAAGGAAATGTAACCAGGGGATGACGCCCTGTATTACTAAAAAGGACATGTAACCAGGGGTTGGAGCCCTGTATTACTGAAAAGGAAATGTAACCAGGGATTGGCGCCCTGTATTACTAGAAAGAAAATATAACCAGGGGTTGGTGCCCTATATTACCAAAAAGGAAATTTAACCAGGGGTTAACGCCCTGTATTATTGAAAAGGAAAGGTAACCAGGTGATCGCGCCCTGTATTACTAAAAAGTAAATGTAACCAGGGATTGACGCCCTGTATTACTGAAAAGGAAATGTAACCAGGGGTTAGCACCGTCAATTACTGAAAAAGAAAGGTAACTAGGGGATGTCGCCCTGTTTTACTGTAAAGGAAATGTAACTAGGGGATGGCCCCCTGTATTACTGAATAGGAAAAGTAACTAGGGGATGTCGCCATGTATTATTGAAAAGGAAATGTAACCAGAGGATGGCGCCCTGTATTACCGAAAAAGAAAATGTAACCAGGGGTTAGCGCCCTGTATTACTGAAAAGGAAATATAACTAAGGGATGGCGCCATGTATTACTGTAAAGGAACTGTAACCAGGGGATGGTGCCCTGTATAATTGAAATGTTAATGTAACTAGGGGTTGGCGCCCTGTATTACTGAAATGGAAATGTAACCTTGGGTTAGCTCCCTGTATTACTAAAAAGGAAAGGTAACTAGGGGATGGCGCCCTATATTACCGAAAAGGAAAGGTAACCAGGGGATGGCGCCCTGTAATATTGAAAAAGAAAGGTAACAAGGGGATGGCCCCCTGTATTACTGAAAAAGGAAATGTAACCAGGGGATGGCGCCTTGTATTACTGAAAAGGAAATGTAACTAGGGGTTGGCGCCCTGTATTACTAAAAAGGAAATGTAACCAAGGGTTGTCGCCATGTATTACTGAAAAGGAAAGGTAAATAGGAGTTGGTGCCCTGTATTGCTGATAACTAGGGGTTGGCGCCCTGTATTACTAAAAAGGAAATGTAACAAGGGGTTAGTGCTCTGTATTACTATAAAGGAAAGGTAACTAGGGGATGATGCCCTGTATTACTGAAAAGGAAATGTAACCAGGGGTTGGCGGCCTGTATTACTGAGAATGAAGTGTAACCAGGGGTTGGCACCCTATATTACCGAAAAGGAAATGTAACCAGGGGTTGGCGCCCTGTATAACTGAAAAAGGAAATATAACTAGGGGTTAGCACCCTGTATTATTGAAAAGGAAAGGTAACTTGGAGATGGCGCCCTGTATTAGTGAAAAGGAAAGGTAACTAAGGGATGGTGCCCTGTATTATTGAAAAGGAAAGGTAACCAGAGGTTGGTGCACTGTATTACTGAAAAGGAAATGTAACCAGGGGATGTCGCCCTGTATTACTGAAAAGGAAATGTAACCACCGGATGTCTCCATGTATTATTGAATAGGAAATGTAACTAGGGGTTGACGCCATGTATTATTGAAAAAGAAATGTAACAAGGGGTTGTCGACATCTATTACTGAAAAGGAAAGGTAAACAGGAGTTGGTGCTTTGTATTACTGATAAGGAAAAGTCAATAGGGGTTGGCGCCCTGTATTACTGAAAAGAAAATCTAACCAGGGGATGACGCCCTATATTACTAAAAAGGACATGTAACCAGGGGTTGGAGCCCTGTATTACTGAAAAGGAAATGTAAACAGGGGTTGGCGCCCTTTATTACTGAATAGGAAATGTAACAAGGGGTTGTCGCCATGTATTACCGAAAAGGAAAGGTAAACAAGAGTTGGTCCCTATATTACTGATAAGGAAATGTAACCAAGAGTTGGGGCTCTGTATTACTGAAAGGGAAATGTAACCAGGGATTGACACCCTGTATTACTGAAAAGGAAATGTAACCAGGGGTTGGCGCCCTGTATTACTGAAAAGGAAATGTAACCAGAGGATTGGCACCCTGTATTACTATAAAGGAAATGTAACCAGGGGTTGGCTCCCCGTATTACTGAAAAAACAATTGTAACCAGGAGTTGGCGCCCTGTATTACTAGAAAGGAAATGTAACTAGGTGTTGGCACCATGTATTACTGAAAAGGAAATGTAACCAGGGGTTGGCGCCCTGTTTTACTGAAAGAGGAAAGGCAACCAGAGGATGGCGCCCTATATTACTGAAAAGTAAAGGTAACCAGGGGTTGACGCCCTGTATTCCCAAAAAAGGAAATGTAACCAGGGGATGGCGCCCTGTATTACTGAAAAAGGAATTGTTACCAGGGGATGGCGCCTTGTATTACTGAAAAGGAAATGTAACCAGTTGATGACGCCCTGTATTATTGAAAAGGAAAGGCAACCAGGGGATGGCGCCCTGTATTACTGAAAAGTAAATGTAACCAGTTGATGACGCCCTGTATTACTGAAAAGTAAATGTACTAGGGATTGGCGCCCTGTATTACTATAAAATAAATGTAACCAGGGGTTGACACCCTGTATTACTGAAAAAACAATTGTAACTAGGAGTTGGCATCCTGTATTACTAGAAAAGAAAAGTAACTAGGGGTTGGCACCCCGTATTACTGAAAAAAAAATGTAACCAGGGGTTGGCGCCCTGTTTTACTGAAAGAGGAAAGCTAACCAGAGGATCGCGCCCTGTATTACTGAAAAGAAAAGGTAACCAGGGGTTTAAGCCCTGTATTCCTGAAAAAGGAAATGTAACCAGGGGATGGCGCCCTCTATTACTGAAAAAGGAATTGTAACCAGGGGATGACGCCCTGTATTACTGAAAAGGACATGTAACGAGGGGTTGGAGCCCTGTATTATTGAAAAGGAAATATAACTAGGGGATGGCGCCCTGTATTACTGTAAAGAAAATGTAACCAGGGGATGACGCCTTGTATTACTAAAAAGGACATGTAACCAGGGGTTGGGGCCCTGTATTACTGAAAACAAAATGTAACCAGGGGTTGGCGTCCTGTATTACTAGAAAGGAAATGTAACCAGGGGTTGGCACCCAGTATTACTGAAAAGGAAATGTAACCAGGGGTTAGCACCGTCTATTACTGAAAAGGAGAGGTAACCAGGGGATGGCGCCCTGTATTACAGAAAAGGAAATGTAACCAGGGGTTGGCTCCCTGTGTTACTGAAAAAGAAAATGTATCCAGGGGATGTAGCCTTGTATTACTGAAAAGGAAATGTAAATAGGGGTTGGTGCCCTGTATTACTGAAAAGAAAATATAACCCGGGGTTGTCGCCATGTATTACTGAAAGGGACAGGTAAACAGGAGTTGGTGCCCTGTATTACTGATAAGGAAATGTCAATAGGGGTTGGCGCCCTGTATTACTGAAAAAAAATCTAACCATGGGATGACGCCTTATATTACTGAAAAGGACATGTAACCAGGGGTTGGAGCCTTGTATTACTGATAAGGAAATGTAAACAGGGGTTGACACCCTTTATTACTGAAAAGGAAATGTAACCAGGGGTTGTCGCCATGTATTACTAAAAAGTAAAGGTAAATAGGAGTTGGTGCCCTGTATTACTGATAAGGAAATATCAATAGGGGTTGGCGCCCTATATTACTAAAAAGAAAATATAACTTGGGGATAACGCCCTGTATTACTGAAAACGACATGTAACCAGGAGTTGACGCCCTATATTACTAGAAAGGAAATTTAACCAGGGGTTGGCACCCTGTATTACTGAAAAGGAAATGTAACCAGGGGTTGGCGCCCTGTTTTACTGAAAGAGGAAAGGTAACCAGAGGATGGCGCCCTGTATTACTGAAAAGTAAAGGTAACAGGGGGTTGACGCCCTGTATTCCGGAAAAAGGAAATGTAGCCAGGGGATGGCGCCCTGTATTCCTGAAGAAGGAATTGTAACCAAGGGATGACGCCTTGTACTACTGAAAAGGAAATGTAACCAGGGGATGACACCCTGTATTATGAAAAAGAAAGGCAACCAGGGGATGGCGCCCTGTATTACTGAAAAGTAAATGTAACCATGGGTTGACACCCTGTATTACTGAAAAGGAAATGTAACTAGGGATTGGCGCCCTGTATTACTATAAAGGACATGTAACCAGGGGTTGGCGCCCTGTATTACTGAAAAAACATTTGTAATCAGGAGTTGGCGCCCTGTATTACTAGAAAGGAAATGTAAACAGGGGTTGGCACCCTGTATTACTGAAAAGGAAATGTAACTAGGGGTTGGCGCCTTGTTTTACTGAAAGAGAAAATGTAACCAGGGGTTGGCACCCTCTATTACTGAAAAGAAAAGGTAACCAGGGTATGACGCCCTGTATTATTTAAAAGGAAAGGTAAGCAGGGGTTGACGCCCTATATTATTCAAAAGGAAATATAACCAGGGGATGATGCCATGTTTTATTGAAAAGGAAATATAACCAGGGGATGGCGCCCTGTATTATTGAAAAGGAAATGTAACTAGGGGATGGCGCCCTGTATTACTAAAATGGAAATGTAACCAGGGGTAGGCGCCATGTGTTACTGAAAAGGAAATGTAACCATGGGTTGGCGCCATGTATTACTGAAAAGGAAATTTAGCCAGGGGTTAGCACCCTGTATTACTGAAAAGGTAAGGTAACCAGGGGATGACGCCCTGTATTACTGAAAAGGAATGGTAACCCGGGGTTGGCGCCCTGTATTATTGAAAAGGAAATGTAACCAGGGGATGACGCCCTATATTACAGAAAAGGAAATGTAATCACCGGATATCTCCCTGTATTATTGAAAAGAAAATGTAAATAGTGGTTGGCGCCCTGTATTACTAAATTGGAAAGGTAACCAAAGGATGGCTCCCTGTATTATTGAAAAGGAAAGGTAACCAGGGGTTGGCACCCTGTAATGCTGAAAAAGGAATGTAACCAGGGTTTGGTGCTCTGTATTACTGAAAAGGAAATGTATCTAGAGGTTGGCGCCCTGTATTACTGAAAAGAAAATGAAACTAGGCGATGACGCCTTGTATTACTGAAAAGGACATGTAACCAGGGGTTGGCGCCCTGTATTACTGAAAACAAAATTTAACCAGGGATTGGCGCCCTGTATTACTGAAAAGCAAATATAACCAAGGGTTGGCGCCTTGTATTACTGAATAGGAAATGTAACTAGGGGTTGGAGCTATGTATTACTGAAAAGGAAATGTAACCAGGGGTTAACGCCCTGTATTACTGAAAACTTTAGGTAACTAGGGGATGACGCACTGTATTACTGAAAAGGAAAGGTAACCAGGGGTTAGTGCCCTATGTTATGTAAAAGGAAATATAACCATGGGATGACGCCCTGTATTACACAAAAGGAAATGTAATCACCGGATGTCTCCCTGTATTATTAAAAAGGAAATGTAAATATGGGTTGGCGCCCTGTATTACTGAATAGGAAAGGTAACCAGTGGATGGTGCCCTGTATTATTGAAAAGGAAAGATAACTAGGGGTTGGCGCCCTGTATTACTGAAAAGGAAATATAACCAGGGGTTGGCGCCCTGTATTACTGAAAAGGAAATGTAACCAGGGGTTGGTGCTCTGTATTACTGAAAAAGGAAATGTAACTTAGGGTTGGCGCCCTATATTTATGAAAAGAAAATGTATCGAAGGTATGGCGCCATGTATTACTGAAAAGGACAAGTAACCAGGGGATGGTTCCCTGTATTATTGAAAAGGAAAGGTAACCAGGGGTTGACCCCCTGTATTATTGAAAAGGAAAGGTAACCAGGGGTTGGCCCCCTGTAATGCTGAAAAAGGAAATGTAACCAGGGGATGGAGCCTTGTATTACTGAAAACGAAATATAAACAGGGGTTGGTGCCCTGTATTACTGAAAAGGAAATGTAACCAGGGGTTTTTGCGATGTATTATTGAAAAGGAAAGGTAAACAAGAGTTGGTGCCCTGTATTACTAATAAGGAAATGTCAATAGGGGTTGGCGCCCTGTATTACTGAAAAGAAAATCTAACTAGGGGATAACGTCCTGTATTACTGAAAAGGACATGTAACCAGGGGTTGGAGCCCTGTATTACTGAAAAGGAAATGTAAACAGGGGTTGGCGCCCTTTATTACAGAAAAGGAAATATAACCAGGGGTTGACACCCTGTATTACTGAAAGGGAAATGTAACTAGGGGTTGACGCCCTGTATTACTGAAAAGAAAATGTAACTAGAGGTTGGAGCTATGTATTACTGAAAAGGAAATGTAACCAGGGGTTTGTGCCCTGTATTACTGATAAGGTTAGGTAACCAGGGGATGGCACACTATATTACTGAAAAGGAAAGGTAACCAGGGGTTGGAACCCTTTATTATTGAAAAGGATATATAACTAGGGGATGACGCCCTGTATTACATAAAAGGAAATGTAATAACCGGATGTCTCCCTGTATTATTGAAAAGGAAATGTAAATATGGGTTAGCGCCCTGTATTACTGAATAGGAAAGGTAACGAGTGGATGGCGCCCTGTATTATTGAAAAGGAAAGGTAACCAGGGGTTAGCGCCCTGTAATACTGAAAAGGTAATGTAACCAGGGGAAGACACCCAGTATTACTGAAAAAGGAAATGTAACTAGGGGTTGGCGCCCTGTATTTATGAAAAGAAAAAGTATCGAGGGGATGACGCCATGTATTACTGAAAAGGACATGTAACCAGGGGATGGGGCCCTGTATTATTGAAAAGGAAAGGTAACCAGGGGTTGGCGTTAGGTATTACTGAAAAGGAAATGTAACCTGGGGTTAGCTCCCTTTATTACTGAAAAGGAAAGGTAACTAGGGGATAGCGCCCTGTATTACTGAAAAAGGAAATGTAACCAGGGGATAAAGACTTGTATTACTGAAAAGGAAATGTAAACAGGGGTTGGTGCCATGTATTACTGAAAAGGAAATGTAACCAGGGGTTGGCGCCCAGTAATACTGAAAAGGAAATGTAACCAGGGGAAGACGCCCGGCATTACTAAAAAAGGAAATGTAACTAGGGGTTGGGACCCTGTATTTATGAAAAGAAAATGTATCGAGGGTTTGGCGCCATGTATTACTGAAAAAGACATGTTACCAGGGGATGGTGCCCTGTATTATTGAAAAGGAAAGGTAACCAGGGGTTGGCGTCCTGTATTATGTAAAAGGAAATATAACCATGGGATGACGCCCTGTATTACACAAAAGGAAATGTAATCACCGGATGTCTCCCTGTATTATTGAAAAGGAAATGTAAATATGGGTTGGTGCTCTCTATTACTGAATAGGAAATGTAACGAGTGGATGGCGCCCTGTATTATTAAAAAGGAAAGGTAACTAGGGGTTGGCGCCCTGTAATACTGAAAAGGAAATTTAACCAGGGAAAGATGCCCGGTATTACTGAAAAAGGAAATGTAACTAGGGGTTGGCACCCTGTATTTATGAAAAGAAAATGTAACCAGGGGATGGTGCCCTGTATTATTGAAAAGGAAAGGTAACCAGGAGTTAGCGCCCTGTATTACTGAAAAATGAAATGTAACCAGGGGATGGCGCCCTGTATTACTGAAAAAAGGAAATGTAACCAGGGGATGGTGCCTTGTATTACTGAAAAAGAAATGTAACCAGGGGTTGTCGCCATGTATTATTGAAAAGGATAGGTAAACAGGAGTTGGTGCCCTGTATTACTGATAAGGAAATGTCAATAGCGGTTGGCGCCCTGTATTACTGAAAAGAAAATGTAACCAGGGGATGACGCCTTGTATTACTGAAAAGGACATGTAACCAGGGGTTGGAGCCCTGTATTACTGAAAAGGAAATGTAACCAGGGATTGGCGCCCTGTATTACTGTAAAGGAAATGTAACCAGGGGTTGACGCCCTGTATTACTGAAAACACAATTGTAACCAGGAGTTGGCGCCCTGTATTACTGGAAAGGAAATGTGACCAGGGGTTGGCACCCTGTATTACTGAAAAAGAAATGTAACCAGGGGTTGGCGCCCTGTATTACTGTAAACGGAAATTTAACCAGGGGATGACGCCCTGTATTACTGAAAAAGGAATTGTAATCAGGGGATGGCGCCTTGTATTACTGAAAAAGAAATGTAACCAGGGGATGACACCCTGTATTATAGAAAAGGACATGTAACGAGGGTTTGGAGCCTTGTATTACTGAAAAAGAAATGTAACCTGGGGATGGAGCCCTGTATTATTGAAAAGGAAATGTAACTAGGGGATGACGCCCTGTATTACTAAAAAGGACGTGTAACCAGGGGTTGGAGCCCTGTATTACTGAAAAGGATATGTAACGCGCCTTGTATTACTGGTAAGGAAATGTAACCATGGGTTGGCGCCCTGTATTACCTAAAAGCAAATTTAACCAGGGGTTAGCGCCCTGTATTATTGAAAAGGAAAGGTAAACAGAGGATGGCGCCCTGTATTACTGAAAATTAAATGTAACCAGGGGTTGACGCCCTGTATTACTGAAAAGGAAATGTAACTAGGGGTTAGCACCGTCTATTACTAAAAAGGAAAAATAACAAGGTAATGGCGCCCTGTATTACTGAAAAGGAAATGGAACCAGGGGTTGGCATCCTGTATTACTGAAAAAGGAAAACTAACCAGGGGTTGGAGTCCTGTATTACTGAAAAAGGAAATGTAACCCGGGGATGGCGCCCTGTATTACTGGAAAGGAAATTTAATTAGCGGATGTCGCCCTGTATTATTTAAAAGGAAATATAATCAGGGGTTAGCGCCTTGTATTACTGAAAAGGAAAGTTAACTAGGGGGTGAAGCCCTATCTTATAGAAAAGGAAACGTAACCAAAGGTTGGCGCCCTGTATTACTGAAAAGGAAATATAACCAGGGGATGACGACATGTATTACTGAAAAGAAAATGTAATCAGGGGATGACGACATGTATTACTGAAAAGGAAATGTAACTAGGGGATGACACCCTGTATTACTCAAAAGGAAATGTAACTAGGGTATGGCACCCTGTATTACTGTAAAGGAAAGGTAACCCGGGGTTGGCGCCCGGTAATACTGAAAAAGAAATGTAACCAGGGGATGACGCTCTGTATTACTGAAAAAGAAAATGTAACCAGGGGATGACGCCTTGTATTACTGAAAAGGAAATGTAACCAGGTGTTGGTGCCTTGTATTATTTAAAAGAAAATGTAACTAGGAGTTGGCGCCATGTATTACTGAAAAGGAAATGTAACCAGGGGTTAGCGCCCTGTATTACTGAAAAGGAAAGGTAACCAGGGGATGGCGCCCTGTATTACTAAAAAGGAAAGGTAACCAGGGGATGACACCTTGTATTATTAAAAAGGAAAAGTAACCAGGGATTGGCGCCCTGCATTACTGAAAAGGAAATGTAACAAGGGTATGGTGCCCTGTATTACTGAAAAAGGAAATGTAACCAGGGGATGGCGCCCTGTATTACTGAAAAGGAAAGGTAACCAGGTGTTTGCGCACTGTATTATTGAAAAGGAAATATGACCAGGGGATGGCACCCTGTATTACTGAAAAGGAAATGTAACCAAGGGATGACGCCATGTATTACTGAAAAGGACATGTTACAAGGGGTTGGCGCATTGTATTACTGAAAAGGAAAGGTAACCAGGGGTTGGTGCACTCTATTACTGAAAATGAAATGTAACTAGGGGTTGGCGCCCTGTATTACTGAAAAGAAAATATAACAAGAGGATGGCGGCCTGTATTACTGAAAAAGCAATTGTAACCAGGGGATGGTGCCTTATATTACTGAAAAGGAAATGTAACCAGGGGTTGGAGCCTTATATTACTGAAAAGGAAATGTAACTAGCGGATGTTGCCCAGTATTATTGAAAAGGAAATGTAACCAGGGGTTGGCACCCTGTATTACTGAAAAGGAAAGGTAACCAGGGTTTGACGGCCTGTATTATTTAAAAGGAAAGGTATCCAGGGGTTGACGCCATGTATTACTGTAAAGGAAATATAATCAGGGAATGATGCCATGTGTTACTGAAAAGGAAATGTAACCAGGGGATAGCGCCCTGTATTACTGAAAAGGAAATGCAACCAGGGGTTGGCGCCCCGTATTACTGAAAAGGAAAGGTAACCAGGGAATGGCGCCCTATATTACTGAAAAGGAAAGGTAACTAGGGTCTGGCGCCCTGTATTACTAAAAAGGAAATGTAACCAGGGGATGACGCCATATATTACTATAAAAGGAAATATAACCAGGGTTTGACGCCCTGTATTACTGAAAAATAAATGTAACCAGTCGTTGGCGCCATGTATTACTGAAAAGGAAAGGTAACCAGGGGTTGGGGGCCTGTATTACTTTAAAAGAAATGTTACTATGGGTTCGCGCCCTGAATTATTGAAAAGGAAATTTACCCAGGGGTTAGCACCCTGTATTACTGAAAAGGTAAGGTAACCAGGGGATGATGCCCTGTATTTGTTACAACCCAAATTCGCATATCATAGATCACGCCGTAAGGTAATCGACGTAAATCCAAGAAGAGATTATCTTTGAGATGATAATAAGTTAATCCTATTGGTCTTAAACGATACAAGGGTGTATAAGAGTGGTTAACAAGTATTTGAAGTTAAGCTAATCTAGGATGTTGTAACTCGTATTTTCGGATAACACTAGAGGTGATTAACTGTCCCAAGAGGTCTTGTTTTAATGTATTTGAATCATATAATATCCGCATCATAAGTCTTGAAGTCAAGCGAGTTATGAAATAAAAGTCGATAAAAGTTGTCGCAACTTAGGTTTATAATTTTACTTAAACTTTAGGTCAAATGTTACTGCATTTTACTCCCAATGTGCTTGGAATTATGGGGTGATCTACCTATCAAATTGAAGATCTATGAGTCTAGTTTCCAACGCATTAAACCGTTCGTCGATACGATCTCGGAATAGAGAGATATTCGCGTTTTCGCGAGAGTGCGCCAAGCTGCTCTCTATGGGGCCCACAAAGGCGGTTTAAGACATTTGGACATATATAAGATAACTCAACCCCGTTTTAAGTCATTATTTTTCAGTATATTCAGACCTTATAACCCTAAAAACATTCTCTCAAGGTTCTCTCATGATCCGAGACCCAAACAAAGGGCAAACAACACAAATCAAATGTCGGGAATCCCGTGGTGCTAGTAAGTTTCTTGTTTTTCTTGTTGTTGCTGATTTTTGTGTTGTTCCAGCTCGTGTGGGAGGTTTTTTTAAGTGATTTATGTTCTGTAAATACACCTTCAAGTTTTTAATATCAACCCTAGGTGATTTCAAGTCTTCTAAAGTAATTCTAGTGCCGAAAAACCCGAATTAATTGCTAGTTTCGCTTCCTTGTTCTTGTGGCAGAATTGGAGGGATATTTCGAGGAAAATTAAGGTCAAATTGGAGTTGTTCTTTCTGTTTAAAGGTAATGAACCTCTTACTCTATATATATTTAAGATTATCCAAGTTGTGGCTAAGTCGTTGATGCTAGAACTTGTGAAATATATATCGAAAGGCTTGGTAGTAATGTTGTTAGTTGGTGGACTGTTTTGGAGGCTCAATATGATTATTAATGATGTTGTTTGGGCTGTTTGGTGATTGTATTGACTTGTGTGAAGTCATATAAATAGGGGAGGTGCTGTCCGTTTCATCGTAAAATAGGTTGCGGTCGATACATAATAGTTACGACGCTTAAACGATAATGATAGTGTCATTTCTTTTATTGTAGACTAAGGAGTCGTGACATTTGCATAGCTTGAGGTTGGGCAGTATATACAAGGTATTTGAGGCTATCCCCTTCATTCTTTTGCACGACTCCGATTGTACATAATATAATGAACGAGCTCCCAAAGATACTCTACTCTTAGAAGCTAGCAGTACTTACATTGCTGCCCTTCTTATGAAACGATTGGTATTGATGTTACTTCTCTTATTCTTATATTATCAATGTTGTTGGTAATTCCTGATTCTTATAAGTTTCTTGATGAAGAGTTAATCCTAATAACGTGTACGAAGGATACCGACCTTACGTCACTCCGAAAGGTTCAAAATGTGATTCCAATGAGTCCAGCATGCATCATATATATGTATCTATTTTACTCTACCGAGCCGCGCTATAGTTGGCCGGGTATGGCACCTATTGTGCAACCACTGATCAGTTGGGTTTTACCGAGCTCCACGTGGCCGGGTACGATTCTACCGAGCCCTATGATGGCCGGGTACGTTTTACCGAGCCTATTATGGCCGGGTACGATATGATGATGATGATGCCCACAAAGGCATATGTTTTAAACGTTTATGTATATATATATATATATATATATATGTATGTATCATGTATTTCATGTCAGTAGCCCTCAGAGGTACCCAGATGTCACAGGTTGTATATTCCCTATCACTGTTTACATTATTGTTCTTACTTATGCTATTCTGCCTTACATACTCAGTACTTTATTCGTACTGACGTCCTTTTTATTTGTGGACGCTGCATGTCGTGCTGCAAGTCCTGATAGACGGGTAGACGCAGCTCCCCCATCACAGTAGGCTATCCGGTTCAGCGTTATTGGCAAGATCCTTTCTCCGGACTTGCCGTGGTCTTGGTATGCATTTTTGTTATAGACATTATGGGTATGTCGGGGCCCTGTTCCGGCAATGTTGTAGCACTTATGTTCTTTTAAAGGCTCATAGACAGGTGTCGACTCATGTATGGTTTGGAATGCCTTGTCGGCTGATTTTTGTTGTATAGTCTTTCATGGCACCATGGTAGCTCGTACCTTATATATAGTTTCTTGACAGTCTTGTCGTCCCATGTTACGTATGTTCATGACATTATCTTTCATTGTTGGATGTTCATGATCCATGTCTTTCATTTATATTGGTCTTGTCGGCCCTTAAAGATAATAAGGAAGGTTAGATAAAATATACGTTGGTGCTCGGCAAGTATGGCCCGGGTGCTAGTCATGACCCTCTAGTTGGGTCCTGACAAACTTGGTATCAGAGCAAGTCTGTCCTAGGGGTTGTCTATGAGCCGTGTCTAGTAGAGTTTTGATTATGGATGTGTAGCGCGCCACATTTATAATCAGGAGGCTACATGACATCTATGGTTGTTACCTTCTTCCTAAATCTAGATCGTGCGTAGAGTTGAGTCGTAAGTGTTCATATCTAATATTCACATTGTTTTCTTTCAGCGATGCCTTCGACTAGGAAGCAAGCGATTAGTAAACGGCTTGATACAGCTGTGGGCGAGGGTAACATTCAGGTCCCTCCAGCCAGAGCAGGCCAAAGTGAGGCTCAGAGTGAGATGCCGTCTCATACCTCTCCGTCTCCTCCAGAGGATATTAGGAGGCACCCAGTACATCCAGTTCCACTGTCTGGCACTACAGACCACGATATGCGCAGTGCAGTGCAGTTGTTGACTAGCTTGGTAGCTGCTCAGGCTCAGAGGCAGAATACCGGTGTTGCTGATAAACCGGTTAGTGCGAGAGTTCGTGATTTTATTAATCTAGACCCTCCAGTGTTTACCGGATCAGATCCCAAGGAGGACCCACAAACATTTATTGATCAGGTTCATCGTACATTGCGGGTTATGCATGCTAGTGATACGGAGGCAGTAGAGTTGGCTTCTTATCGGTTACGGGATTTAGCGGTTTTCTGGTATGATAGTTGGGAGAGATCTAGGGGTCCGAACGCTCCTCTAGCCGTGTGGAAGGAATTTTCTGAGGCCTTTCTTCGTCACTACTTGCCAGTTGAGATACGACGAGCAAGAGCTGATAAGTTCTTGAACCTTCGACAGGGTAATATGAGTGTACGAGAGTATAGTATACAATTTGATTCTTTAGCAAGGTATGCTCCCCATATGGTGGCCGAAATGAGTGATAGGGTGCATCTGTTCGTGAACGGGTTGGGACCACATCTGATAAATGAGTGCACAACAGCCTCCTTGGTAGAGGGCATGGATATTTCCCGTATTCAGGCTTATGCCCAGACCCTAGAGGATCGTAAGCGCCAGCAAAGGGCAGATAGGGAGCAGGATAGGGGCCAGCATAAGAGGGCAAGATTTGCAGGGTATTCTGATGAGTTCAGAGGCAGTATCAGGCCCCAATCTTCGAGGAGTTCGGCGCCACCTGTAGCTAGTGCTCCTCCACAGTTTCAGAGGCCTCGGTATGATCGATTTACCTATTCTGGTTCAGGTCAGAGTTCGAGGGCATCAGGCTCACAATTTCATAGAGATACTAGTCAGACGAGACCCCCAACACCTCGTTGTGATCAGTGCGGCAAGGCCCACTTTGGACTGTGCCGTCGAGGTTCCGATGCGTGCTATTCTTGCGGACAGCGTGGCCATATGATGCGGGATTGTCCTAACAGAGGAGGTGGTGGTATGGCTCAACCGACTGGATCTGCGTCTGGTTCTTCCTCATCAGTTCGACCTCCAGCACAAGGTTTTCAGCAGTCGACAGGTCGTGGTAGAGGTAGAGGTTCAGTGCCGAGTTCGAGTGGTGCTCAAAATCGAACCTATGCTCTAGTAGGTCGACAAGATCTTGAATCGTCTCCGGATGTTGTTACAGGTATATTGTCTGTGTTTTCTTATGATGTATATGCGCTAATTGATCCAAGATCTACCTTATCATATGTTACACCCTTTGTGGCTAATAAGTTTGGCGTTGAACCTGAATTGATAAGTAAACCACTTGCGGTATCCACTTCGTTAGGAGATTCTGTGATTGCTAGAAGGGTATATAAAGGTTGCACTGTGATGATTTATAGTCGTCAAACCTCGGCAAATTTATTTGAGTTAGAAATGGTTGATTTCGATGTGATAATGGGAATGGACTGGTTGGCCTCATGCTATGCAACTATTGACTGTCGTACGAAGATGGTTAGGTTTCAGTTTCCGGGTGAACCCACCATTGAATGGAAGGGGAACATTGCTATGCCGAAAGGTAGGTTTATTTCCTATCTTAAGGCAAGGAAGATGATCTCAAAAGGTTACATTTATCATCTTGTTCGTGTTAGGGATGTGGAGGCGAAGCCGCCTACTCTACAATTAATCCCCGTGGTCAATGAATTTCCAGATGTTTTCCCAGATGAACTCCCAGGCCTTCCTCCTGAAAGGGAGATTGAGTTTAGCATTGATGCATTGCCTGACACTCAACCGATCTCTATCCCTCCATACAGGATGGCCCCGGCAGAGTTGCGAGAGTTGAAGGCATAGTTGAAGGACTTGCTGGATAAGGGTTTCATTAGGCCTAGCACTTCACCTTGGGGTGCGCCAGTCTTGTTCGTGCGGAAGAAAGATGGGTCGTTAAGGATGTGTATCGATTATCGATAGTTGAATAAGTTTACAATAAAGAACAAGTATCCACTTCCAAGAATTGATGACCTGTTTGACCAACTCCAGGGTGCCAAGTATTTCTCCAAGATTGACTTGCGTTCAGGGTATCATCAGGTGAGGGTTAAGGAGAAGGATATTCCAAAGACGGCCTTCCGGACAAGATATGGGCATTTTGAGTTCTTGGTGATGTCGTTCGGGCTAACAAATGCCCCAGCAGCTTTTATGGATCTCATGAATAGTGTATTCAGGCCCTATCTTGATGTGTTCGTGATCGTATTCATTGATGACATTCTGGTGTATTCTCGTTCGGAGGCGGAACATGCGGGCCACTTGCGGATAGTATTACAGACCCTTCAGGATCATAAGTTATATGCTAAGCTCTCTAAATGTGAATTCTGGCTGAACTCAGTAGCATTCCTTGGCCATGTGATATCTGATGAGGGTATTAGTGTCGACACTCAAAAGATCGATGCAGTGAAGAATTGGTCGAGACCTACAACACCATCAGAAGTCCGCAGCTTCCTGGGGCTAGCAGGGTATTATAGGGGGTTTGTAGAAGGGTTTTCCTCTATATCAGCACCATTGACTAAGTTAACACAGAAAGCTACCAAGTTCCAGTGGTCTGATTCTTGTGAACATAGTTTTCAGGAGCTAAAGAATCGATTGACATCTGCGCCAGTGCTCACTCTCCCAGAAGGAACAGAAGGTTATGTGGTATATTGTGATGCCTCAGGTATAGGTTTGGGGTGCGTATTGATGCAACGTGGGAAGGTGATTGCTTATGCATCACGACAATTGAAGAAGCATGAAAAGAATTACCCGACTCATGATTTGGAATTGGCTGCAGTAATATATGCTTTGAAGATATGGCGGCACTACTTATACGGCATCCATGTTGACATCTACACAGATCACAAAAGTTTACAATACATCTTCAAGCAGAAGGAGTTGAATTTGAGGCAGCGTAGGTGGCTTGAATTACTGAAAGACTATGACGTCGAGATATTGTACCATCCTGGTAAAGCCAATGTTGTGGCAGACGCTCTCAGCCGTAAGTCAATGGGAAGCTTAATACATATTGAGGCAGGTAGACAAGGGTTGACCAAAGAGCTTCACCAGCTGGCCAATATGAGAATCAGATTGTTGGACTCTGATGACGGAGGTGTTACTGTACAGAATACAGTAGAATCATCTTTGGTAGCCGAGGTAAAAGCACGGCAATATGAAGATCCTACCTTAGTAAGATTGAGAGAGGGAATTCAGCAGTGTAAGATTACAGCTTTCAAGATCGGAGGAGATGGGACACTGAGATACCAGGGCCGATTATGTGTGCCTAGTGTGGCAGGGTTGCAAGAGAAGATTATGATTGAGATTCATCAGTCCCGATATTCTATCCATCCTGGCTCGACAAAGATGTATCATGACGTTAAGGAGCAGTATTGGTGGGACAACATGAAGAAGTCTATTGCAGAATTTGTAGCCCAGTGTCCTAATTGTCAACAAGTAAAGATCGAGCATCAGAAACCCAGTGGATTGATTCAGAATATAGAGATTCTGACCTGGAAATGGGAGGTGATTAATATGGACTTCATTATTGGATTACCTCGCTCTTATCATAAGTTTGACTCCATTTGGGTGATAGTTGATCGACTTACAAAATCTGCCCATTTTCTACCAGTTAAGACAACTTACACGGCTGAAGATTATGCGAAGTTGTATATCAAGGAGATTGTTAGGCTTCATGGTGTGCCGGTATCTATTATATCAGACCGAGGAGCTCAATTTATGGCTAACTTTTGGAGGTCTTTTCAGAAGGGTTTAGGCACACAAGTAAATCTCAGCACTGCATTCCATCCGCAGACTGACGGACAGGCTGAACGTACCATCCAGACGCTGGAAGATATGCTACGAGCATGTGTTCTAGATTTTAAGGGGAATTGGGATGACCATCTGGCACTTATAGAATTTGCCTACAATAATAGCTACCATTCCAGTATTAAAATGGCCCCGTATGAGGCACTGTACGGGAGGAGATGTAGATCACCAGTTGGATGGTTCGAAGTCGGTGAGACAGAATTATATGGGCCAGATTTGATTTACCAAGCCATTGAGAAGGTGAAACTGATACAAGAGCGGCTGAGGACGGCACAAAGCAGGCAAAAATCTTATTCCGATGTCCGACGTCGTGATCTGGAATTTGAGGTTGGTGATTGGGTTTTCCTGAAGATCTCGCCGATGAAGGGTGTTATGCGTTTTGGGAAGAAGGGTAAGTTGAGTCCACGGTATATTGGGCCGTACAAAATTCTTCGACCAATTGGACAGGTTGCTTACGAGTTAGAATTGCCATCTGAATTGGAATTTGTCCACCCGGTATTCCATATATCTATGTTGAGGAAATGTATTGGAGACCCTTCTCGGGTCGTCCCTATCAAAGATGTACAAGTTACAAAGGATCTATCATATGATGAACTGCCAGTGGCTATATTAGATCGACAAGTCCGCAAGCTGAGAACAAAGGATGTAGCTTCCGTGAAAGTATTATGGAGGAACAAGAATATAGAAGAAATGACATGGGAAGCAGAAGAGGAGATGAAGTCTAAATACCCTTACCTATTCCAGAATGAAAATAACGAGGATACCGGGGGAAAGAAGGACGCATTATAAGGTGAAACGGCTCTATGAGGTAAGCAATAGCTTGTGAATACTCTTTTTTAATACAAAATGGTGATATGCAGATAATGTACATATCCATAATGCTTTGTATAGTCTTGTATGGCCATAGGTTGGGTTTAACTGCTTGCAAGTTTGGCTAGTGTCCATTTTATAAGGGAAACTCAGCCGGAAATCTCCGTCGGAATCCACGATGAGTTAGACACCCCATAAACCCTTACATTCGAGGACGAATGTTCCTAAGGGGGAGAGGATGTTACAACCCAAATTCGCATATCATAGATCACGCCGTAAGGTAGTCGACGTAAATCCAAGAAGAGATTATCTTTGAGATGATAATAAGTTAATCCTATTGGTCTTAAACGATACAAGGGTGTATAAGAGTGGTTAACAAGTATTTGAAGTTAAGCTAATCAAGGATGTTGTAACCCGTATTTTCGGATAACACTAGAGGTGATTAACTGTCCCAAGAGGTCTTGTTTTAATGTATTTGAATCATATAATATCCGCATCATAAGTCTTGAAGTCAAGCGAGTTATGAAATAAAAGTCGATAAAAGTTGTCGCAACTTAGGTTTATAATTTTACTTAAACTTTAGGTCAAATATTACTGCATTTTACTCCCAATGTGCTTGGAATTATGGGGTGATCTACCTATCAAATTGAAGATCTATGAGTCTAGTTTCCAACGCATTAAACCGTTCGTCGATACGATCTCGGAATAGAGAGATATTTGCGTTTTTGCGAGAGTGCGCCAAGCTGCTCTCTATGGGGCCCACAAAGGCGGTTTAAGACATTTGGACATATATAAGATAACTCAACCCCGTTTTAAGTCATTATTTTTCAGTATATTCAGACGTTATAACCCTAAAAATATTCTCTCAAGGTTCTATCATGATCCAAGACCCAAACAAAGGGCAAACAACACAAATCAAATGTCGGGAATCCCGTGGTGCTAGTAAGTTTCTTGTTTTTCTTGTTGTTGCTGATTTTTGTGTTGTTCCAGCTCGTGTGGGAGGTTGTTTTAAGTGATTTATGTTCTGTAAATACACCTTCAAGTTTTTAATATCAACCCTAGGTGATTTCAAGTCTTCTAAAGTAATTCTAGTGCCGAAAAACCCGAATTAATTGCTAGTTTCGCTTCCTTGTTCTTGTGGCAGAATTGAAGGGATATTTCGAGGAAAATTAAGGTCAAATTGGAGTTGTTCTTTCTGTTTAAAGGTAATGAACCTCTTACTCTATATATATTTAAGATTATCCAAGTTGTGGCTAAGTCGTTGATGCTAGAACTTGTGAAATATATATCGAAAGGCTTGGTAGTAATGTTGTTAGTTGGTGGACTGTTTTGGAGGCTCAATATGATTATTAATGATGTTGTTTGGGATGTTTGGTGATTGTATTGACTTGTGTGAAGTCATATAAATAGGGGAGGTGCTGTCCGTTTCATCGTAAAATAGGTTGCGGTCGATACATAATAGTTACGACGCTTAAACGATAATGATAATGTCATTTCTTTTATTGTAGACTAAGGAGTCGTGACATTTGCATAGCTTGAGGTTGGGCAGTATATACAAGGTATGTGAGGCTATCCCCTTCATTCTTTTGCACGACTCCGATTGTACATAATATAATGAACGAGCTCCCAAAGATACTCTACTCTTAGAAGCTAGCAGTACTTACATTGCTGCCCTTCTTATGAAATGATTGGTATTGATGTTACTTCTCTTATTCTTATATTATCAATGTTGTTGGTAGTTCCTGATTCTTATAAGTTTCTTGATGAAGAGTTAATCCTAATAACGTGTACGAAGGATACCGACCTTACGTCACTCCGAAAGGTTCAAAATGTGATTCCAATGAGTCCAGCATGCATCATATATATGTATCTATTTTACTCTACCGAGCCGCGCTATAGTTGGCCAGGTATGGCAACCTATTGTGCAACCACTGATCAGTTGGGTTTTACCGAGCTCCACGTGGCCGGGTACGATTCTACCGAGCCCTATGATGGCCGGGTACGTTTTACCGAGCCTATTATGGCCGGGTACGATATGATGATGATGATGCCCACAAAGGCATATGTTTTAAACGTTTATGTATATATATATATATATGTATGTATCATGTATTTCATGTCAGTAGCCCTCAGAGGTACCCAGATGTCACAGGTTGTATATTCCCTATCACTGTTTACATTATTGTTCTTACTTATGCTATTCTGCCTTACATACTCAGTACTTTATTCGTACTGACGTTCTTTTTATTTGTGGACGCTGCATGTCGTGCTGCAAGTCCTGATAGACGGGTAGACGCAGCTCCCCCATCCCAGTAGGCTATCCGGTTCAGCGTTATTGGCAAGATCCTTTCTCCGGACTTGCCGTGGTCTTGGTATGCATTTTTGTTATAGACATTATGGGTATGTCGGGGCCCTGTTCCGGCAATGTTGTAGCACTTATGTTCTTTTAGAGGCTCATAAACAGGTGTCGACTCATGTATGGTTTGGAATGCCTTGTCGGCTGATTTTTGTTGTATAGTCTTTCATGGCACCATGGTAGCTCGTACCTTATATATAGTTTCTTGACAGTCTTGTCGTCCCATGTTACGTATGTTCATGACATTATCTTTCATTGTTGGATGTTCATGATCCATGTCTTTCATTTATATTGGTCTTGTCGGCCCTTAAAGATAATAAGGAAGGTTAGATAAAATGTACGTTGGTGCTCGGCAAGTATGGCCCGGGTGCTAGTCATGACCCTCCAGTTGGGTCCTGACAGTATTATTGAAAAGGAAAGGTAACTAGGGGTTGGCACCCTGCATTACTTAAAAGGAAATGTAACAAGGGTATGACGCCCTGTATTACTCAAAAAGGAAATGTAACCAGGGGATGGCGCCCTGTATTACTGAAAAGGAAAGGTAACCTGGGGTTGGCGCAATGTATTACTGAAAAGGAAAGGTAACGAGGGGTTGGTGCACTCTATTACTGAAAATGAAATGTAACCAGGGGATGACGCCCTTTATTACAGAATAGGAAATGTAATCACCGAATATCTCCCTGTATTATTGAAAAGGAAATGTAAACAGGGGTTGGCGCCCTGTATTACTGAATTAGAAAGGTAACCAAAGGACGATGCCCTGTATTATTGAAAAAGAAAGGTAACTAAGGGCTGGCGCCCTGTAATGCTGAAAAAGAAATATAACCAGGGATTGGTGCCCTGTAATACTGAAAAGGAAATGTAACTAGGGGTTGGCGCCATGTATTACTGAAAAGAAAATATAACTAGGCGATAACGCCCTGTATTACTGAAAAGGACATGTAACCAGGGATTGGCGCCCTGTATTACTAAAAAGGAAATTTAACCTGGGATTGGCACCCTGTATAATTGAAAAGGAAATGTAACCAAGGGATGGCGCCCTGTATTACTGAAAAGGAAATGTAACCAGGGGTTGGCGCCCTGTATTACTAAAAAGGTAAGGTAACCAGGGACTTGCGCCCTGTATTACTGAAAAGGAAAGGTAAATAGGGTCTGGCGCCCTGAATTACTAAAAAAGAAATGTAACCAGGGGATGGCGCCATATATTACTATAAAATGAAATAAAACCAGGGGTTGGCGCCCTGTATTACTGATAAGGAAATGTAACCAGCGGTTGGAGCCATGTATTACTGAAAAGGAAAGGTAACCAGGGGTTGGGGACCTGTATTACTTAAAAGGAAATGTAACTATGGGTTAGCGCCCTGAATTACTGAAAAGGAAATTTACCCAGGGTTTAGCGCCCTCTATTACTGAAAAATGTAAATGTAACTAGGGGTTGGCGCCTGTATTACTTAAAAGGAAAGGTAACCAGGAGATGACGCCCTGTATTACTGAAAAGAAAATATAACCAGGGGATGACGCCCTGTATTACTAAAAAGGACATGTAACCAGGGATTGGCGCCATGTATTACTGAAAAGGAAAGGTAACCAGGGGTTGGTGCCCTTTATTATTGAAAAGGATATGTAACTAGAGATTGGCGCAAGGTATTTGTAACCAGGGGATGACACCCTGTATTACTGAAAAGGATATGTAACCAGGGATTGGCGCCCTGTATTACTGAATAAGGAAATGTAACCAGCTGTTGTCGCAAGGTATTACAGAATAAGGTAATGTAACCAGGGGATGACACCCTGTATTACTGAAAAGGATATGTAACCAGGGATTGGCGCCCTGTATTACTGAATAAGGAAATGTAACCAGCTGTTGTCGCCCTGTATTACTGAAAAGGAAATGTAACCAGGGGTTGGCGCCATGTATTACTGAAAAGGAAATTTAACCACCGGATGTCGCCCTCTATTACAGAAAAGAAAATATAACAAGGGGATGACGCCATGTATTACTGAAAAGGAAATGTAACCAGGGGTTGGTGCCCTGTATTACTAAAAAGAAAATGTAACTAGGGGATGATGCCCTGTATTATTGAAAAGGATATGTAACCAGGGGTTGGCGCCCGGTATTACTGAAAAGGATATTTAACCAGGGATTGGCGCCCTGTATTACTGAAAAAGAAAATGTAACCAGGGGTTGCCGCCCTGTATTACTGAAAAAGGAAATGTAACCAGGGGTTGGCACCCTATATTACTGGTAAGAAAATGTAACCAGTGGTTGGCGCCCTATATTACTGATGAGGAAATGTAACTAGGGGTTGAGACCCTGTATTACTGAAAAATGAAATGTAACCAAGGGTTGGCGCCCTGAATTACTGAAAAAGGAAATGTAACTATGGGTTGGGGCCCTGTATTACTGGAAAGGAAATGTAACCAGAGGATGGCGCCCTATATTACTGAAAAGGAAATGTAACCAGGGGTTGGCGCCCTGTATTATTGAAAAGGAAAGGTAACCAGGGGTTGGCACCATGTAATACTAAAAAGGAAATGTAACCAGGGGATGGCGCTCTGTATTACTGAAAAAGGAAATGTAACCAGGGGATGGCGCCTTGTATTACTGAAAAGGAAATGTAACCAGGGGTTGTCGCCCTATATTACTGAATAGGAAAGGTAACTAGTGGATGATGCCCTGTATTATTGAAAAGGAAAGGTAACCAGGGGTTGGCGCCCTATAATACTAAAAAGGAAATGTAACCAGGGGATGATGCCTGGTATTACTGAAAAAGGAAATGTAACTAGGGGTTGGCACCCTGTATTAATTTAAAGAAAATGTATCGAGGGGATGATGCCATGTATTACTGGAAAGGACATGTAACTAAAGGTTGGCGCCCTGCATTACTGGAAGGGAAATGTAACTAGGGTTTGACGCCCTGTATTACTGAAAAGAAAATGTAACCAGGGGTTGGCGCCTTATATTACTGAAAAAGGAAATGTAACCAGGGGTTGGCGCCCTGTATTACTGAAAAAGGAAATGTAACCAGTGGTTGGCGCCCTGTATTACTGGAAAGGAAATGTAACCAGGGGTTTGCGCCCTTTATTACTGAAAAATGTAAATGTAACAAGGGGATGACGCCCTGTATTATTGAAAAGGACATGTAATCAGGGGTTGGCGCCCGGTATTACTGAAAAGGATATGTAACAAGGGATTGGCGCCCTGTATTACTAAAAAAGGAAATGTAACCAGGGGTTGCCGCCCTGTATTACTGAAAAAGGAAATGTAACCAGGGGTTGGCGCCCTATATTACTGATGAGGAAATGTAACTAGGGGTTGGCACCCTGTATTAGTGAAAAATGAAATGTAACCAGGGGTTGGCGCCCTGAATTACTGAAAAAGAAAAGGTAACTAGGGGTTGGTGCCCTGTATTACTGGAAAGGAAATGTAACTAGGGGTTGGCGCCCTGTATTACTGAAAAGGAAATGTAACCAGGGGTTGGCGCCCTGTATTACTTGAAAAGGAAAGGTAACCAGGGGTTGGCGCCCTGAATTACTGAAAAGGAAATGTAAGCAGAGGATGGCGCCCTATATTACTGAAAAGGAAATGTAACCAGGGGTTGGCGCCCTGTATTATTGAAAAGGAAAGGTAAACAGGGGATGTCGCTCTGTATTACTGAAAAAGGAAATGTAACCAGGGGATGGCGCCCTATAATACTGAAAAGGAAAGTTAACCAGGGATTGACGCACTGTATTACTAAAAATGAAATGTAACTAGGGGATTGCGCCCTGTATTACTAAAACGGAAATGTAACCAGGGGTTGGCGCTCTGTATTACTGAAAAGGAAAGGTAACCAGGGGATGGCGCCCTATAATACTGAAAAGGAAAGGTAACTAGGGGTTGACGCACTGTATTACTAAAAATAAAATGTAACCAGGGGATAGCCCCCTGTATTACTGAAAAAGGAAATGAAACCTGGGGTTGGCGCCCTGTATTACTGAAAAGGAAATGTAACCAGGGGATAACGCCCTGTATTATTCAAAAGGACATGTAACCAGAGGTTAGCGCCATGTATTACTGAAAAGGAAAGATAACCAGGGGTGGTGCACTGTATTACTGAAAAGGAAATGTAACTAGGGGTTGGCGCCCTGTACTACTGAAAAGAAAATGTAACAAGGGGATGACGCCATGTATTACTGAAAAGGAAATATTATCAGGGGTTGGTGCCTTGTATTACTGAAAAGGAAATGTAACTAGGGCTTGGCGCCCTGTATTACTGAAAAGAAAATGTAACCAGGGGATGATGCCCTGTAATATTGAAAAGGACATACAACCAGGGGTTGATGCCCTGTATTAGTGAAAAGGATATGTAACCAGGGATTGGCGCCCTGTAGTACTGAAAAAGAAAATGTTACCAGGGGTCGGCCCCCTGTATTACTGAAAAAGTAAATGTAACCAGGGGTTGGCGCCATGTATTACTGAAAAGGAAATGTAACCAGGGGTTGGCGCCATGTATTACTGAAAAGGAAAGGTAACCAGGGGTTGGTGCCCTGTATTATTGAAAAGGAAATTTAACCAGGGGATGACGCCTTGTATTACACAAAAGGAAATGTAATCACCGGATATCTCCTGTATGACTGAAAAGGTAAGGTAACCAGGGGATGGAACCCTGTATGACTAAAAAGAAAAGGTAACTAGCGGTTGGTGCCCTGTATTACTGAAAAATACATGTAACCAGGGGTTGGCGCCATGTATTACTGAAAAGGAAAGGTAACCAGGGGTTGGTGCCCTGTATTACTGAAAAGGAAATTTAACAAGGGGATGATGCCATGTATTACTGAAAAGGAAATATATCTAGGGGATGATGCCCTGTATTATTAAAAAAGGACATGTAACCAGGGGTTGGCGCCCTGTATTAATGAAAAGGATATGTAACCAGGGATTGGCGCCCTGTATTACTGAATAAGGAAATGTAACCAGGGGTTAGCCCCCTGTATTACTGAAAAGGAAATGTAACAAGGGGATGAAGCCCTGTATTACTGAAAAGTATATATAACCAGAGATTGGCGCCTTGTATTACTAAATAAGGAAATGTAACCAGAGGTTGGCGCACTCTATTACTGAAAAGGAAATGTAACCAGGGGTTGGCACCCTGTATTACTGAAAAGGATATGTAACTAGGGGTTGGTGCCATGTATTACTGAAAAGGAAATATAATCAGGGGTTGGTGCCCTGTATTACTGAAAAGGAAATGTAACTAGGGCTTGGCGCCCTGTATTACTGAAAAGAAAATGTAACCAGGGGATGATGCCCTGTAATATTGAAAAGGACATACAACCAGGGGCTGACGCCCTGTATTAGTGAAAAGGATATGTAACCAGGGATTGGCGCCCTGTATTACTGAAAAAGAAAATGTAACCAGGGGTTGGCGCCCTGTATTACTGAAAAGGAAATGTAACCAGGGGTTGGCGCCATGTATTACTGAAAAGGAAATGTAACCAAGGGTTGGCGCCATGTATTACTGAAAAGGAAAGGTAACTAGGTGTTGGCGCCCTGTATTATTGAAAAGGAAATTTAACCAGGGGATGATGCCTTGTATTACATAAAAGGAAATGTAATCACCGGATATCTCCTTGTATTATTGGAAAGGAAATGTAAACAGGGGTTGGCGCCCTGTATTACTGAATTGGAAAGGTAACCAAAAGATGGTGCCCTGTATTACTGAAAAGGAAAGGTAACCAGGGGTTGGCGCCCGGTAATACTGAAAAGGAAATGTAACCAGGGGTTGGTGCCCTGTATTATTGAAAAGGAAATGTAACTAGGGGTTGGCGCCATGTATTGCTGAAAAGAAAATGTAACTAGGGGATGACGCCATGTATTTCTGAAAAGGACATGTAACCATGGGTTGGCACCCTGTATTACTGAAAAGTAAAGTTAACCAGGGATTGGCGCCCTGTATTACTGAAAAGGAAATGTAACCAGGGGTTTGCGCTCTGTATTACTGAAAAGGTAAGGTAACCAGGGGATGGAACCCTATATGACTAAAAAGAAAAGGTAACTAGCGGTTGGTGCCCTATATTACTGAAAAATACAGGTAACCAGGGGTTGGCGCCATGTATTACTGAAAAGGAAAGGTAACCAGGGGTTGGTACCCTGTATTACTGAAAAGGAAATTTAACAAGGGGATGATGCCATGTATTACTGAAAAGGAAATATATCTAGGGGATGACGCCCTGTATTATTAAAAAAGGACATGTAACCAGGGGTTGGCGCCCTGTATTAATGAAAAGGATATGTAACCAGGGATTGGCGCCCTGTATTACTGAATAAGGAAATGTAACCAGGGGTTAGCCCCCTGTATTACTGAAAAGGAAATGTAACAAGGGGATGAAGCCCTGTATTACTGAAAAGTATATATAACCAGGGATTGGCGCCTTGTATTACTGAATAAGGAAATGTTACCACAGGTTGGCGCCCTGTATTACTGAAAAGGAAATGTAACCAGGGGATGACGCCCTATATTACTGAAAAGGACATGTAACTAGGGGTTGGCACCATTTATTACTGAAAAGGAAAGGTAACCATCGGATGTCACCCTGTATAACTGAAAAGAAAATAAAATAAGGGGATGACGCCATATATTACTTAAAAGGAAATGTAACCAGGGGTTGGTGCCCTGTATTACCGAAAAGAAAATGTAACCAGGGGTGGCGCCCTGTATTACTGAAAAAGGAAATGTAACCAGGGGTTGACGCCCTATATTACTGGTAAGGAAATGTAACTAGGGGTTGGCGCCCTATATTACTTATGAGGAAATGTAACTAGGGGTTGACACATTGTATTACTGAAAAATGAAATGTAACAAGGGATTGGAGCCCTCACTTACTGAAAAAGAAAATGTAACCAGGGGATGACGCCCTGTATTACTGAAAAGGATATGTAACCAGGGATTGGTGCCCTGTATTAGTGAATAAGGAAATGTAACCAGGGGTTGGTGCCATGTATTACTGAAAAGGAAATGTAACTAAGGGATGACTCCCTGTATTACTGAAAAGGACATGTAACCAGGGGTTGGCGCCATATATTACTGAAAAGGAAAGGTAACCACAGGATGTCACCCGGTATTACTGAAAAGAAAATGTAACAAGGGGATGACGCCATGTATTACTCAAAAGGAAATGTAACCAGGGGTTGGTGCCCTGTATTACTATAAAGAAAATGTAACCAGGGATTGGCGTCCTGTATTACTGAAAAAGGAAATGTAACTAGGGGTTGGCGCCCTGTATTACTGAAAAGGAAATGCAACCAGGGGTTGGCGCACTATATTACTGGTAAGGAAATGTAACCAGGGGTTGGCACCCTATATTACTGATGAGGAAATGCAACTAGGGGTTGACACCCTGTATAACTTAAAAATGAAATGTAACCAGGGGTTGGCGGCCTGTATTACTGGAAAGTAAATGTATCCAGAGGTTGTCGCCCTGTATTACTGAAAAGGAAATGTAACCTGGAGTTGGCGCCCTGTATTATTAAAAAGAAAAGGTAACCAGGGGTTGACTCCATGTATTACTGAAAAGGAAATGTAACTAGGGGTTGTCTCCCTGTATTGCTTAAAAGAAAATGTAACCAGGGGTTGGCGCCATGTATTACTGAAAAGGAAATGTAACCAGGGTTTGTCACCATGTATTACTTAAAAGAAAAGGCAACCAGGGGTTGGCGCCATGTATTACTGAAAAGGAAATATAAGCAGGGGTTAGCGCCCTGTATTACTTAAAAGGAATGGTAACTAGTGGATGGCTCCCTGTATTACTGAAAAGGAAAGTTAACCAGGGATTGACGCATTGTATTACTAAAAAAGAAATATAACTAGGGGATGGCGCCATGTATTACTCAACAGAAAATGTAACCAGGGAATGGCGCCCTGTATTACTAAAACGGAAATGTAAGCAGAGGTAGGCGCTCTCTATTACTGAAAAGGAAAGGTAACCGGGCGATGGCGCCTTGTAATACTGAAAAGGAAAGGTAACTAGGGGTTGACGCACTGTATTACTAAAAATAAAATGTAACCAGGGGATGGCCCCCTGTATTACTGGAAAAGGAAATGTAACGAGGGGTTGGCACACTGTATTACTGAAAAGGAAATGTAACTAGGGGTTGGAGCCATGTATTACTGAAAATGAATGGTAACCAGGGGTTGGCGCCCTGTATTACTCAAAAAAAAATGTAACCAGAGATTGGCGCCATGTATTAATGAAAAGGAAAGGTAAGCAGGGATTGGCGCCCGGTATTACTTAAAAGGAAAGGTAACTTAAGGATGGTGCCCTGTATTACTGAAAAGGAAAGGTAACTAGGGGTTGACGCACTGTATTAGTAAAAAGGAAATGTAACTAGGGGATGGCGCCCTGTATTATTGAAAAGGAAAGGTAACCATGGGATGGAGCCCTGTGTTACAGAAAAGAAAATGTAACCAGGGGTTGGCGCCCTGTATTAGTGAAAAAGGAAATGTAACCAGGGGTTGGCGCCCTGTATTACTGAGAAAAGGAAATGTAACCATGGGTTGGTGCCGTGTATTACTGAAAAGGAAAGGTAACCAGGGGATGGCGCCCTGTATTACTGAAAAGGAAATGTAACCTGGGGACGACGCCCTGTATTACTGAAAAATGAAATGTAACCAGGGGTTGGCGCTTGTATTACTTGAAAGGAAATGTAACAAGGTGTTGGCTCCCTGTATTACTAAACAAGGAAATGTAACCACAGGATGTTGCCCGGTATTACTGAAAAGAAATTGTAACAAGGGGATGATGCCGTGTATTTCTCAAAAGAAAATGTAACCAGGGGTTGGGTCCTTGTATTACTGAAAAGGAAATGTAACCAGGGGATGACACCATGTATTATTGAAAAGGACATGTAACCAGGGATTGGCGCCCTGTATTACTGAAAAGGATATGTAACCAGGGATTGACGCCCTGTATTACTAAAAAAGGAAATGTAACTAGGGGTTGCCACCCTGTATTACTGAAAAAGGAAATGTGAGCAAGGGTTGGCGCCATGTATTACTGAAAAGGAAATATAACCAGGGGTTAGTGCCCTGTAATACTTAAAAGGAAAGGTAACCAGTGGATGGCTCCCTGTATTACTGAAGGGGAAAGTTAACCAGGGATTGACGCACTGTATTACTAAAAAAGAAATATAACTAGGGGATGGCGCCATGTATTACTCAACAGAAAATGTAACCAGGGAATGGCGCCCTGAATTACTAAAACGGAAATGTAAGCAAGGGTTGGCGCTCTCTATTACTGAAAAGGAAAGGTAACCGAGCGATGGCACCTTGTAATACTAAAAAGAAAAGGTAACTAGGGGTTGACGCACTGTATTACTAAAAATGAAATGTAACTAGGGGATGGCCCCCTGTATTACTGAAAAAGGAAATGTAACGAGGGGTTGGCACACTGTATTACTGAAAAGGAAATGTAACTAGGGGTTGGAGCCATGTATTACTGAAAATGAATGGTAACCAGGGGTTGGCGCCCTGCATTACTCAAAAACAAATGTAACTAGGGGTTGGCGCCATGTATTAATGAAAAGGAAAGGTAACCAGGGATTGGCGCCCGGTATTACTTAAAAGGAAATGTAACTTAAGGATGGTGCCCTGTATTACTAAAAGGGAAAGGTAACTAGGGGTTGACGCACTATATTAGTAAAAAGGAACTGTAACTAGGGGATGGCACCCTGTATTACCGAAAAGGAAAGGTAACCAGGGGATGGAGCCCTGTATTACAGAAAAGGAAATGTAACCAGGGGTTGGCGCCCTATATTAGTGAAAAAGGAAATGTAACCAGGGGTTGGCGCCCTGTATTACTGAAAAAAGGAAATGTAACCATGGGTTGGTGCCGTGTATTACTGAAAAGGAAAGGTAACCAGGGGATGGCGTCCTGTATTACTGAAAAGGAAAGGTAACCTGGGGACAACGCCCTATATTACTGAAAAATGAAATGTAACCAGGGGTTGGCGCTTGTATTACTTGAAAGGAAATGTAACAAGGTGTTGGCTCCCTGTATTACTAAAAAAAGGAAATGTAACCACAGGATGTCGCCCGGTATTACTGAAAAGAAATTGTAACAAGGGGATGACGCCGTGTATTTCTCAAAAGAAAATGTAACCAGGGGTTAGGTCCTTGTATTACTGAAAAGGAAATGTAACCAGGGGATGACGCCATGTATTATTGAAAAGGACATGTAACCAGGGATTGGCGCCCTGTATTACTGAAAAGGATATGTAACCAGGGATTGGCGCCCTGTATTACTAAAAAAGGAAATGTAACTAGGGGTTGCCACCCTGTATTACTGAAAAAGGAAATGTGAGCAAGGGTTGGCGCCATGTATTACTGAAAAGGAAATATAACCAGGGGTTAGTGCCCTGTAATACTTAAAAGGAAAGGTAACCAGTGGATGGCTCCCTGTATTACTGAAAAGGAAAGTTAACCAGGGATTGACGCACTGTATTACTAGAAAAAAAATATAACTAGAGGATGGCGCCATGTATTACTCAACAGAAAATGTAACCAGGGAATGGCGCCCTGTATTACTAAAACGGAAATGTAAGCAAGGGTTGGCGCTCTCTATTACTGAAAAGGAAAGGTAACCGGGCGATAGAACCTTGTAATACTAAAAAGGAAAGGTAACTAGGGGTTGACGCACTGTATTACTAAAAATAAAATGTAACCAGGGGATGGCCCCCTGTATTACTAAAAAAGGAAATGTAACGAGGGGTTGGCGCACTATATTACTGAAAAGGAAATGTAACTAGGGGTTGGAGCCATGTATTACTGAAAATGAATGGTAACCAGGGGTTGGCGCCCTGTATTACTCAAAAAAAATGTAACCAGGGGTTGGCGCCATGTATTAATGAAAAGGAAAGGTAACCAGGGATTGGCGCCCGATATTACTTAAAAGGAAATGTAACTTAAGGATGGTGCCCTGTATTACTGAAAAGGAAAGGTAACTAGGGGTTGACGCACTGTATTAGTAAAAAGGAAATGTAACTAGGGGATGGCGCCCTGTATTACTGAAAAGGAAAGGTAACCAGGGGATGGAGCCCTGTATTACAGAAAAGGAAATGTAACCAGGGGTTGGCGCCCTGTATTAGTGAAAAAGGAAATGTAATCAGGGGTTGGCGCCCTGTATTACTGAAAAGGAAAGGTAACTAGGGGATGGCACCCTGTATTACTGAAAAGGAAATGTAACCTGGGGACAACACCCTGTATTACTGAAAAATGAAATGTAACCAGGGGTTGGCGCTTGTATTACTTGAAAGGAAATGTAACAAGGTGTTGGCTCCCTGTATTAGTATAAAAGGAAATGTAACCACAAGATGTCGCCCGGTATTACTGAAAAGAAATTGTAACAAGGGGATGACGCTGTGTATTTCTCAAAAGAAAATGTAACCAGGGGTTGGGTCCTTGTATTACTGAAAAGGAAATGTAACCAGGGGATGACGCCATGTATTATTGAAAAGGACATGTAACCAGGGATTGGCGCCCTGTATTACTGAAAAGGATATGTAACCAGGGATTGGCGCCCTGTATTACTAAAAAAGGAAATGTAACTAGGGGTTGCCACTCTGTATTACTGAAAAAGGAAATGTGAGCAAGGGTTGGCGCCCTATTTTACTGGTAAGGAAATGTAACCAGGGGTTAGCGCCCTATATTACTGATGAGGAAATGTAACTAGGGGTTGGCACCCTGTATTACTGAAAAATGAAATGTAACCAGGTGTTGGTGCCCTGAATTACTGAAAGAAAGAAATGTAACTATGGGTTGGGGACCTGAGTTACTGGAAAGGAAATGCAACCAGAGGATGGCGCCCTATATTACTGAAAAGGAAATATAACCACGGGTTGGCGCCCTGTATTATTGAAAGGGAAAGGTAACCAGGGGTTGGCGCCATGTATTACTAAAAAGAAAATGTAACCAGGGGATGACGCTCTGTATAACTAAAAAAGGAAATATAACCAGGGGATGGCGCTTTGTATTACTAAAAAGGAAATGTAACCAGGGGTTGTCGCCTTGTATTACTTAAAAGAAAATGTAACCAGGGGTTGGCGCCATGTATTACTGAAAAGGAAAGGTAACCAGGGGATGACGCCCTGTATTACTGAAAAGGAAAGTTAATCAGGGATTGAAGCACTGTATTACTAAAAAAGAAATGTAACTAGGGGATGGCGCCATGTATTACTCAAAAGGAAATGTAACCAGGGAATGGCGCCCTGTATTACTAAAACGGAAATGTAAGCAGGGGTTGGCGCTCCGTATTACTGAAAAGGAAAGGTAACCAGGGGATGTCGTCCTATAATACTGAAAAAGAAAGGTAACTCGGCTTTGACGCACTGTATTACTAAAAATAAAATGTAACCAGGGGATGGCCCCCTGTATTACTGGAAAAGGAAATGTAACGAGGGGTTGGCACACTGTATTACTGAAAAGGAAATGTAACTAGGGGTTGGATCCATGTATTACTGAAAATGAAAGGTAACCAGGGGTTGGCGCCCTGTATTACTCAAAAGGAAATGTTACCAGGGGTTGGCGCCATGTATTAATGAAAAGGAAAGGTAACCAGGGATTGGCGCCCTGTATTACTGAAAAGGAAATGTAACCAGGGGATGGCGCCCTGTATTACTGAAAAGGAAATGTAATCAGGGGTTAGCGCCCTGTATTATTTAAAAGGAAAGGTAACCAGGGGATGGAGCCCTGTATTACTGAAAAGGTAATGTAACCAAGGGATGGCGCCCTGTATTACTGAAAAGGAAAAGTAACTAGGGGTTGACGCTCTGTATTAGTAAAAAGGAAATGTAACCAGGGGATGGAGCCCTGTATTACTGAAAAGGAAAAGTAACCAGGGGATAACGCCCTGTATTACTGAAAAATAAAATGTAACCAGGGGTTGGCGCTTGTATTACTTGAAAGGAAATGTAACAAGGGGTTGATTCCCAGTATTACTGAAAAAGGAAATGTAACCAGGGGTTGGCGCCCTGTATTACGGAAAAAGAAAATGTAAATAGGGGTTGGCGCCCTATATACTGAAAAGGAAAGGTAACCAGGGGATGACGCCCTATATTACTGAAAAGGAAAATTAACCAGGGATTGACACACTGTATTACTAAAAAACAAATTTAACTAGGGGATGGCACCATGTATTACTTTAAAGGAAATGTAACCAGGAAATGGCATCCTGTATTACTAAAACGGAAATGTAAGCAGGGGTTGGCGCTCTGTATTACTGAAAAGGAAAGGTAACCAAGGGATGGCGCCCTGTAATACTGAAAAGAAAAGGTAACTAGGGGTTGATACATTGTATTACTAAAAATAAAATGTAACCAGGGGATGGTCCCCAGTATTACTGATAAAGGAAATGTTACCAGGAGTTGGCGCCCTGTATTACTGAAAAGGAAATGTAACTAGGGATTGGTGCCATGTATTACTGAAAATGAAAGGTAACCAGGGGTTGGCGCCCTGTATTACTCAAAAGGAAATGTAACCAGGGGTTGGAGACATGTATTAATGAAAAGGAAAGGTAACCAGGGATTGGCGCCCTATATTACTGAAAAGGAAAGGTAACCTAAGGATGGAGCCCTGTATTACTGAAAAGGAAAGGTAACTAGGGGTCGACACGCACTGTATTCCTAAAAAGTAAATGTAACCGGGGAAGACGCCCTGCATTACTGAAAAAGGAAATGTAACCTGGGGTTGGCGCCCTGTATTACTGAAAAGGAAATGTAACCAGGGGTTGGAGCCATATATTACTTATAAGGAAAGGTAACCAGGGGTTGGCTCCTTGTATTAATGAAAAGGAAAGGTAACTAGGGGTTGACGCACTGTTTTACTAAAAAGGAAATGTAACCAGGGAAGGCTCCCGGTATTATTGAAAAAGGAAATGTAACCAGGGGTTGGCGCCCTGTATTACTGAAAAGGAAATATAACTAGGGGTTGGAGCCATGTATTACACTAAAGGAAAGGTAACCAGGGGATGGCGCCAAGTTTTACTCAAAAGGAAATGTAACCAGGGTTTGGCGATATGTATTACTGAAAAGGAAAGGTAACCAGGGGTTGGAGTCCTGTATTACTGAAAAGGAAATGTAACTAGAGGTTGGTGCGCTGTATTACTGAAAAGAAAATGTAACCAGGGGATGACGCCCTGTATTACTGAAAATGACATGTAACTAGGGGTTGACGCCCTGTATTACTAAAAAGGTAATGTAACCAAGGATTGGCGCACAGTATTACTGAATAAGGAAGTGTAACTTGTGGTTGGCGCCCTGTATTACTGAAAAATGAAATGTACCCAACGGTTGGCACCCTGTATTACAGAAAAAGGAAATTTAAACAGGGGTTGGCACCCTATATAACTGGAAAGAAAATGTAACCAGGGGTTGGGTCCCTGTATTACTGAAAAGGAAATGTTACCAGCGGTTGGCGCCTTGTATTACTGAAAATTAAAGGTAACTAGGGGTTGGCTCCCTATAGTACTGAAAAGGAAATGTAACCAGGGGTTTACGCCCTGTATTGTTGAAAAGAAAATGTAACCAGGGGATGGTGCCTTGTATTACTGAAAAGGAAATGTAACCAGCGGATGTCGCCCTGTATTATTAAAAAAGAAATATAACCAGGGGTTGGCACCTTGTATTACTGAAAAGGAAAGGTAGCTAGTGGTTGGCACCCTGTATTGCAGAAAAGGAAATATAACCAGAGGATGACGCCATGTATTACTGAAAAGTAAATGTAACCAGTGGTTGGCGCCCTGTATTACTCAAAAGGAAAGGTAATCAGGGGATGGTGCACTGTATTATTGAAAAGGGAAGGTTACCAGGAGTTGGTGCCCTGTATTACTAAAAAGGAAATGTAACCAGGGGATGGTGCCCTGTATTATTGAAAAGGAAATGTAACCAGGGGTTGGCACCAGATATTACTGAAAAGGAAAGGTAACCAGGGGATGGAGCCCGGTATTACTGAAAAGGAAAGGTAACCAGGGGATGGAGCCCGGTATTACTGAAAAGGAAAGGTAACTAGGAGTTGACACACTGTATTACTAAAAATGAAATATAACTGGGGAAGGCGCCCTGGATTAGTGAAAGAGGAAATGTAACCAGGGGTTGGCACCCTGTATTACTGAAAAGGAAATTTAATTAGGGGTTGGAGCCATGTATTACTAAAAAGGAAAGGTAACCAGGGGTTGGCGCCCTGTATTACTCAAAAGGTAATGTAACCAGGGGTTGACGCAATGTATTATTGAAAAGGAAAAGTAACCAGGAGTTGGTACCCTGTATTACTGAAAAGGAAATGTAACTAGGGGTTTGCGCGCTGTATTACTGAAAAGTTAATGTAACTAGGGGATGGCGCCCTGTATTACTGAAAAAAGGAAATGTAACCAAGGGTTGGTGCCGTGTATTACTGAAAAGGAAAGGTAAATAGGGGATGGCACCCTGTATTACTGAATAAGGAAATGTAACTAGCGGTTGGCGCCCTGTATTACTGAAATATGAAATGTAACCAGGGGTTGGCGCCTATATTACTAGAAAGGAAATATAACAAGGGGTTAGATCCGTGTATTACTGAAAAAGTAAATGTAAGCAGAGGTTGGCGCCCTGTATTACTGAAAAGGAAAGGTAACCAGGGGTTGGCACCCTGTATTACAGAAAAAGGAAATGTAACCAGGGGTTGACGCCCTATATAACTGAAAAAGGAAATGTAACCAAGGGTTGGCTCCCTGTATTACTGAAAAGGAAATGTAACCAGGGCTTGGCGCCCTGTATTAATGAAAATTAAAGGTAACCAGGGGTTGGCTCCCTCTATTACTGAAAATTAAAGGTAACCAGGGGATGGCGCCCTGCTATTGAAAAGGAAAGGTAACCAAGAGTTGGCACCCTGTATTATTGAAAAGGAAATGTAACCAGGGGATGAAGCCCTGTATTACTGAAAAGGAAAGGTAACTAGGGGATGGTGCCCTATATTACTGAAAAGGAAAGGTAACTAGGGGTTGACGCACTGTATTATTAAAAAGGAAATGTACCAAGGGAAGGCACCCTGTATTACTGAAAAAGAAAATGTAACCAGGGGTTGACGCCCTGTATTACTGAAAAGCAAATGTAACCAGGGGTTGGCGCCCTGTATTACTGAAAAGGAAAGGTAACCAGGGGTTGGAGCCTTGTATTACTGATAAGGAAATGTAACCAGGGATTGGCGACATGCATTAGTTAAAAGAAAAGGTAACCAGGGGTTGGTGCCCTGTATTACTTAAAAGGAAATGTAACAAGGGGTTGGGGCGCTGTATTACTGAAGAGTAAATGTAACTAGGGTATAACGCCCTGTGTTACCGAAAAGGACATGTAACCAGGGGTTGGCGCCCTGTATTATTGAAAAGGATCTATAACTAGGGGATGGCGCCCTGTATTACTAAAAAGGGAAAAGTAACTATGGGTTGACACACTGTATTACTAAAAAGAAAATGTAACAAGGGGATGACACCCTGCATTATTATAAGAGAAAATGTAACCAGGGGTTGGCGTCTTGTATTACTAAAAAGGAAATATAACTAGAGGTTGGAGCCATGTATTACTGAAAAGGAAAGGTAACCAGGGGTTGGCGCCCTATATTACTCAAAAGGAAATGTAACCAGGGGTTGGCATCCTGTATTACTGAAAAGGAAATGAAACCAGTGGTTGGAGCCATGTATTACTGATAAGGAAAGGTAACTAGGGCATGGCGCCCTGTATTACTCTAAAGGAAATGTAACTAGGGGTTGGAGCCATGTATTACTGATAAGGAAAGGTAACCAGGGGTTGGCGCCCTGTATTACTCAAAAGGAAATGTAACCAGGGGTTGGCGACATGTATTATTGAAAAGGAAAGGTAACCTGGGTTGGTGCCGTGTATTACTTAAAAGGAAATTTAACTAGGGGTTGGCGCGCTGTATTACTGAAAAGTAAATGTAACTAGGGGATGGCGTCCTGTATTACTGAAAAGGACATGTAACCAGGGGTTGGCGCCCTGTATTATTGAAAAGGAAATGTAACCAGGGATTGACGCCCAGTATTACTGAATAAGGAGATGTAACTAGCGGTTGGCGCCCTGTATTACTGAAAAATGAAATGTAACCAGGGGTTGGCGCCTGTATTATTGGAAAGGAAATGTAACAAGGGGTTGACGCCCTATATTACTGCAAAAGGAAATGTAACCAGGGGTTGGCGCCCTGTATTATAGAAAAAGGAAATGTAACCAGGGGTTGACGCCTGTATTACTGGAAAGAAAATATAACAAGGGGTTGGCGCCCTGTATTACTGAAAAATGATATGTAACTAAGGGTTGGCGCCCTGTATTACAGAAAAAGGAAATGTAAACAGGGGTTGGCGCCCTATATAACTGGAAAGAAAATGTAACCAGGGGTTGGGTCCCTGTATTACTGAAAAGGAAATGTTACCAGCGGATGGCGCCCTGTATTACTGAAAATTAAAGGTAACTAGGGGTTGGCTCCCTATATTACTGAAAAGGAAATGTAACCAGGGGTTGGTGCCCTGTATTATTGAAAAGAAAATGTAACCAAGGGATGGCGCCTTGTATTACTGAAAAGGAAATGTAACCAGCGGATGTCGCCCTGTATTATTAAAAAAGAAATATAACTAGGGGTTGGCGCCCTGTATTACTGAAAAGGAAAGGTAACCAGGGGATGGAGCCCTGTATTATTGAAAAGGAAATGTAACCAGGGGTTGGCGCCCTGTATTACTGAAAAGGTAATGTATCCAAGGATTGGCGCGCAGTATTACTGAATAAGGAAATGTAACTAGCGGTTGGCACCCTGTATTACTGAAAAATGAAATGTAACCAACGGTTGGTACCTTGTATTACAGAAAAAAGGAAATGTAAACAGGGGTTGACGCCCTGTATTACTAAAAAGAAAATGTAACTAGTTGATGTTGCCCTGTATTATTGAAAAGGAAATGTAACCAGGGGTTGGCGCCCTGTATTACTGAAAAGGAAAGGTAACCAGGGGATGAAGCCCGGTATTATTGAAAAGGAAATGTAACCAGTGGTTGGCGTTTTGTATTACTGAAAAGGAAATATAACCAGGAGATGACGCCATGTATTATTGAAAAGGAAATGTAACTAGGGGATGGCACCCTGTATTACTGAAAAGGAAATGTAAACAGGGGTTGGCGCCCTATATTACTGAGAAGGAAAGTTAACTATAGGATGGAGCCTTATTTTACTAAAAAAGAAAGGTAACTAGGGGTTGACGCACTGTATAACTAAAAGGAAATCTAACCAGGGAAGGCGCCCTGTATTACTGAAAAAGGAAATGTAACGAGGGGTTGGCGCCCTGTATTACTGAAAAGGAAATATAACCAGGGGTTAGAGCCATGTATTACTGCTAAGGAAAGGTAACCAGGGGTTGGCGCCCTGTATTACTCAAAAGGAAATGTAACCAGGGGTTGGAGCCATGTATCACTGCAAATTAAAGGTATCAGGGGATGGCGCCCTATTACTGAAAAGGAAAGGTAACCAGGGGTTGGCCCCTTGTATTATAGAAAAGGAAAGGTAAACGGGGGTTGGCGCCCTGTATTACTAAAAAGGAAATGTAATTAGCTGATGTCGCCCTGTATTACTGAAAAGGAAATATAACTAAGGGATGACGCCATGTATTACTAAAAAGGAAATGTAATCAGGGGATGGCGCCCTGTATTTCTGAAAAGGAAACGTAACCAGGGGTAGGTGCCCTGTATTACTAAAAAAGAAATGATAACCAGGGGATGGCGCCCTGTATTACTAAAAAGTAAATGTAACCAGGAGATGGGACCCTGCATTACCGAAAAGGAAATGTAACCATGGGTTGGCGCCATGTATTACTGTAAAGGAAAGGTAACCAGGGGATAGAGCCCTGTATTACTGAAAAGGAAAGGTAATTAGGGGTTGACGCTTTGTATTACTAAAAAGGAAATATAACCAGGAAAGGCGCCCAGTATTACTGAAATAGGAAATGTAACCAGGGTTTGGCTCTCTGTATTACTAAAAAGGAAACTAGGGTTTGGAGCCATGTATTACTGATAAGGAAAGGTAACCAGGGGTTGGCGCCCTGTATTACTCAAAAGGAAATGTAACCAGGGGTTGGAGCCATGTATTAATGAAAAGGAAAGGTAACCAGGGATTGGCACCCTATATTACTTAAAAGGAAAGGTAACCTAAGGATGGAGCCCTGTATTACTGAAAAGGAAAGGTAACTAGGGGTCGACACGCACTGTATTACTAAAAAGTAAATGTAACCGGGGAAGGCGCCCTGTATTACTGAAAAAGGAAATGTAACCAGGGGTTGGCGCCTTGTATTACTAAAAAGGAAATGTAACCAGGGGTTGGAGCCATGTATTACTTATAAGGAAAGGTAACAAGGGGTTGGCTCCCTGTATTAAAGAAAAGGAAAGGTAACTAGGGGTTGACGCACTGTTTTACTAAAAAGGAAATGTAACCAGGGAAGGCTCCCTGTATTATTGAAAAAGGAAATGTAACCAGGGGTTGGCGCCCTGTATTATTGAAAAGGAAATGTAACTAGGGGTTTGCGCGCTGTATTACTGAAAAGTAAATGTAACTAGGGGATGGCGCCCTGTATTATTGAAAAGGACATGTAACCAGGGGATGGCGCCCTGTATTACTTAAAAGGAAATATAACCAGGGATTTGCACCTTGTATTACTGAATAAGGAAATGTAACAAGCGGTTGGCGCCCTGTATTTCTGAAATATGAAATGTAACCAGGGGTTGGCGCCTGTATTACTGGAAAGGAAATGTAACAAGGGGTTAGAGCCGTGTATTACTGAAAAAATAAATGTAAGCAGAGGTTGGCGCCCTGTATTACTGAAAAAGGAAAGGTAACCAGGGGTTGGCACCCTCTATTACAGAAAAAGGAAATGTAACCAGGGGTTGACGCCCTATATAACTGAAAAAGGAAATGTAACCAAGGGTTGGCTCCCTGTATTACTGAAAAGGAAATGTAACCAGGGCTTGGCGCCCTGTATTAATGAAAATTAAAGGTAACCAGGGGTTGGCTCCCTGTATTACTGAAAATTAAAGGTAACCAGGGGATGGCGCCCTGCTATTGAAAAGGAAAGGTAACCAGGAGTTGGCACCCTGTATTATTAAAAAGGAAATGTAACCAGCGGATGGCGCCCTGTATTACTGAAAAAGAAAGGTAACCAGGGGATGGTGCCCTGTATTACTGAAAAGGAAATGTAACTAGGGGTTGAGGCACTGTATTACTAAAAAGGAAATGTAACCAGGGAAGGCGCCCTGTATTACTGAAAAAGGAAATGTAACGAGGGGTTGACGCCCTGTATTACTGAAAAGCAAATGTAACCAGTGGTTGGCGCCCTGTATTACTGAAAAGGAAAGGTAACCAGGGGTTGGAGCCTTGTATTACTAATAAGGAAATGTAACCAGGGATTGGCGACATGCATTATTTAAAAGAAAAGGTAACCAGGGGTTGGTGCCCTGTATTACTTAAAAGGAAATGTAACTAGGGGTTGGGGCGCTATATTACTGAAGAGTAAATGTAACTAGGGGATAACACCCTGTGTTACCGAAAAGGACATGTAACCAGGGGTTGGCCCCCTGTATTATTGAAAAGGAAATGTAACCAGGGGATGACGCCCTGTATTACTGAAAAGGGAAAGGTAACTATGGGTTGACGCACTGAATTACTAAAAAGAAAATGTAACAAGGGGATGACACCCTGCATTATTGTAAGAGGAAATGTAACCAGGGGTTGGCGTCCTGTATTACTAAAAAAGAAATATAACTAGAGGTTGCAGCCATGTATTACTGAAAAGGAAAGGTAACCAGGAGTTGGCGTCCTATATTACTCAAAAGGAAATGTAACCAGGGGTTGGCGCCTGTATTATTGGAATGGAATTGTAACAAGAGGTTGACGCCCTATATTACTGAAAAAGGAAATGTAACCCGAGGTTGGCGCCCTGTATTACAGAAAAAGGAAATGTAACCAGGGGTTGACGCCTGTATTACTGGAAAGGAAATGTAACAAGGGGTTGGCGCCCTGTATTACTGAAAAATGATATGTAACTAAGGGTTGGCGCCCTGTATTACAGAAAAAGGAGATGTAACCTGGGGTTGGCGCCCTGTATTACTGAATATTAAAGGTAACCAGGGGTTGGCTCCCTGTATTACTAAAAAGGAAATGTACGAGGGGATGACGCCATGTATTACTGAAAAGGAAATGTAACGAGGGGATGGCACCCTATATTATTGAAAAGGAAATGTAAACAGGGGTTGACGCCCTATATTACTGAAAAGGAAAGGAAACTAGAGGATGGAGCCCTGTTTTACTGAAAAAGAAAGGTAACTAGGGGTTGAAGCACTGTATAACTAAAAGGAAATCTAACAAGGGAAGGCGCCCTGTATTACTGAAAAAGAAAATGTAACCAAGGGTTGGCACCCTGTATTACTGAAAAGGAAATGTAACCAGGGGTTGGCGCCCTGTATTACTCAAAAGGAAATGTAACCAGGGGTTGTGACATGTATTATTGAAATGGAAAGGTAACCTGGGGTTGGTGCGCTGTATTACTGAAAATGAAATGTAACTAGGAGTTGGCGCGCTGTATCACTGAAAAGTAAATGTAACTAGGGGATGACGCCCTGTATTACTGAAAAGTAAATGTAACTAGGGGATGACACCCTATATTACTGAAAAGGAAATATAACCAGGGGATGGCGCCCTATATTACTAAAAGGAAATGTAACTGGCGGATGTCACCCTGTATTATTGAAAAGGAAATGTAACCAGGGATTGGCGCGCTGTATTACTAAAAAGGAAAGGTAACAAAGGGATGTCACCCTGTATTATTGAATAGAAAAGGTAACCAGTGGTTGGCGCCCTGTATTACTGAAAAGGAAATATAACTAGGGGATGACGCCATGTATTACTAAAAAGGAAATGTAATCAGGGGATGGCGCCCTGTATTTCTGAAAAGGAAACGTAACCAGGGGTAGGTGCCCTGTATTACTGAAAAATAAATGATAACCAGGGGATGGCGCCCTATATTACTAAAAAGAAAATGTAACCAGAAGATGGGACCCTGCATTACTGAAAAGGAAATGTAACCAGGGGTTGGCGCCATGTATTACTGTAAAGGAAAGGTAACCAGGGGATAGAGCCCTGTATTACTGAAAAGGAAAGGTAATTAGGGGTTGACGCTTTGTATTACTAAAAAGGAAATGTAACCAGAGAAGGCGCCCAGTATTACTAAAATAGGAAATGTAACCAGGGTTTGGCGCCCTGTATTACTAAAACGGAAACTAGGGTTTGGAGCCATGTATTACTAATAAAGAAAGGTAACCAGGGGTTGGCACCCTGTATTACTCAAAAGGAAATGTAACCAGGGTTTGGCGACATGTATTATTGAAAAGGAAAGGTAACCTGGGTTGGTGCCCTATATTACTTAAAAGGAAATTTAACTAGGGGTTGGCGCTCTGTATTACTGAAAAGTAAATGTAACTAGGGGATGGCGTCCTGTATTCCTGAAAAGGACATGTAACCAAGGGTTGGCGCCCTGTATTATTGAAAAGGATATGTAACCAGGGATTGACGCCCTGTATTACTGAATAAGGAAATGTAACTAGCGGTTGGCGCCCTGTATTACTAAAAAATGAAATGTAACCAGGGGTTGGCGCCTGTATTATTAGAAAGGAATTGTAACAAGAGGTTGACGCCCTATATTACTGAAAAAGGAAATGTAACCCGGGGTTGGCGCCATGTATTACAGAAAAAGGAAATGTAACCAGGGGTTGACGCCTGTATTACTGGAAAGGAAATGTAACAAGGGGTTGGCGCCCTGTATTACTGAAAAATGATATGTAACTAAGGGTTGGCGCCCTGTATTACAGAAAAAGGAGATGTAACCTGGGGTTGGCGCCCTGTATTACTGAAAATTAAAGGTAACCAGGGGTTGGCTCCCTGTATTACTAAAAAGGAAATGTACCAGGGTATGACGCCATGTATTACTGAAAAGGAAATGTAACCAGGGGATGGCACCCTATATTATTGAAAAGGAAATGTAAACAGGGGTTGGCGCCCTATATTACTGAAAAGGAAAGGAAACTAGAGGATGGAGCCCTGTTTTACTGAAAAAGAAAGGTAACTAGGGGTTGAAGCACTGTATAACTAAAAGGAAATCTAACAAGGGAAGGCGCCCTGTATTACTGAAAAAGGAAATGTAACCAGGGGTTGGTGCCCTGTATTACTGAAAAGGAAATGTAACCAGGGGTTGGCGCCCTGTATTACTCAAAAGGAAATGTAACCAGGGGTTGTGACATGTATTATTGAAATGGAAAGGTAACCTGGGGTTGGTGCGCTGTATTACTGAAAATGAAATGTAACTAGGAGTTGGCGCGCTGTATCACTGAAAAGTAAATGTAACTAGGGGATGACGCCCTGTATTACTAAAAAGTAAATGTAACTAGGGGATGACACCCTATATTACTGAAAAGGAAATATAACCAGGGGATGGCGCCCTATATTACTAAAAAGGAAATGTAACTGGCGGATGTCACCCTGTATTATTGAAAAGGAAATGTAACCAGGGATTGGCGCGCTGTATTACTAAAAAGGAAAGGTAACAAAGGGATGTCACCCTGTATTATTGAATAGAAAAGGTAACCAGTGGTTGGCGCCCTGTATTACTGAAAAGGAAATATAACTAGGGGATGACGCCATGTATTACTAAAAAGGAAATGTAATCAGGGGATGGCGCCCTGTATTTCTGAAAAGGAAACGTAACCAGGGGTAGGTGCCCTGTATTACTGAAAAAGAAATGATAACCAGGGGATGGCGCCCTATATTACTAAAAAGAAAATGTAACCAGAAGATGGGACCCTGCATTACTGAAAAGGAAATGTAACCAGGGGTTGGCGCCATGTATTACTGTAAAGGAAAGGTAACCAGGGGATAGAGCCCTGTATTACTGAAAAGGAAAGGTAATTAGGGGTTGACGCTTTGTATTACTAAAAAGGAAATGTAACCAGGGTTTGGCGCCCTGTATTACTAAAACGAAAACTAGGGTTTGGAGCCATATATTACTGATAAGGAAAGGTAACCAGGGGTTGGCGCCCTGTATTACTCAAAAGGAAATGTAACCAGGGTTTGGTGACATGTATTATTGAAAAGGAAAGGTAACCTGGGTTGGTGCCCTGTATTACTTAAAAGGAAATTTAACTAGGGGTTGGCGCTCTGTATTACTGAAAAGTAAATGTAACTAGGGGATGGCGTCCTGTATTCCTGAAAAGGACATGTAATCAGGGGTTGACGCCCTGTATTATTGAAAAGGAAATGTAACTAGGGATTGACGCCCTGTATTACTAAATAAGGAAATGTAACTAGCGGTTGGCGCCCTGTATTAATGAAAAAGGAAATGTAACTAGGGGTTGAAGCCTGTATTACTAGAAAGGAAATGTAACAAGGGGTTGGCACCCTGTATTACTGGAAAAGGAAATGTAACCAGGGGTTGGCGCCCTGTATTACAGAAAAAGGAAAGGTAACCAGGGGTTGACGCTTGTATTACTGGAAAGGAAATGTAACAAGGGGTTGACGCCCTGTATTACTGAAAAAGGAAATGTAACTAGGGGTTGGCTCCCTGTATTACAGAAAAAGGAAATGTAACTAGGGGTTGGCGCCCTGTATTACTGAAAATTAAAGATAACCAGGGGTTGGCTCCCTGTATTACTGAAAATGAAATGTAACCAGGGGTTGGCGCCCTGTATTACTGCAATTTAAAGGTAACTAGGAGATGGTGCCCTGTTACTGAAGAGGAAAGGTAACCAGGGGTCGGCGCCCTGTATTATTGAAAAGGAAAGGTAAACAGGGGTTGGCGCCCTATATTACTGAAAAGGAAGGGTAACTAGAGGATAGAGCCTTGTATTACTGAAAAAGAAAGGTAACTAGGGGTTGACGCACTGTATTACTTAAAGGAAATCTAACCAGGGAAGGCGCCCTGTATTACTAAAAAAGGAAATGTAACCAGGGTTGGCGCCCTGTATTAATGAAAAGGAAATGTAACCAGGGGTTGGAGCCATGTATTACTGATAAGGAAAGGTAACCAGGTGTTCGCGCCCTGTATTACTGAAAAGGAAATGTAACCAGGGGTTGGCGCGCTGTATTACTGAAAAGTAAATGTAACTAGGGGATGACACCCTGTATTATTAAAAAGGAAATGTAACCAGGGGATGGCGCCCTATATTACTAAAAAGGAAATGTAACCGGCAGATGTCACCCTGTATTATTGAAAAGAAAATATAACCAGGGGTTGGCACCCTGTATTACTGAAAAGGAAAGGTATCCAGGGGATGGCGCCCTGTATTATTGAATAGAAAAGTTAACCAGTGGTTGGCGCCCTGTAATACTGAAAAGGAAATATAACTAGGGGATGACGCCATGTATTACTGAAAAGGAAATGTAATCAGGGGATAGCGTCCTATATTACTGAAAAAGAAACGTAACCAGGGGTTGGTGCCCTGTATTACTGAAAAAGAAATGGTAACCAGGGGATGGGACCCTGTATTACTGAAAAGGAAATGTAACTAGGGGTTGGTGCCATGTATTACTGAAAAGGAAAGGTAACCAGGGGATGGAGCCCTATATTACTGAAAAGGAAAGGTAATTAGGGGTTGACGCACAGTATTACTAAAAAGGAAATGTAATCAGGGAAGGCGCCCTGTATTACTAAATAGGAAATGTAACTAGGGGTTGGAGCCATGTATTACTGATAAGGAAAGGTAACCAGGGGTTGGCGCCCTGTATTACTCAAAAGGAAATGTAACCAGGGGTTGGCGACATGTATTATTGAAAAGGAAAGGTAACCTGGGTTGGTGCCCTGTATTACTTAAAAGGAAATTTAACTAGGGGTTGGCGCGCTGTATTACTGAAAAGTAAATATAACTAGGGGATGGCGTCCTGTATTCCTGGAAAGGACATGTAACCAGGGGTTGGTGCCCTGTATTATTCAAAAGAAAATGTAACCAAGGATTGACGCCCTGTATTACTGAATAAGGAAATGTAACTAGCGGTTGGTGCCCTGTATTACTGAAAAATGAAATGTAACTAGGGGTTGGCGCCTGTATTACTGGAAAGGAAATGTAACAAGGGTTTGGCGCCCTGTATTAATGAAAAAGGAAATGTAACCAGGGTTGGTGCCCTTCATTATAGAAAAAGGAAATGTAACCAGGGGTTGACGCATGTATTACTCGAAAGGAAATGTAACAAGGGGTTGGGGCCCTGTATTACTGAAAAAGGAAATGTAACTAGGGTTTGGCGCCCTGTATTATAGAAAAAGGAAATATAACCAGGGGTTGGCGCCCTGTATTACTGAAAATTAAAGTTAAGCAGGGGTTGGCTCCCTGTATTACTGAAAAGGAAATGTAACCAGGGGTTGGCGCCCTATATTATTGGAAATTAAAGGTAACTAGGGGATGGCGCCCTGTCTTATTGAAAAGGAAATGTAACCAGGGGATGGCGCCCTGTATTATTGAAAAGGAAATGTAACCAGGGATTGATGCCCTGTATTACTGAATAAGGAAATGTAACTAGCGGTTGGCTCCCTATATTACTGAAAAATAAAATATAACCAGGGGTTGGCGCCCTATATAACTAGAAAGGAAATGTAACCAGGGGTTGGCTCCTTGTATTACTGAAAAGGAAATGTAACCAGGGGTTGGCGCCCTGTATTATAGAAAATTAAAGGTAACCAGGGGTTGGCGCCCTGTATTACTGAAAAGGAAATATAACTAGGGGTTGGAGCCATGTATTACAGAAAAGAAAAGGTAACTAGGGGTTGGCGCCCTGTATTACTCAAAAGAAAATGTAACCAGGGGTTGGCGCCCTGTATTACTAAAAAGGAAATATAACAAGGGGTTGGAGCCATGTATTAATGATAAGGAAAGGTAACCAGGGGTTGGAGCCCCTTATTACACAAAAGGAAATGTAACCACGGGTTGGCGAAATGTATTATTGAAAAGGAAATGTAACCAGGGGATGGCGCCCTGTATTACTGAAAAGGAAATATAACCAGGTGTTAGCGCCCTGTATTACTTAAAAGGAAATGTAATCAGGGGATGGCGCCCTGTATTACTGAAAAGGAAATGTAACCAGGGGATGGCGCCCTGTATTACTGAAAAGGAAATATAACCAGGGGTTAGTGCCCTGTATTACTAAAAAGGAAATGTAACCAGGGGATGGGACCCTGTATTACTGAAAAGGAAATGTAACCAGGAGTTGGCGCCCTGTATTATTGAAAAGGAAAGGTAACCAGGGGATGGAGCCCTGTATTACTGAAAAGGAAAGATAACTAGGGGTTGACGCACTGTATTACAAAAAAGAAATGTAACCAGGGAAGGCGCATAGTATTATCGGAAAAGGAAATGTAACCAGGGGATGACGCCCTGTATTACTTTAAAGGAAATGTAACCACGGGTTGGAGCTATGTATTACAGATAAGGAAAGGTAACCAGGGGTTGGCGCCGTGTATTACTCAAAAGTAAATGTAACCAGAGGTTGGCAACATGTATTATTGAAAAGGAAAGGTAACTTGGGGTTGGTGTCCTGTATTACTGAAAAGGAAATGTAACTAGGGGTTGGTGTGCTGTATTACTGAAAAGTATATGTAACTAGGGGATGGATCCCTGTATTACTGAAAAGGACATGTAACCAGGGGTTGGCGCCCTGTATTATTGAAAAGGAAATGTAGCCAGGGATTGACGCCCTGCATTACTGAATAAGGAAATGTAACTAGCGGTTGGCGCCCTGTATTACTAAAAAATGAAATGTAACCAGGGGTTGGCGCCTGTATTACTGGAAAGGAATTCAAACAAGGGGCTAGCGCCCTGTATTTCTGAAAGAGAAAATGTAATTAGGGGTTGGCGCCCTATATTACAGAAAAAGGAAATGTAACCAGGGGTTGGCCCCCTATATAACTTGAAAGGAAATATAATCAGGGGTTGGCTCCCTATATTACTGAAAAGGAAATGTAACGAGGGGTTGGCGCCCTGTATTACTAAAAATTAAAGGCAACGAGGGGTTGGCGCCCTGTATTACTGAAAAATAAATCTAACTAGGGGTTGGAGCCATGTATTACTGAAAAGAAAAGGTAACCAGGGGTTGGCACCCTGTATTACTCAAAAGGAAATGTAACCAGGGGTTGGCGCCCTGTATTACTGAAAAGGAAATGTAACCAGGGGTTGGAGCCATGTATTACTGAAAAGGAAAGGTAACTAGGGGTTGACACGCCCTGTAGTACTAAAAAGGAAATGTAACCGGGGAAGGCGCCCTGTATTACTGAGAAAGGAAATGTAACCAGGGGATGACGCCCTGTATTACTTTAAAGGAAATGTAACCGGGGGTTGGAGCTATGTTTTACTGATAAGGAAAGGTAACCAGGGGTTGGCACCCTATATTACTCAAAAGTAAATGTAACCAGGGGTTGGCGACATGTATTATTGAAAAGGAAAGGTAACCTGGGGTTGGTGTCCTGTATTACTGAAAAGGAAATGTAACTAGGGGTTGGTGCGTTCTATTACTGAAAAGTAAATGTAACTAGGGGATGGATCCATGTATTACTGAAAAGGACATGTAACCAGGGGTTGGCACCCTGTATTATTGAAAAGGAAATGTAGCCAGGGATTGACGCCCTGTATTACTGAATAAGGAAATGTAACTAGCGGTTGGCGCCCTGTATTACTAAAAAATGAAATGTAACCAGGGGTTGGCGCCTGTATTACTGGAAAGGAATTCAAACAAGGGGTTAGCGCCCTGTATTTCTGAAAGAGGAAATGTAATCAGGGGTTGGCGCCCTATATTACAGAAAAAGGAAATGTAACCAGGGGTTGGCCCCCTATATAACTGGAAAGGAAATGTAATTAGGGGTTGGCTCCCTATATTACTGAAAAGTAAATGTAACCAGGGGTTGGCGACATGTATTATTGAAAAGGAAAGGTAACCTGGGGTTGGTGTCCTGTATTACTGAAAAAGAAATGTAACTAGGGGTTGGTGCGTTCTATTACTGAAAAGTAAATGTAACTAGGGGATGGATCCATGTATAACTGAAAAGGACATGTAACCAGGGGTTGGCGCCCTGTATTATTGAAAAGGAAATGTAGCCAGGGATTGACGCCCTGTATTACTGATAAGGAATGGTAACTAGGGGTTGGCGCCCTGTATTACTAAAAAGGAAATGTAACCAGGGTTGGCGACATGCATTATTGAAAAGGAAATGTAACCAGGGGATGACGCCTTGTATTACTGAAAAGGAAATATAACTAGGGGTTGGAGCCATGTATTACTGAAAAGAAAAGGTAACCAGGGGTTGACGCCCTGTATTACTGATAAGGAATGGTAACTAGGGGTTGGCGCCCTGTATTACTAAAAAGGAAATGTAACCAGGGTTGGCGACATGCATTATTGAAAAGGAAATGTAACCAGGGGATGACGCCTTGTATTACTGAAAAGGAAATATAACTAGGGGTTGGAGCCATGTATTACTGAAAAGAAAAGGTAACCAGGGGTTGACGCCCTGTATTACTGAAAAGGAAATGTAACCAGGGGTTGGCGCCCTGTATTACTGAAAAGGAAATGTAACCAGGGGTTGGAGCCATGTATTACTGATAAGGAATGGTAACTAGGGGTTGGCGCCCTGTATTACTAAAAAGGAAATGTAACCAGGGTTGGCGACATGCATTATTGAAAAGGAAATGTTACCAGGGGATGACGCCTTGTATTACTGAAAAGGAAATATAACCAGGGGATGGCGCCCTGTATTACTTAAAAGAAAATGTGACCAGGGGTTGGCGCCCTGTATTACTGAAAAGGAAAGGTAACCAGGGGATGGAGCCCTGTATTACTGAAAAGGAAAGGTAACTAGGGGTTGACACGCCCTGTATTACTAAAAAGGAAATGTAACCGGGGAAGGCGCCCTGTATTACTGAGAAAGGAAATGTAACCAGGGGATGACGCCCTGTATTACTTTAAAGGAAATGTAACTAGGGGTTGGAGCTATGTATTACTGATAAGGAAAGGTAACCAGGGGTTGGCGCCCTATATTACTCAAAAGTAAATGTAACCAGGGGTTGGCGACATGTATTATTGAAAAGGAAAGGTAACCTGGGGTTGGTGTCCTGTATTACTGAAAAGGAAATGTAACTAGGGGTTGGTGCGCTGTATTACAGAAAAGTAAATGTAACTAGGGGATGGATCCATGTATTACTGAAAAGGACATGTAACCAGGGGTTGGCGCCCTGTATTATTGAAAAGGAAATGTAGCCAGGGATTGACGCCCTGTATTACTGAATAAGGAAATGTAACTAGCGGTTGGCGCCCTGTATTACTAAAAAATGAAATGTAACCAGGGGTTGGCGCCTGTATTACTGGAAAGGAATTCAAACAAGGGGTTAGCGCCCTGTATTTCTGAAAGAGGAAATGTAATCAGGGGTTGGCGCCCTATATTACAGAAAAAGGAAATGTAACCAGGGGTTGGCCCCCTATATAACTGGAAAGGAAATGTAATTAGGGGTTGGCTCCCTATATTACTGAAAAGGAAATGTAACCAGTGGTTGGCGCCCTATATTACTAAAAATTAAAGGTAACCAGGGGTTGGCGCCCTGTATTACTGAAAAATAAATCTAACTAGGGGTTGGAGCCATGTATTACTGAAAAGGAAAGGTAACCAGGGGTTGGCGCCCTATATTACTCAAAAGGAAATGTAACCAGGGGTTGACGCCCTATATTACTGAAAAGGAAATGTAACCAGGGGTTGGAGCCATATATTACTGATAAGGAAAGGTAACTAGGGGTTGGCACCCTGTATTACTCAAAAGGAAATGTAACCAGGGTTGGCTACATGTATTATTGAAAAGGAAATGTAACCAGGGGATGGCGCCCTATATTACTGAAAAGAAAATATAACCAGGGGATGGCGCCCTGTATTACTTAAAAGAAAATGTGACCAGAGGTTGGTGCCCTGTATTACTGATAAGGAAAGGTAACCAGGGGATGGAGCCCTGTATTACTGAAAAGGAAAGGTAACTAGGGGTTGACACGCACTGTATTACTAAAAAGGAAATGTAACCGGGGAAGGCGCCCTGTATTACTGAAAAAGGAAATGTAACTAGGGGTTGGCGCCCTATATTACTAAAAAGTAAATGTAACCAGGGGTTGGAGCCATGTATTACTTATAAGGAAAGGTAACTAGGGGTTGTCTCCCTGTATTATTCAAAAGGAAATGTAACCAGGGGTCGGCGACATGTATTATTGAAAAGGAAAGGGAACCAGGGGTTGGTACCCTATATTACTGAAAAGAAAATGTAACTAGGGGTTGGCGCACTGTATTACTGAAAAGTAAATGTAACTAGGGGATGACGCCCTGTATTACTGAACAGGACATGTAACCAGGGATTTGTGCCCTGTATTACTGAATAAGGAAATGTAACTAGCGGTTGACACCCTGTATTACTGAAAAATGAAATGTAACCAGGGGTTGGCGCCTGTATTACTGGAAAGGAAATGTAACAAGGGGTTGGCGCCATATATTACTGAAAAAGGAAATGTAACCAGGGGTTGGCGCCCTGTATTACAGAAAAAGGAAATGTAACCAGGGTGGCACCCTGTATTACTGAAACTTAAAGGTAAACAGGGGTTGGCTCCCTGTATAACTGAAAAGGAAATGTAACCAGGGGTTGGCACCCTGTATTATTGAAAAGTAAAGGTAACTAGGGGTTGGTGGCCTATATTACTAAAAAGGAAATATAACCAGCGGATGTCGCCCTGTATTATTGAAAAGGAAATGTAACCAGGGGTTGGCTCCCTATATTACTGAAAAGGAAAGGTAACCAGGGGATGGTGCCCTGTATTATTGAAAAGGAAATGTAACCAGTGGATGGCGCCCTGTATTATTGAATAGAAAAGGTAACTAGTGGTTGGCGCCCTGTATTACTGAAAAGGAAATATAACTAGGGGATGACGCCATGTATTACTGAAAAGGAAATGTAATCAGGGGATGGTGCCCTGTATTACTGAAAAGAAAATGTAACCAGGGGATGTCACCCTGTATTACTGAAAAGGAAATATAACCAGGGGTTGGTGCCCTGTATTACTGAAAAAAATAGTAACCAGGGGATGGCGCCATGTATTACTAAAAAGGAAATGTAACCAGGGGATGGGACCTTATATTACTGAAAAGGAAATGTAACCAGGGGTTGGCACCCTGTATTACTGAAAAGGAAAGGTAACCAGGGGATAGAGCCATGTATTACTGAAAAGGAAAGGTAACTAGGGGTTGACGCACTGTATTACTAAAAAGGTAATGTAACAACAAATTTGTTCTAGGGAAACATAGGATGTCAAGTTGGTCTAAAAAGAATTTGATTCATACTTTTGCCTATAGAAAGGGACCCAAACTAGTTTGGGTTCCTAAGACTAACCCCTGATTTCTTTTTGCAGGTCAAACTGATGGGGAGCATCCAATTATGGTACGTGGATAGTGGTTGCTTAAAGCACATGACAAGAGGCAAGAACCCGTTTCTTTCACTTGATAAACTTAAAGGATGCAACGTCTCTTTTGGAAATAGAAAGAAAGGTGAGATCATTGGGGTTGAAAAGGTAGGTAAGACTAATTCTCACTCTATTGAGAATGTCTACTTGATAGATGGGATGAAGTATAGTCTAATAAGTGTATCACAATTGTGTAATAGAGGTAACATGGTGTCATTCACCTCTACAAAATTCTTTATGATTAATCTTACCACTAACAAGATAGTTTTGAAGGGAAAAAGAGTGAATAACATATATGTGGTGGATCTGTCCACACGTTCAGATAATGAATTCACTTGCTTAAGTATGTTGGACAATGATCCCCTCCTTTGACACAAGAGACTTGGACATGCCAGTCTATGCCAACTCAACAAACTAGTCTCCAAGGACTTGGTGGTAGGGTTGCCTAACACTAAGTTCAAGGAAGATTTAGTTTGTGAGGCTTGTGCAAGGGAGAAGCAGGTAAGATCCTCTTTTAAAAGAAAGAAAATGGTAAGCACTACTAGGACAATGGAATTGGTCCATATGGATCTTTGTGGACCAATGAGAACATTGAGCAGGGGTGGTAAGAGATATGTTATGGTGCTTGTTGATTATTACTCTAGATTTACTTTGACACTGTTTTTAACATCTAAAGATGAAGCATTTGATATGTTTACTTCATTTGTTAGAAAAACATAGAAACAACTAGGTAATCACCTTGCATCAATTAGATCTGATCATGGTACTGAATTTGAAAATGCTAAATTTGCTGAATTTTGTGATGAGCATGGCATAGATCATAATTTTTCTTCTCCTAGGGCTCCACAAAAAAATGGAGTAGTTGAAAGAAATAATAGGACATTGGAAGAAATGGCTAAGACTATGCTACTTGCTAGTAAAATTCCCCATAACTTCTAGGTAGAAGCTGTGAACACTGCATGCTACATCATAAATAGGTGCATGACTAGACATCTTGTTAAGAAGACTCCCTATGAGTTACTTAAAGGGAGAAAGCCAAATATATCCCACCTTAGGGAATTTGGATGCATGTGCTTTGTGCATAATAACGGAAACGACTCCCTAGGTAAGTTTGATCCCAGAAGTGATGAGGGAGTATTATTGGGATATGTGTATAGAAGAAAGTGTACATGTAGGTTTTTTATGAAACTAACATTCTTTTTGAAAGGCAGGAACAGGATGATAAAGTAATTGGGCTGATAAGAAACTCAAATGAAACCATAACCCAAACTAAAGCAGCACCAGAGGAAGGAACATGTAATGGAACATGTTCTTCCACCTAGGACAACTTGATAGAGGGAACTGAATAGAGAAGAACTAATCCTCAAACCTCGAGGAAACCTATCTATGAACCTATTCCTCAGCAATAGAACATTGAAAGAACATCTAGGGGAAACTAGCTGGTTGTGAAACCTTACAAGTATCAAATTTCTCACCTCATTGGGAACATAATCACTAATCCAACCTCTGGAATCAAAAACAGATCTTCTCTGAAGAATCTCTGTGCTTTTGATATTTTTCTATCTCTTATTGAACCTAAAAATGTTTTCGAGGCTTTGCAGGATGTAGACTGGGCAAATGCAATGCAAGATGAAATCAACCAATTTGAGAGAAGACAGATTTGGAATCTGGTACTAAGACCCAAGGACAAATCATTAATTGGCACAAAATGGGTCTTCAGAAACAAACTTGATGAAGATGGAACAATTATAAGGAACAAGGCAAGATTGGTGGTTCGAGGATATAGTCAAGAGGAGGGCATAGACTATGATGAGACTTTTGCTCCAGTTGCAAGATTGGAAGCATTTGGACTCCTTATAGCCTTTGCTGCTTACATGGAATTCACTCTCCATCAAATGGATGTCAAGAGTGCCTTCCTCAATGGCTATCTAAAGGAAGACGTATTTGTCAAGCAACCTCCTAGCTTTGAAAGCAAGGAATGTTCTGATCATGTGTATAAGCTTGACAAGGCACTTTATGGGCTCAAGCAGGCTCCAATAGCATGGTATAAAAAAATGTCTAAATTCTTACTTGAGCATGGCTACAAGAGATGTAAAATTGACAATACTTTGTTCTTGAAAGAAAAAGGTAAACATGTCTTGGTAGTTCAGATATATATTGATGATATAATCTTTGGAGCAACTACAGATAAGTTAAGTATGATGGGTGAGCAAAATTTCTTTATAGGCTTACAAGTTAAACAAAATTCAAATGGAACTATGATCCATCAACAAAAGTATATGAAAGAGCTGCTTAAAAGGTTTAAAATGTAAAACTCCAAAGAACTTAACTCTCTTATAGCAATCGCCACAAAACTATATATCGATGAAGCTGGTTCATCTGTTGATCAGAAGATATATTCGGGTATGATTGCCTCTTTGTTATATCTCACTACTAGTAGACCTATCATTATTTTCAGTGTAGGCCTTTGTGCTAGATTTCAGGCAAATCCAAAGGAATCTCACTTGACTGTTGTCAAGTGGATCTTGAGATACCTAAAAAGCACCATTGATCTTTGCTTATGGTATCCAAAAGGTAGTAATTTTAACTTAGTGGGATATGTTGATGCTGATCATGCAGATTTCCTTGTAGATAGAAAGAGCACTTCAGGTATGGCACACTTTCTTGGCTCGTGTCTTGTGTCTTGCAAAAAGAAAAATTATGTGGACTTGTCTACTGCTGAAGTTGTGTATGTGGTTGATGCCTCATGTTGTGCATAATTGTTATGGATAAAATAGCAATTAATGAACTTGGAATTGATATAGGTTGTATCCCCAACTTTTGTGATAACACCAGTGCAATTAGCATGACCACGAACCCGATTCATCACAAAAGAACTAAGCACATATATGTTAGGCATCACTTTTTGAGGGAAACCTATGAGAAGGGTTTATTCATTGTGGAATTTTGTGCAACTGACAAGCAAATAGCTGATATCTTCACAAAAGCTCTTAGTAGAGACCACTTTGAAAGGAAAGGAATGATTAAGATCACCTAAAAGGAACTAGTTCTAACTTAATAATTGGTTAGATAATTTGTGAATTTTGTAAATAATTAGATTAGATTTTGTTTAGTCTCATACTTTCACTAGTATACTCTTGTGCCATATGCTAAAATGTCACATTAATCTATAATGATATTATCTTTATTTTTTTTTTGAAAAATTCAGACTTACACAAGAGAATTCTCAGTGAAGAACCTACTTCATCAAGATTACATGGTATGTACTCTCCACTTCGCATACTTTGAAATAATTGTATTTAGATCATGATCAAAAGAGAGTCCTATTTAATCCCAATTTTCTTCAAGTCTATCCATTACAAACGAACCAGTTTCACCAAATAGGAGTCCCACGCACCATAATTGCCTAGATTCTAGAGAAAAATGTCTTTTCAAACTGACTTTCCAAGTCTGATTAGACCTCTAAACTTAAAAAAGCAAATGTTACCCACTCAAACTCTCCCACTTTAAATTGATTAGGGTTAAACCAATTCTTCATTTTTAATTTTCCAGCTGCCATAATTTTCTCTTTCTTCTCTCATCTATTCTACACACATCAATGGAAAATCCATCTGAAAACCCTTCTTCACAACCCAAATAACCAACACCTACACCTTCGACCATACCCTCAACCACACATATCTTTAATAAAGGAATGTTCAAGATGCTTGCTCGTAAGACAGTAGCTGACAGTGAACAAATCAATAAAATAAATGAGCAATTGAAAGCAAGTGAGGAAGAGGAATTCCAAAAATCTGAAGAATCTTTTAAGTCTGTAACTGAGGGGGAAGAAATTATTTCATCTAAAACATAACAGGTAACCTCTGGTCTAAATATTACTTTTGAGGTAATTTCTGAAGTGGATAAAAACTTGGAGAACAAGTTTGTTCTGGTTGGAACGACGATTGTTGGGGTAAAGACTATAGAGTCTAGGATAGTTGGTGGTAAAAAGAAAAAGAAAAAAGAAAAAGAGAATGAGGGTGTTCAAGGAAACTTAAGGGGAAAGGAGTGGTTGAACCTTCACCTACTCCTGTTGGATTGACTGAGGAAACATGGGCTATGGTGTTATGGAGTGAGGAAGCAGTTGAGGAGGAAGAAAGTTGGAGAGAAGAAGAAGGTAGTAGATCTGGTGATGCTAGTGTAGCTGAGGGGCTGGTTAGGTTGAGGAAGAGGTTCCAAGAACGTATTCCATCTGTGTAGGAACCCCTCGAAGATTTACTAAATTGAGTGTCTGATAGCTATAATTCGAAGAAGAAGAAGAAAAAGAAGAAGAAGAAGAAGAAGAAGAAGAAGAAGAAGAAGAAACGTTCAGTAGTTAAAATCTCTGAAACTGCTAGGGAACACAAGAAGAAAAAAACTGTCTTTTCTATCCCTGTAGAGACTCCTCCTAAAAGAGGAAGAGCTACAAGGAGTCAGAAGATGCAGTGTGAGGCTAAACTTGAAAGAGCCTTAAAAAAGAGTAAGAGAAAAATTGTTGCAAAGGGAAAGAAAAAAGTGAGTGAGCCTATTTTGAAGAGATGGACTTGGTTAAAATCTCTGGAACTGCTAGGGAACACAAGAATTAAAAATCTACCTCTTCTATCCCTGTAGAGATTCTCCTAAAAGAGGAATAGCTGCAAGGAGTCAGAAGAAGCAGTGTGAATCTGAACTTGAAAGAGCCTTAAAAAAGAGTAAGAGAAAAGTTGTTGCAAAGGGAAAAAAGAAAGTGAGTGAGCCTGTTGAGGTAATTGAGATTGAAGAGATGGACCTGGTCCTTCATGATGATGACAAGGCAAAGGAGGTGGAGGTTGTGACTCCAAAGGAAAAGAAAAGAAAGACTTCTAAAAAGAAGTCTCCTTCAAAGACTGTTGATGCAGAGCCTTCTACCTTGGCAAAAAGAACCAGGTATGCCATGAAATCTTTGAAAGTGCAAGTAGTGGAGGAAGAAGAAAGTGAAGAAGAAGAAGAAGAAGAAGAAGAGGAAACTGATGAAGAACATGATAAGATGGTAAAGTTTGGCAAGAGAACAATCTTGAAGGGTAGACTCCTCAGAGACTTGGAAGAGGAATGAATGGTGATGCTGTTGGAGAAGCTAGAACTTCAGGGTTGGAAGGACATGGTCCTTCAGATGGAATGAAGACTAGCCAGAACTAAGATTGTGGAGTTTATGGCAAATTGTGAAATCAAGAATGGAAGGTTCACCATTATAGTGAAATGGGTGACTGTGAGCTTTGACGACAAGGAGTTGGGAGAAATTCTAGGGGTACCTACTTAAGGGTACAATGGTTACAAAAAGCTGAAATGGCCAAGCCTAGAAAATCTCCCTACCTCCCTTGCCATTACAAGAAGATTTGCTGACAATGAGTTAGAGTTACAGCAAAAGGTTGTGTACAAAAGTGAGATAAAGCCTGCCCACAAGTTGCTCTTTGAATTTGTTAACTAGGTTATGTTGCCCAGGTAGGAAAGAAGGCACATTGCCACTTTTATGGACCTAGTTCTTATGGAATGCCTGGATAATGGGAGGTAGATAAATTGGCGGGGGTTTATTATCCAGCACCTTGATAGGGTACTAACTGGCACCAAAACTCATGATATACCATATGGTTTCATTCTCACTATTGTAATCCGAATGGGATGTTTTTTATTTTTTTGCTCATAATGCATTACCTTTATTTTCTTCTATGCTTTGTGGATAACTCGTATCAATGTTAATCAACTGCTTTTGCTCTAATTTTTTATTGATGCTTCTTAGATGGCTAATATCATTAGATTGATAAGTGATACTTGAATCCATGATTTTATTTGAAGTAACCTAAATGACCATAAGTAAGATCTGCTAAAATTTGGTTATCTAACATAATTATGCAACTTTTCGATGATGCCAAAATGGGGAAGATAGGTTGTGCATTTTACTTTGGACTGTAATGTTTATAACCTAATGAACCTAGTCCTTGATGATTTGTGACTTTCAAATAGAAAGTGTTCTAACATTGTGTTGATGTTGAGCTGAGTTAAAAAAGGTTTCATGCTTATGAAAACCACGAAATTTCTCATCGTCAAAAATGGAAAATTATTTGGCCTATGTAAGTTTGTTTTGATGATTGACAAAGTTTTTCATCATAGAAAGGGGGGAATTTGTTGGCATGTGAAACTTTGTTTTGATGATTGACAAAGAAACACACGCATGAACCAGGTTCATACACAGTGTACATAGACACCGAAAGATTTAAGAACATGGCATGCATGTGAAGGAGATAAGCTTAAGTGGTTATATATGATATCTCCTGAACGAAAAGGTTGCATAAATAATGAGTAGGACTCCTTACTCAAAGAAAACTCTATCTGTCACGACCAAAATTGATGGGCTGTGACGAGTGCCAGAGTTCTACCTCTCGAACACCCCTAAGCATATGGCTAAAATATAAACATGAAATAAGTGTAGGTCATGCATAATATCTGGAAATAAACTACTGATTTATATAAAAAACATACGTGGGAAAACATGCCCAAACGACACACACACACACACACATACACACACACACACACACACACACACACACATATATATATATATATATATATATATATATAGAATACGGTAGGGTGAGCCGGCAAGGACACATACTATCCAACTATACATGACTGTCTAAAGACCTCTACCAGAGTGTACAACTATATAAATGATAGGACCGGGGTTCGTCATACCTATATGTATACAAAAGTATCGTACCAAAATTCAATAGCAGCTTCAGATCAAATGGAGCACACCAACGCTCGCTGAGTAAGGATCCTAGATGGGGGACCGTCAGCCTGTCTACATGCATATGCGGGCATGAAACGCAGGCCCCCAAGCAATAGGGGCATTAGTACAAATAATGTACCGAGTATGTAAGGCATAAAAATTAGTATATAAAAGACATGAAATTAACATAGAGTAAAGGACTCAACCTGTAAGTCTGAATAGCTTTGTGAATCATGAAATAATTATAATATCATGTATATGCATATAAATGTCAAATCATGCATATGTATATGTGTACATAACATTATCAAGCCTCTGAGGGCATCACATCATATCATCTCAACCTCTGTGGGCGAAATCATAAACGTATACCAGCTGATAAGGTGGTGGTGCGTATATAACGCCATAACCTTTCCCCATACCCCATATACATATACTATACGCGTATATAATGCCATCTGGTCATGGGTCAGTATACATGTATAAATGGATGCAATGCATAATGAAGTAAGTCAATAAGATCTCTCGGAATGTCATGAGACCCATGAACAGACGATATAATAGTAGGACATATGGGGAATCCAGAACATAGGCAACCCTAGTACCTCTAAGAATAGAATCATTTATGAAAGTTGTGTGCTTGCTCGTTTCGTTTGTATCATATGGATCATGTCAAAAGGAAAGAAGGGATAGCCTTAACATACCTCAAGTCGTCAACGCAACTCAACAACAAGCTTATGACAACTAGCGCACCAACCCTATAACATAGAAATACGTGTACAACTTAGATGGCGGTAGTATATCACGTATCTCAAATGATAATTCGATTCTAAAATAAAACGGGCAGCATTTCTCTTGATTTCACTACTCCCTCAAGCCTACTATAGGTGATAAACAAAACACAATACAATCAGCAACTCAAAAATAACCCAACTATAATTCGGGACCTTCAATACAATAAAACCCCCAAATACTCCATAACACACCCAATCAATAAGTTATCAATTAACTTGAAATTGCAACAGCGAGTGACCAGCCTACTACCCTACCACATGTGGAATTTCTCCACACCCTTCATCCTTCCAAACTCCATAAATCAGTAGTACAATAGGCCAACACTAGTGGACTACAAAATAGTCCACTAAAAGTGAAATAAATCAAACTCACAGCTTCCGATCACCATCCCATGAATTCTAAATATTAGGAAATGAATTTATCGACCTTTCTTGATATTTAAAAGAATAAATACAGAAAGTAGACGTTTTATTAACTATTAAGTACCTTCCAAAACTCAAACTACAAAGAAAAAGAGAGCGATATAGCGATACTTACGTCGTAGGGGTCGTTCTAATGTTATCACTTCTTAATTTCGTACCCGAGATGTTAATATCCTTTGAAACCCTATAAGAGAGCCTATGGATGTTCTCAGGTCGTGTTATATGGAAAAATAAAGATAAAGACGGCCTAAGACCTATATATATCAAGTTTGGAAAAGTCAAAAATGTGTAAGCTTGGCACTCTATCATTGGCCCATCCTCCAATGCTTATAGCCTTTTATTCGGACGTCGTATGAATGAACGGTTAAGAGCATTGGAAACTACATTCCAAGACCTTCAATTTTGTATATAATATGTCCCAAAAACAACTCCATATAGCACACAAAATGTATTGCTCAAAACGCTCCGTTACAAGGCAAATCCTTAGTCGGTTTTTCTGCAACTTAAATCCGACTTTTCCCAAACTTTATATTTTCTATCCAAACATCATATAAATGTATTAAATCATGATTAACAAGTCTCATATTCATTATACATCACCTTGGGATGCACAAGGTGTAACAATCTCCCCCCTAGAAACATTCATCCTTGAATGTTAAACTCCTAGAGATCTATAAATATTTTGGTAGAGTCTACTCTATAACGGTACTACTACCAACCTGTCAGACAGAAAACCCAAAAATACAAAGCCACACAGGTCCACAATCATCAATAACACCAATGGATCACACGACTAATGACAATAACTAACATAAGAATCAAGTACCATATACGTACCTAAAGGTTGTGATGTCTCGGTCCGATCCTTCTCCGGAAGCAGAAACAAGTGAGGATACCTAGACTTTATGTCTTCTTCAGCTTCCCAAGTCATCTCCTCCACATTCTTGTTTCTCCAAAGTACTTTAATTGAAGCTACGTACTTAGTTCTCAATCTCCGAACTTGTCTATCTAGTATAGCAATGGGAGCTTCCTCATATGATAGCTGCTCTATGACCTGAACATCGTCAATTGTAACGGCTCTAGAAGGATCTCCAATACACTTGCGGAGTATAGTGTCACGACCCAAAATCCGACTAGTCGTGATGGCACATAACCCAACCCGTTAGGTAAGCTAATTATCAACTATACAATTCAATAATAATTATTAAAGCAATTTAAGTAAATAAAGGTCTTAATCTTATACAATCCCCAAGAACTGGTAGTACAAATCATGAGTGTTTAAGAATAGAGTTTACAAAGCGTAAATAAAATAAATACATAGTCTGTTTGAATAGTACATAAACAGAACTTTTATAAATCTAAGGCTGCCATGGACAAGAGGCAGCTACAACAGGAACGCAGGTACATCTTCAAATCCGGCAACAATCGAGCACAGCAACAACAACAACCAAGGTTGAAAGTACTTAGTAAGTAACAAACCTAGCCTTAGGTTGAAAGTAGTGATGAGCTTCTACCAAGGTCGGGTAAAAAATCAATAGTCCACAACAGTCCATAACAATGTAAAACAAATAATACCAGAAGTAACTCAGAGATAAAATAATTAGCTAAATCACAATTTCTAAAAATAGTTCTTCCTTTCAAGTACATCAATGAAAACCCAAATTGTTTACCGAAGTTTTCAAAAATATGAATAAGTTTGAAAACAATAATTTTTCCCAAAAATCTTTTTTCCAAAATAAGTAAGATGTTTCATTTCCTTTCCAGATAACCTGTGTAAAACAAATGCATCACTATGCCCATCTGTCAATATGTGTGAGAAATCATGAGTGATGTGATATTGTACAACATGAGGAAAATACATCTCTATGCCTGCATGTCATGTGTGCATGACAATGCGATGCAACTCAATGATAAAATCATAAACAGCCCCTCGGACAGACCTTACAATCACTCGTATACATCCCCTCGGGCTTACCTCACAATCACTTGTAAATAGGCCCTCGGGCTTACCTCACAATCACTCGTAAACAACCCCTCAGGCATACCTCACCATCTATCATGCCTCCCAGTCACTCAGCACTCGGCACTCGCACTCAGTAGGTACCTGCGCTCACTAGGGGTGTGTATAGACTCTGGAGGGGCTCCTACAGCCCAAGCGCTATAATCTACACGGACAACTCACATGCTGCACGGACAACTCATGTGCTATAATATCATATCAGATTCCACATGGATAACTCACGTGCCATAATAAGCCAATAAGGTCTGCTGCAGGCAGGCATCCCCGATCCATATAATAGTAATAATATATGTAAAGCCAACATGGCCTGCTGCGGCGTGCAGCCCGATCCCAAAATATCCTCACAATCAGGCCCTTGGCCTCTCTCAGTCATCAATCTCTCAGTCTCTCTCTCATGGTCTCACAATGTCATGACAATAGCCTAAAATTGATGATATGATGTATCAATGAATAACAACAGAGACTGATATATGATATGTAATGAAATAAGTATGACTGAGTATGAATTGTCAATTTAAAACAAATAATTCACAACAGTATGACCTCTATGGGTCCCAAAATACTGGCACATAGCCTCAACATAATTTTTAATATAATTTTCAGCTCAATTTCTTTAACACATAAAACCGCATGGAGAATGCCAAGATTATTTAACTACAAAATTCCACAGAAACAATTATGTCACAATTTCTATAGTGCACGCCCATACGCCCGTGACCTAGAATGTGCGTCACCTCCCAACAATTCACATAATACATATACTCAGGGTTCATACCCTCAGCTCCAAGATTAGAAGAGTTACTTACCTCGAACAAGCCAAATCCAATGCCAAGCAAGCTAAACAATGCTCCTGAAATCCCATTATACGTGTATCAACTTTCGAATGGCTCGAATCTAGTCACAATTAATTTGATTCAGCCCACAAAATTTAGAGGAATTAATTCCATATCGAAATACTACTCCCTCCGTTTCAATTTATGTGAACCCATTTGACTGGGAACGAAGTTTAAGAAAAGAGAGAAGACTTTTGAACTTGTGGTGTAAAATAAGGCATATATATTTTGTGTGGTTATAAATCATTGCATAAAGGTAAATTGTTTCCAAATAAGGAAAGAGGTCATTCTTTTTGGCACGGACTAAAAAGGAAATAGGTTCACATAAATTAAAAACGGAGGGAGTAATATTTTTAACAAAATCCGAGATTATGCCCCAAAATTCATCTATGGGGCCCACGTCTCGGAATCTGACGAACTCACAAAATACGACAACCCATCCAATTACAAGTTCAACCATACTAATATCAAATCTGACTCCAAATCGGTATTCAAACTCAAAAAATTCGTTTTGTGACCTTATAGAAATTTTCTTCTATTTCTCTTGAAGATTCAATAATCTTACATAAAAAATGAAGATTAATTCATGAAATATAACTATAAGGGAGTCAAGAAGACTTACCCCAAGTTGTGTGAAACAATTCCTCTCCAAAATCGCCCAAACCGATCTCCAAAATAGGAAATTGGGTAAAAATCGCGAAACCCCAAATTTAAGCTTCTGCCCCAGCGATTTCCGCATCTGCAGACAAGGGGTCGCACCTGCGCCCCTCGCTTATGCGGACAATTATGCGTGCCTGCAGACACAACCATCCTTCCAAAGCCTCGCATCTGTGGTGCCTCTCTCGTATCTGCGAGCTCTGCCCAGTTCCACACTTGGCAGCTTCTGCGACTGATTTCGTGCACATGCAGCTTCGCACCTGCGATCAAAAGCTTTGCAGGTGCGATCACACTAGTAGGCATCAGTTCCAGAAATGTTTCAAGTTGGATTTGATCTGTTAACCATCCGAAACTCACCCGAGCCACTCGGGAACCCGTCCAAATATACCAACAAGTCCAATAACATAACACGGACCTATTCGAGGCCTTAAATCACGCATAACAAAACCGAAACGACAAATCACACCTCAAATCGAAATCATTGAACTATGTAACTTCAAATTCTATATCTTGTGCCGAAACACATCAAATCAATCCGGAATGACTTAAAATTTTGCACACAAGTCACATTTCACATTGCGGGCCTATTCCAATTTCCAGAATCAGATTCCAACCCCGATATCAAAAATTCAACCACACGGTCAAACTTTCCAAAAATTTAAATTTCGGCAATTCAAGCCTAATTCCACTACGGACCTCCAAATAATTTTTCCGAATATTCTCCTAAGCCCAAAATTACCATACAGAGCTATTGGAATCATCAAAACTCCATTCCGGGGTCGTTTACACATAAGTCGACGTCTGGTCACTATTTTAACTTAAGCTTTAAATCTTGGAACTAAGTGTTCCAATTCATTCCAAAACCTTACCGGACCCGAACCAATTACCCCGACAATTCACATAAAAATTGAGCAGTAAATGGGAAAACGAGGTTGTAATGCGCAAAACGACCAGCCGGGTCGTTACACATAGACACATGAAAAACTGGATGTACTGACTCCAGGTTGGAAGGCAAGTCTAACTCATATTCTACCTGGCCTACTCTGCGTGTGATCTTATAAGGCCCAATGTACCGAGGGCTAAGCTTTTCTTTCTTACCGAATCTCATAATGCCTTTCATCGATGATACCTTTAGGAATACCTATTCAACTACCTGAAACTCCAAGTTTCGTCGTCGATTATCTGCATAGGACTTCTAACGACTCTGAGTTGCTAATAGCCTTTTTCGTATAAGCTTAATCTTCTCAACTGATTTTTGTACCAACTCTGGTCCTAATAACTTAGTTTCCCCAACCTCGAACCATCTGATAGGTGACCTACACTTCCATCCATAAAGAGCTTCATGTGGAGCCATCTGAATCGTGGAATGATAGAAATTATTATATGTGAATTCAATAAGTGGAAGATTATAACAACCCGACCGATCGTTTCGGGAGTTATAGCCCCGTTTCCCCCATTTTTTGTTTCTTTATGTGTTATTCAACTATATTATGTTATATCGGGTTAGTTGATCCGGGTCCGGAGTGGAATGAGACACTTAGTCTCTAAAGTAGAAGCTTAAGTTGGAAAAATTCAACTGATGTTGACCTATCTGTAAACGATCTCGGATTTGAATTCTAATGGTTTAGTTAGCTTTGTTAGGTGATTTTGGACTTAGGAGTGCGTCCGAAATGTGATTTGGAGGTCCGTAGTAGAATTAGGCTTAAATTGGCGAAAGTTGGAAATTTGGCGATTTTGGTGGGCAGTGGAAAATTTGATATCGGGGTCGGAATGGAATTCCGGAAGTTGGATTAGGTTCGTAGTGTCATTTGTGACGTGTGTGCAAAATTTGAGGTCATTCGGACGTAGTTTGGTTGGTTTCGGCATCGGTTGTCGAATTTGGAAGTTTAGAAGTTCTTAGGCATGAATCCGAGGGTAATTTGGTGATTTGATGTTGTTTTGAGTGATTCGAAGGTTCGACTAAGTCTGTATGTTGATATATGACTTGTTGGTATTTTTGGTTGAAGTCCCGACGGCCTCGGGGTGATTCCGGGTGGTTAATGGATTTGTCGAAGTTGGAAAATGCAGCTGAAGCTGCTGCTACTGATATTTCTGCACATGCGGAAGGGGAGTTGCAGGTGTGGTGGACTGATCGCAGATGCGGAAATTGGGAGGTTGAGCATAGAGCGTAGGTGGAAAGCTTGAACGCATTTGCGGTCCCGCAGGTGCGAGGCATGGCCGCATGTGCGGGGTCTGGGTTAATAAGTGAGTTGCATAGGTGCGGCTACTTGGACAATAGGTGCGGTCACGCAGGTGCGAGTTAAGGATCGCATGTGCGGAAAACCTAGGCAGAAGGTATATATTGCACACTTCGCGAATATTTGTGTATTCTTCACAATTTCTATTCAGATTTGGAGCTTTTTGGAGAGTTTTGAAGAGGGAATCAAGGGGGTTTTCATTGAGGTAAGTCATTTGAGCCCTAATACTCGTGTTTATGGTAATTTCTCGTTGTTTAATCATGAAATTAGTGGAAATTAGGGATGAAATTAAGGGGATTAGGGCTTGGGATTTTTGGAGAGTAAATTAAAGATTTGAAGGACCAAATGATGTCGGATTTTGATAAATTTGGTATGGTTAGACTCATGAGTGAATGGGCTTCCTAGTATTTTAAATTTTGTTAGATTTCGAGACGTGGGCCCTGGGTGCCGGGATTGAGCCAATTTCGGGTTTTGGGTTAATTTTCTAGTTTTTCTTGTGGAATTTATTCCATTAGAGTATATTGATGTTATTGTACTGATTATGAATAGATTCGGAGCATTTGGAGGCCGAGTCGAGAGGTAAGAGCATCGCGGGGTAGAGATTTGGCCAGTTTGAGGTAAGTAACGATTTTAAATCTAGTCCTGAGGGTGTGAAACCCCGGATTTCGTATCATTTTACTATTTTTAGGTGCAGCACATGCTAGGTAACGGGCGTGTGGGCATTCACCGTTGGGGATTATTACTTGGTCCATCTCTTAGCAACCGTAAAGTTGCATATTTTGTTGAAACTATATGATACTTGTGAGTTTTAGAAATAAGTTTCTATAAATTGGGCAAAATTCCATGTTTAGGCCTTGTGCCAGTGTTGTTTGAACCGTTAGGAGCATTTTCCTTACTATCCTCTCACTGTTTTCGATTGAAAATCTATACTCAGTCATGGTTATACCTGTTTACTGCATAACTCAATTTTATTACTCTGTTTTGATGCATATAAATGTTATTTTGGGCTGAGCACCCTGTTTTTACTGAGAGCCCGAGTGGCTTGAGAAGTTTATGACTGAGTGAGGCCGAGGGCCTGATTTGTGAGGATATTTATGGGATCGGGCGCCACAGCATATTTGCTATGGGACGAGAGCCTGGGTGATTTATGCTATGATTTGGCTTGATATAGCGCTTGGGCTGAAGGAGCCCCTCCGGAGTCTGTACACACCCCCAGTGAGCGCATGTACCTACTGAGTACGAGTGCCGAATGCCGAGTGCTGAGTGACTGGGAGGCATGAGTTATTGTGAGGTATGCTCGAGTGGCATGAGTGATGGTGAGTTATGCTCGAGAGGCATGAGTGACTGTGAGGTTTGCCCGATGGGCTATATGTGAGTGATGTTTTGCCCGAGGGGTTGTTTATGATTTCATCATTTTTGCTCACTTTTGCATTGAGCCTCTGTTTGAAACTGTTGGAAAATATCTTTAAACAATTTTTACTGGAACTGGGTTTTAAACGAGATGATTTGATTCGTACACTGATTTTTAAAGCATGTTGCATTTTACTGAGATTTCATGACATGAACTTTATATTCTTTGTTGCTCGTTACTACTGCTCAGTCTTTATTTACTGTTGTTACTTACTGAGTTAGCGTACTCACATTACTCATCTGTATCTCACCTATAGAAGGCTTGAGGGAGCAGTGAAATCAGGGGAAATGATTCCCATTTTATTTGAGAATCGAGTTATCATTTGAGATATGTGATATACTACCGCCATCTAAATTGTACACGTATTTCTTTGTTATAGGGTTGGCGCGCTAGTTGTCATAAGCTTTTTGTTGAGTTGCATTGACGACTTGAGGTATGTTAAGACTATCCCTTCTTTCCTTTTTGCATGATTCATATGATACAAATGAAACGATCAAGCATACAACTTTCATAAATGATTCTATTGTTAGAAATACTAAGGTTCCTTATGTTCTGGATTCCCCATATGTCCTACTATCATATCGTCTGTTCATAGGTCTCATGTCATTCTGATAGATCTTATTGACTAACTTCATTATGAATTGCATCCATTTATACAATGTAACGACCCGGCCGGTCATTTTGAGAGTTATAGCCTCGATCCCCTATTTACTGCTTTCCCTATATCTGTTTCAGCTTATGTGACTTTCCGAGTGGTTTTGTTCTAGTTTTTAGGGTGTTTTGTGACACTTAGTCCCTAAATAGAATTTTAAGTCTTAGGAGTGTTTGCTGTGGTACAGAGACTTTAAGGTACATCTGCCGCGTCCGCAGACCTCAGAGTCCCTTTCTACTCTTCCCCATGTCCATTATCTTTTGTATTTCTTTTGTTAGACTCTGATTTATAGCGATACTAGGTTTCCTTCTATAGTTTGTGATTCACGATGTTCCGTATTTTGGGAAACTGTGTATGTCTAGTGTTTTGGTTATTGTATATGCCGAGCGGCATTATTATTGGTTATTCAGTATCTAATGCAATTAGCTATTTAGTTTTGCTTCCATTATCTATATTTTCGCAATCTATTAGGCTTACCTAGTCGTAGAGACTTGGTGCCGTCACGACATGTCTCGGAGGTATGTTTGGGTCGTGACATCCATAAACATATCCATATGCTCTCTTATAGGGTTTCAAAGGAGATTAACATCTCGGGTACGAAATCAAGAAGCGATAACATTTTAACGATCTCTAAGACGTAAGTATTGCTATATCGCCTCTCATTTTCTTTGTAGTTTGAGTTTTGGAAGGTATTTCATAGTTAATAAAACATCCACTTTCTATATTTATGATTTTAAATATCAAGGAATGTTGATAAATTTATTTTCTAATATTTAGAACTCACGGGACGGTGATCGGACTGTTTTGTAGTCCACTCGCGTTAGTCTATTGTGATGATGATTTATGGAGTTTGGAAGGATGAAGGGCGTGGAGAAATTCCACATGTGGTAGGGTAGTAGGCTAGTCGCTCGTCGTTGTAATTTCAGGTTAATTGATTACTTATTGATTGGGTATGTTATGGTGTATTTGGGTTGTTTTTGAGTTGCTGGTTGTATTGTGTTTGTATCTCTCCTATAGTAGGCTTGAGGGAGTAGTGAAATCAGGGGAAATGCTTTCCGTTTTATTTTAGAATCGAGTTATCATTTGAGATATGTGATATATTACCGCCATCTAAGTTGTACATGTATTTCTTCATTATAGGGTTGGCGCGCTAGTTGTCATAAGCTTGTTGTTAAGTTACATTGACAACTTGAGGTATTTTAAGGCTATCCCTTCTTTTCTTTTGGCATGATCCATATGATACAAACGAAACGAGCAAGCACACAACTTTTATAAATGATTCTATTCTTAGAAGTACTAGGGTTGCCTATGTTCTGGATTCCCCATATGTCCTACTATCATATCGTATGTTCATGGGTCTCATGACATTCCGAGAGATCTTATTGACTTACTTCATTATGCATTGAATCCATTTATACGTGTATATCGACCTATGGCCAGATGGTGTTATATACACGTATAGTATATGTATATGGGGTATGGGGAAAGGTTATGGCGTTATATACGCACCACCACCTGATCAGCTGGTATACGTTTATGATTTCGCCCACAGAGGCTGAGATGATATCATGAGATGTCCTCAGAAGCTTGATGATGTTATGTACGCATATACCTATGCATGATATGATATTTATATGCATATACATGACATTATAATTATTTCATGATTCAGAGAGCTATTCAAACTTACAAGTTGAGTCTTTCACTCTATGTTAATTTCATGTCTTTTATATACTAATTTTTATGTCTTACATACTCGGTTCATTATTTGTATTGACGCCCTTATTACTTGGGGGCCTACGTTTCACGCCCGTAGGTGCAGGTAGACAGGCTGACGGTCCTCCATCTTAGGATCCTTACTCAGTGAGAGTTGGTATTCTCCGTTTGATCCGGAGCTGCTATTGAGTTTTGGTACGATACTTTTGTATACATATGGTTATGACGGGGCCCAGTCCCATCCTTTATATAGTTGTAGACTCTGGTAGAGGTCTGTGGACAGTCATGTATAATTGGATAGTATGTGGCCTTATCATCTCACCCTACCGTCTTCCACACACACACACACACACACACACACACACACACACACACATATATATATATATATATATATATATATATATGTGTGTGTGTGTTTTGGGGCGTGACAGTAGGTTGTTCATATGAATTAATAGTTTATTTTCAGACGTTATACATGACCTACACTTATTTCATATTTATATCTTAGACATATGCTTAGGGGTGTTCGATAGGTAGAACTCGGGCACTCGTCACAACCCATCGGTTTGGGTCGTGACAAAAGTGGTATCAGAGCAGTTCCATCCTAGGGTTGTCGCCAGAACGTGTCTAGTAGAGTCTTGTTTATAAATGTGTGGTGCACCACACTTATAAACAGGAGGCTGCAGGACATAAAAGATGTTATCTTCCCTTTTTATCTTAGATCGTGCGATATAAGGATTCATTATACTAACGATATGTTATATTTTCAGATGCCCAAGAAGGCTACAACTTCCTAGAAGGGCAAGTTCGTGGCTGATGAGACTACAAGTCGAGCGCCACAAGTTACCAGGGCTCGGAGAAAGTCGCATAGTGAGACTCCATCTCAGACTTCACATACCCTACGCTCTACAGATAAGATTCGAGGGGCACCAGCTCCAGTATCCCCAGCTCCTCAGCCAGATGCATCGGGCCAGGAGATGAGAGATGTTATTCATCTACTGACTCGATTAGTGTCTACACAGGCTCGGTTCCAGGAGGTAGGTATTGGTCATGCAGATAGGGCCATCAATGTGAGGGTTCATGATTTCATTAATTTGGACCCTCCGATATTCACTAGAGCAAATCCAAACGAGGACCCTCAGGTATTTATTGATAGGATACAGAGGACTTTGAGGGTAATGAAGGCCATTGCGACTGAGTTAGTTGAGCTAGCTTCCTATAGACTCCGGGATGTTGCAGTTAATTGGTGCGAGTCTTGGGAGTTGTCCAGAAGTGTGGATGCCCTTCCACCAGTATGACATGAGTTTACAGAGGCTTTTCTTTGTCATTATTTGCCACCAGAGCTTAGACGGGCTAGAGTTGATAGGTTATTGACCCTTCAGCAGGGTAATATAAGTGTTCGGGAGTACAAGCTTCAGTTTGATTCTTTGGCTAGGTATGCTCCCACTATTGCAGCTAAGATGGAGGATCGGGTTCACCAGTTCGTGATGGGGTTGGAGTCGCACCTGCTTAATGACTGTATGTCGGTCTCACTTTATCCAGGCACTGATATTTCTCGCATACAGTCATACGCTCAGGGTGTAGAGGAGCGTAAGCAAAAGTAGAGGGTCGATCGAGAGCATGATAGGGGCAAGGGTAAGACAGCGAGATCTTCAGGTTCTTCTGGTGAGTTTAGAGGTGGTCAGAGATAGCAGTACGCACCCAAGGTATCCAGCCCAGCCATCGTCTAGTGCATCCCCTCAGTTTGCCGGTAGGAGCTTTGATCGTTCCACATATCCAGGGCTAAGTCAGAGTTCTAGGGACTCTAGTGCTCAGTGTGGTAAGCAACATGCTGGGCAGTGCCTTGTGGGGTTGAGTGTTTGTTATACTTGTGGTTTTCTAGGCCACATTATGAGATATTGTGCGACGAGAGGTGGTGTAGGTATAGTTCAGCCAGCGGGATCTGTAGCTGGTTCGTCCTCATCAGTACGCCCCCTGGGTAAGGTCACAGGCACCAGCCTGTCGTGGTAGAGGAAGAAGTGGAACATCTAGCTCGGGCAGTCCTCATAACCGCTTTTATGCATTAGCGGGTCAACAGGATCAGGAGTCGTCACCTGATGTTATTACAGGTATATTTTCAGGCTCCTTATATGATGTATATGCATCGATTTATCCAGGTTCCACCTTATCGTATGTCACTCTGTTGGTCGCTAGCAAGTTTGGGATAGAATCTGAGTTGATTAAACCTTTTGAGATGTCTACACCTGTTGGGGATCCAGTTATAGCTAGACGGGTATATAGAGATTGTATAGTAGTAGTCCATAGTCGTTCTACAGTAGCAGACCTGATTGAGCTAGATATGGTAGAATTTGATGTTATAATGGGTATGGATTGGTTGGATTCTTGTTATGCTAACGTTGATTGTAGATCAAAGATGGTTCGGTTCTAGTTTCCAGGGGAGCCAGTTCTAGAGTAGAAAGGAAATACTACATCATCGAGAGGTAGATTTATTTCCAATCTCAAGGCAAGGAAGATGATCAGAAAGGGCTATGTTTATCACTTAGTTTGTGTACAGGATGTGAGAGCAGAGTCACCTACCCTTTAGTCTATCCCGGTGGTTAATGAGTTTCCCGATGAGCTTCCAAGCCTTTCGCCATAGAGGGAGGTTGAGTTTGCTATTGACACATTACCATATACTCAGACGATATCTATTCCTCTTTATAGAATGGCACCTGCAGAACTGAGAGAGTTGAAAGAACAACTGAGGGATTTTCTAGAAAAAGGCTTTATTAGACCCAGTACATCACCGTGGGGAGAACCTATGTTATTTATGAGAAAGAAAGATGGTTCCTTGCGGATGTGTATTGATTACAAGCAGTTGAATAAGGCGAGAATTAAGAATAAGTACCCGCTCCCGAGGATTGATGATTTATTTGATTAGTTGCAGGGTGCCAGGTGTTTCTCGAAGATAGACTTGAGGTCTGGGTACCATCAGGTAAGGGTTAAAGAGAAAGATATTCCAAAGACAACATACAGGACCAGATACGGGCTCTTTGAGTTTCATGTCATGTCATTCGGTTTGACCAATGCCCCAATAGTATCCATGGACTTGATGAACAATGTGTTCAGACCCTTTCTAGATCTGTTTGTGATTGTATTTATAGATGATATTTTGGTTTATTCTCGTTCAGAGGCTGAGCATGCAGATCATTTGTGTACTGTGCTCACAGTTCTACAAGAAAGGAAGTTTTACTCAAAATTCTCCAAATGTGAATTCTGTTTGAATTATGTAGCTTTCCTTGGTCATATTATTTCAGGTGAGGGTATCCGGATTGATACATAGAAAATTGAGGTAGTGAAGACTTGGCATAGACCCATGGCACCGACGGAGGTTCGTAGCTTCCTAGGTTGGGCAGGTTATTACAGGAGATTTGTAGAGGGATTTTCTTCTCTTTCAGCACCATTAACAAAGTTGACTCAGAAGGCAACTAAGTTTCAGTTGACTGATGCTTGTGAGCGGAGTTTCCATGCATTGAAGGATAGATTGACTTCAGCACCGTTTCTAACACTCCCAGAGGGTACCGATGGTTATGCTTTCTATTATGACGCTTCAGGCATTGGATTGGATTATGTACTGATGCAGCATGGTAAGGTTGTAGATACAAGAAGAATTACTCGACCCACAATTTAGAGTTAGCCGCGGTGATTCGTGCACTAAAGATGTGGAGGCACTATTTATATGGCATTCATGTTGATATCTATATGGATCATAAGAGCCTTCAGTATGTCTTCAAGCAAAAGGAATTGAATTTACGTTAGAGGCAGTGATTGGAGCTACTGAAAGACTATGATGTTGAAATTTTAATACTATCCAGGAGAGGCGAATGTAGTAGCCGACGCCCTCAGCCGTAGATCTATGGGTAGCCTATCATATTTATAGCCAGAGAAGAGTGAGATAGCCCATGAGATTAATTAGCTAGCTAATCTTGGAGTTCGATTACTAGATTCAGGTGATACCAGAGTTACTATTCAGGACATAGTAACATCCTCTTTAGTAACTGAAGTGAAAGAATGCTAGTATGAGGATCATGTGCTAGCTCATTAGAGAGATATAACCCCTCAAAAGGATAAGACACCATTTGAGATTACAGGAGATGGAGTACTCAGATATCAAGGTCGATTATGTGTTCCTAATATGGCAGGGCTGCGCCAGCAAGTTATGGGAGAACTCACTATTCTCGTTATTCTGTTCATCCAGGAGTGACGAAAATGTATCATGATATCAGGGAAATATACTGGTGGGACGAAATGAAGAAGGACATAGCAGAGTTTGTTGCTCAGTGCCCTAATTGCCATCAGGTTGAGATTGAACATCAGAAACCCTGTGGATTATTGCAGGCTAAAGAGATTCCAACTTGGAAATGGAAAGTAATTAATATGGATTTCATCATAGGCTTACCTCGTACCCAGCGTAAGTTCGATTCTATATGGGTTATTATTGATAGACATAGAAAATCAGCCCGATTTCTGCCTGTCAGGACTACATTTTCAGCAGAGGATTATGCAAGGATTTACATTAAGGAGATAATACGACTTCATGGTGTCCCTATATCTATTATCTCAGATAGAGGTGCCCAGTTTATAGCTAATTTCTGGAGGTTCTTCCAAAAAGGATTGGGGACTCAAGTAAGTCTTAGTACAACATTTCGTCCCAGACAGATGGTCAGGCTGAGCGTACTATTCAGACACTGGAGAATATGCCACGGGCTTGTATGATAGACTTCAGGGGTAGCTGGGATGATCATCTTTGTCACGACCCAAACTAACCCTGTCGTGATGGCGCCTATCGTGGAACTAGGCAAACCGACTCATTTCTAATACAACCCAATATTTTCATTTCAAAGATAATTTCAATGTTAACTAACATAAAAATCTTCGTAAAGGAGTTCAAATAAAAACAAAAGTGCGGAAAGAAAAGCCCGACATTGGGTGTGTCACTAGTAATGAGCATCTATCACAATTTGTCTGACAATATCGAGACTAACATAGTCTAGAAAATAGCTAAATATAACTAAAGAAAGATAAGAGGGAGAAGAGCAGGGTTGCGATCGCCAGGCAGATAACTTGCTATCCTCGAGAAAATATGCAACCGGAATAGTCAACAGTCTCTATCGTATCCCGCTACATCTAGATCTGCACACAATGTGCAGAGAGCAACGCGAGTATGCCAACTCAGTAAGTAACAATAGTAAATAAAGACTGAGCAGTAGTAACGAGCAACAAAGCATATAACATTCATATCATGAAATCTCGGTAAAATACAACATGCTTTAAAAATCAGTGTTCGAATCAAATCATCTCGTTTAAAACCCAGTTCCAGTAAAAATCGTTTATAGATATTTTTCAACAGTTTCAACCAGAGGCTCAATGCAAAAGTGAGAAAAAATAATGAAATCATAAACAACCCCTCGGGCAAAACATCACTCACAGACAGCCCCTCGGGCAAACCTCACAGTCACTCATGCCTCTCGAGCATACCTCACCATCACTCATGCCATTCGGGAATACCTCAAAATCACTCATGCCTCCCAGTCACTCAGCACTCGGCACTCGCACTCAGTAGGTACATGCGCTCACTGGGGGTGTGTACAGACTCCGGACGGGCTCCTTCAGCCCAACCGCTATATCAAGCCAAATCATGGCATAAATCACTCAGGCCCTAGACCCATATCAAACATGTTGCGGCGCGCAGCCCGATCCCATAAATATTCTCACTAATAAGGCCCTCGGCCTCACTCAGTTATAAACCTCTCAAGTCACTCGTGCTCTCAGTAAAAATAGGGTGCTCAGCCCAAAACAACATTTATATGCATCAAAACATAGTAATAAAATTGAGTTATGTAGAAAACATGTATAACCATGACTGAGTATAGATTTTCAATCGAAAACAGTGAGAGGATAGTAAGAAAAAGGCCCTTAATGGTTCAAACAGCACTGGCACAAGGCCCAAACATGGCATTCCGCCCAATTTACAGAAACTCATTTCTAAAACTCACAAATATCATATAGTTACAACAAAATATGCAACTTTACAGTTGCTACGGGATGGACCAAGTCACAATCCCCAACGGTGCACGCCCACACGCCCGTCACCTAGCATGTGCGTTATCTAAAAATAGTAAAATGATACGAAATTTGGGGGGTTCACACCCTCAGGACTAGATTTAAAATCGTTACTTACCTTAAACCAGTCAAATCTCTACCCTGTGATGCTCTTGCCTCTTGACTCGACCTCCAAATGCTCTGAATCTATTCACAATCAGTACAATACCATCAATATAAAAACTAGCAAAGTAACCCAAAACCCGAAATTGGCTCAACCCCCCGGGCCCATGCCTCAAAATCCGACAAAATTTACAAAACTAGGAAGCCTATTCACTCACGAGTCTAACCATACCAAATTCATCAAAATCCGACATCGTTTGGTTCTTCAAATCCTTAAATTACTCTCCAAAAATCCCAAGCCCTAATCCCCTCAATTGCATCCCTAATTCTCACTAATTACATGATTAAACAACGAAAAATTACCATAAACACGAGTATTAGGGCTCAGATGACTTACCTCAATAAAAACCCCTTTATTCCCTCTTCAAAACTCTCCAAAAAGCTCCAAATCCGAATAGAAATTGTGAAGAATACACAAAAATTCGCGAAGTGTGCAATATATACCTTCTGCCCAGGTTTTCCGCACATGCGGTCCTTAACTTGCACCTGCGCGACCGCACATGCGCAACTCACTTATCCGCCCAGACCCCGCACCTGCAGGCCCGCAGGTGCGTTCAAGCTTGCACACCTGTGCTCTATGCTCAACCTCCCAATTTCCGCATCTGGGATCAGTCCACCGCACCTGCGACCTCGCACATTCGACTCCCCTTCCGCAAGTGTGGAAATATCAGTAGCAGCAGCTCCAACTGCATTTTCTAACTTTGACAAATCCGTTAACCACCCGGAATCACCCCGTGGACCTCGGGACTTCAACCAAAAATACCAACAAGTCATATATCAACATACAAACTTAGTCAAACCTTCGAATCACTCAAAACAACATCAAATCATCAAATTACCCTCGGATTCAAGCCTAAGAACTTCTAAACTTCCAAATTCGGCAACCGATGCCGAAACCAACCAAACCACGTCCGAATGACCTCAAATTTTGTACACACATCACAAATGACACTACGAACCTACTCCAACTTTAGAAATTCCATTCCGACCCCGATATCATATTTTCCACTGCCGACCAAAATCGCTAAATTTCCAACTTTCGCCAGTTCCAGCCTAATTCTACTACGGACCTCCAAATCACATTCCGGACGCACTCCTAAGTACAAAATTACCTAACGGAGCTAACAGAATCATAAAAATTCAAATCCGAGATCGTTTACACATAAGTCAACATCCAGTTAACGTTTATCAACTTAAGCTTCTTCTTTAGAGACTAAGTGTCTCATTCCACTTCGAAACCACTCCGGAATCGAATCAACTAACCCGGTATAATATAATACATATGAATAACACATAAAGAAATAGAAATGGGGGAAACATGGCGATAACTCCCGAAACGACCGGCCGGGTCGTTACATCCTCCCCCTCTTAAACAACCGTTTGTCCTCGAACGGGTCTAGAAACATACCTGGAGTCTCGAATAAGTGTGGATATCTGCTCCGCATCTCCAGCTCAGTCTCCCAGGTGGCCTCCTCCATAGGCTGCCCTCTCCACTGCACCTTCACTAAAGCTATGTCCTTTGACCTCAACCTTTGACCCTACCGATCCAATATAGCCACCGGCTCCACATCATAAGTCGTATAACCATCCAACTGAACTGTGCTGAAATCCAAAACATGGGATGGATCTCTAATATACTTCTGGAGCATGAAAACATGAAATACTAGGTGCACACTCGACAAGCTGGGTGGAAAGGCAAGCTTATAAGCCACATCCCCTATCCTCTGAAGCACCTCAAAAGGCCCAATGAACCGAGGGCTCAACTTGCCCCTCTTCCCAAACCTCATAACACCCTTCATGGGTCATACCTTTAGAAAAACATTCTCCCCAACCATGAAAGATACATCACGGACCTTCCTGTTCGCATAGCTCTTCTGCCTAGACTGCATCGTGCGAAGCCGCTCCTAAATCAATTTTACCTTATCTAATGCATCCTGGACCAAGTCCGTACCCAAGAGCCTAGCCTCACCCGGCTCGAACCATCCAACTGAAGATCTACACCTCCTCCCATATAAAGCCTCGTACATAGCCATCTCAATACTTGACTGATAACTGTTGTTATATGCAAACTCCGCAAGTGGCACTAACTAGTCCCATGAACCCCAAAAGTCAATGACACAAGCGCGCAACATGTCCTCCAATATCTGAATAGTGCGCTCGGACTACCCGTCCATCTGAGGGTGAAAAGTTGTGCTCAACTCAACCTGAGTACCCAACTCTCGATGCACGGCCCGCCAAAACTGCGATGAAAACTGAGTACCCCTATCTAAAATGATGGAAATCGGGACACCATGCAGGCAAACAATCTCTCAGATGTAAATCTCAGTTAACCACTCTTAAATGTAAGTAGTACCAACTGGAATGAAGTGTGCGGACTTGGTCAGTTGATCCACAATCACCCAAATAGCATCAAACTTCCTCAAAGTCCGTGGGAGCCCAACTACGAAGTCCATGGTGATCCGCTCCCATTTCCACTATGGGATCTCTAATCTCTGAAGCAAGCCACCCGGTCACTGATGTTCATACTTAACCTGCTGACAGTTGAGACATCGAGCTACAAACCCAACTATATCCTTCTTCATCCGCCTCCACCAATAGTGATATCTCAAATCTGGGTACATCTTTGCGGCACCCGGATGGATGAAATATCGAGAGTTGTGGGCCTCCTCAAGAATCAACTCCCGAAGCACATCTACATTAAGCACACATATCTGGCCCTGCATAATCAACACACCATCACTACCAATAGTCACAACTCTAGCATCACCTCGCCGAACCATGTCCTGAAGAACAAGCAAGTGGGGTCATCATACTGACGCTCCCTGATACAGTCATAAAGAGAAGATATGGATACCACGCAAGACAATACCTGACTCGGCTCCGAAATATCCAATGTCACAAGCTAGCCCACAAAGGCCTAAACATCCAATGCCAAAGGTCTCTCTGCTGCTGGAAGATATGCTAAACTCCCCAAACTCTCTGCTCGGCGACTCAAAGCATCGGCCACCACATTGGCCTTCCCCGGATGGTACAAAATAGTGATATCATAGTCCTTAAGAAGCTCCAACCATATCCGCTGACGCAAATTAAGATCCTTCTGCTTAAACAGATGTTGCAGACTCTGGTGATCAATATAGATCTCACAATGAACCCTATACAAATAATGATGCCAAATCTTCAAGGCATGAACAATGGCTACTAACTCAAGATCATGGACATGATAGCTCTTCTCATGGGTCTTCAACTGGCGTGAGGCATAGGAAATCACCCTACCCCCTGCATCAGAACACAACCAATGCCTATCCTCGAGGCATCACAATACACGGTGTAAGAACCTGAAGCTGATGGCAGAACTAACACTGGAGATGTGGTCAAAGCAGTCTTGAGCTTCTGAAAGCTCTCCTCACACTCGCCCAACCACCTTAAAGGAGCACCCTTTGGGTTAATTTGGTCAAGGGAAAACCAATAGATGAAAATCTCTCCATAAAGCAATGGTAATAACCCGCCAAACCAAGAAAAATCCTAATTTTTGTGGATGAGGATGGTCTAGGCCAACTCTGTACCGCATCTATCTTCTTCGGATCCACCTGAATAGCCTCATTGGATACCACGTGCCCCAAGAATGCTACTGAACCGAGCCAAAATTCACACTTGGTGAACTTTGCAGAAAGCTTCTCCTCCCTCAATTTCTATAATACAATCCTCAAATGCTAAGGGTGCTCCTCTTGGCTACGAGAGTACACCAGGATGTCATCAATGAATACAACAACGAATGAGTCTAAATAGGGTTGGAATACACTGTTCATCAAATGCATGAATGATGCCGGGGCATTGGTCAGCCCAAAAGACATCACCAAGAACTCATAATGGCCATAACTGGTCCTGAAAGTTGTCTTAAGAATATACGAATCCAGAATCTTCAGCTGATGATAATCGGACCTCAAATCGATCTTGGAGAACACCCTCGCTCCCGGAAGCTGGTCAAATAAATCATCAATACGAGGCAAAGGATACTTATTCTTGACTGTGACATTGTTCAACTACCTGTAATCAATGCACATTCTCATGGAACCATCCTTCTTCTTCACAAATAGAATCGGCACACCCCAAGGTGACACACTAGGCCGAATAAACCCCTTATCAAGGAGTTCCTGAAGTTGTTCTTTCCATTCCTTCAACTTTACTAGTGCCATACGATATTGTGGAATAGAAATGGGCTGAGTTCCCAGCACCAAATCAATACCAAAGTCAATATCCCTGTCAGGCGGCATGCCCGGCAGGTCTGCGAAAAACACATCCGGAAAATCATGTACCACCGGAAGAGAATCAATGGTAGGAGTCTCTGCACTAACATCCCTTACAAAAGCCAAATAAGACAGGCAACCCTTCTCAACCATACGCTGAGCCTTCAATATTGAAATCACCCTACTTGGTAAATAATCTACAGAACCGCTCCACTCAACCCTCGAAAATCCCGGCATCGCCAACGTCACGGTCTTTGCGTGATAATCTAGAACAGCATGACAAGGAGATAACCAATCCATACCCAATATCATATCAAAGTCAACCATACTGAGTAGCAAAAGGTTCACTTGGGTCTCCAAACCCCCAATAGTCACCACACATGACCGATATACGCGGTCCACAACAATAGTATCACCCACATGAGTAGATACATGAACAGATGAAACTAAAGACTCGCGGGGAATATCTAGAAAATGGGCAAAATATGAGGAAACATATGAATATGTGGAACCAGGGTCAAATTATACAGAGGCATCTATGTGACAAACAGAGACAATTCATGTAATCACAGCATCTGAAGCAATAGCATCTAGTATGGCAGGGAGGGCATAGAAACGGGCCTGGCCACCCCGTGATCTACCACCCCCTCTAGGGCGACCCCTAGCTAACTGACCTCCCCCCTGAGTTGACTGGGCGGGTGGTGAAGCAACTGGTGCTGAAGTCGAAGGCTGACTCCTCTGCTGATATAGACCTCCATGATAACAAGGACACTGCCTCCACATATGCCCAAACTCCCCACACTCAAAACAACTCTCTATTGCTGGTGGCGGGAACTAAAGGGAGCCCCTAGCACCGGGATAACTGGTAGAAGAACCTGGCATGGAGGAGCCCTGAACTGGAGGAGCACGGGACATATTTTCACGCCCCAAACCTGGGGGGCGAGACCGGCACTCGGTGCCTCACCTATCATTGCGTACCAACTTGTGACTAAGGGACTCTGAACATATGATATCATACTTTGACCATGGGCCATTTTGCAAGACAACTGCGAATGCTGACTAAATATCAATATAAAGCTGGGCCGACAAGGCCGTCATAATTATTGCAGCTGACAAACCAACCAAATATACATACAAGGCCCGCAAGCCCAACGTACTACACTAACTGACAGGATATGTCTACAAGCCTCTACTAATGAATATATTATGATCGAAACATCTTCTCGACCTACTCATAACATATATACATATATACACAAGACATACATAAAGCTCTAGACCCGGTAACTCCGAAAGGCATGGAGCTTACCGATCAAGCTGAACTCGGGAAACACTTAATGAGGAGGTCTACTTGCATGTCTGTCTGAACCTGCACGCGTGAAATGCAGCGCCCCTAGAAAAGGGATGTCAGTACGAAATAATGTATTGAGTATGTAAGGCAATATATTAAAAGCTGAAACTGAACTGATAATATAATAACTGGAAGTAACTGGGAGTCAAAAATAATATGAAGATATGCTCACCTGCTGATACTGACTCAAATCTCTCAATATAGAAAGTAAAATAGTTGTTCGGCCCTATAAGGCTCGGTATATACATATATAACTGCTCTGCCATAGTAGGCTCGCTCATAGGTGCTCGGCCATACTAGGCTCTGTATCTCGGCCAACCGGGCTCGCTCATAGGCGCTAGGCCATAGTATGCTCGGTATATTACTTACCATCTGATCAGAGGTTGCCCAATAGGGGCCTGCCTATCGATTATAGCACGATGGTAAGGAAAATATAGTAATACTGTATATATAGACTCTTTTCTCTTTTTACTGGAAGGAGGAAATACTCAAGTGAATATTGTACTTACAAGACTAGGAAAAATATACATAAATTCTGGAACATGAATTTTTTCTTTATACCTCGTTATCAAAGTTGTGTAATTACGAGATCATACAAAATAAAGGAAGAGCTTAGCCTTAACATACCTGGATTAGGGAAAAATTTATATGTTGTTCTTGGAAAAGATTGTACCGTGCTCTCTTAGAATTGCAAATCCCGTTGTTATTATGCAATATAACTTTGTATGAAAATTTACCCAAAATCCGTCACTTTCCTTAGTTTTAATTCACGTTTTTTTGTGAATTAGACTTAAAGATTGTGAATTGATCATTCTTGCATGAAATTGCACCGCACTCTTTCTTTGTGAAATGATCATATTCTTGTATGAAATTAGGTAAATTTAAGAAGTCTTACCTTAGTGGGTGTGGGCCCCACTAGGTGATGACTTAGCAAAGAACCCCTCTAAAATTTGCCTTTTTTGTGTGAGTTAATACTCATCATCAAGGCCCCTTTGGGCAGCCACGTTAGGAGGGGTTAGACTTATCCAAATGTTGTAATTAATTAGCTAATCTCCCACCAAAAATTTTTAATTATCCAATCATCCACATAATTAAGAATTATCTCCACTTACTTAAATTACTACTTACTTTTAACATGCCTTATATACCTTACTATCATGGTCATGTGGTACCTTGTATGTTACTAGTCCATAAATACTGGGTATTTTAGCTCGGACCGTATTTTATCCTAAAATGCCAAATTTCGACGAAAATTATTTTCTTCGATTTGCTTACCCTCCCACCTTTATGAATTTACTTATCACTTGTTTGAAATAGCATAATACTTATAATCCCAAAATAATCTCATCCCCGAACTTACGTCAATTTACTTACGACAAAACTTTAATGTACGAAAATGCGGGATGTAACATCTCATTTGCGAGCATATATCAATTTACTTATGGCTTACTTTCACGTACGAAAGCATGGGGTGTAACATCATTCCCCCCTTTGGAATATTCATCCTCGAATGTTTACTGATGCACTTATCATTCTCATAACCCATAGCTCTTGCGAATATTTTAATATTCTCCTTTCCATTTAAACAACTGTTCTTTAAATAAATCCAAAGGCCAGAGAATTCCCCCTTTTAAGCCTCTTTCTCACACCACGACTTGTAGTCGGAATCCTTCTAATCTCGTAACTGTTGCTACCTTCTATCATGCAGCTTGTACGACTCTACCTTTGTATGTGCACCTATGCGACGCTTCTCTCCTCTTTCCTCCAGCTCTTAGCCAATCTCTAGGTCTCACTTTATGAACATATACAAAATTATGTCAAGTTGTTCCTATGGGCATCATTAGCTTTACTATATCTAGGTAGGCCATACTATACCGTAACTTTTACTTCGATTTATTATTACTGAGGTCTGCGACCAAACTCCAGGTTACTCTTGTTGCTTATCCTATATGCATAAAGCTAAGTCTTTTAACGCTTCTTCATTACTATTCATCTTAAGAATGATGGTCTAATCTAATGTCATACTTTGTATCTTTTATCCATCTATTGTTGACTCACCTTAATACCAATAACTTGACCTCTTATGTAACACTGCCGCTAGGGCTCACGTCTCATCAGGGAACATCTGAAATGATTAGACTGATCTACCTGGGGTGATACCATGCTTCCATAACCGTATTTCATAGCATCCCAACATGATTCATCCTATGTGGGTTATTCTAATCCCGTACAACTCATGAAATCCTCTTCAAATCATTACTCGATCGAAGGCCCAAACGTCATCCTTTATTTATCACAATTACACCCTATTTCTACTACCAGGGCAGCATTCCATCTTTTCTAAATGCTACTAGTATTAGACTCCTTCTAGTTTATTTAGGCTATACTGAACTTTCTATAACTTAGAGAAACCATCGGCTCTCTTGTTTCCATGGGCTTAATCCCGAGGACTTATCCATTCTCGTCACCTTCTCCCTTGCCCTTTCTCGTCCTTACTCCTGTCATAAAACTTTGTTGCTTTACTATACTTTAGCCTATGACCTATACATATCTAGTTATACTATTCGCAGCCTTCCTTTAACTTGATTGCACCCTAGATTTCCTTGTGTTATTCTGGAGCATCAAGCGAGACATCACATCGTCTCTAATTTCTTCTTTTCTCTCTTAACCAGACCTCTCAGTAAATAGCAACCATGGGCTGGAAGGTATGCCACTGACGATGATGCTATTATTCCTAGATACTGAATCCTAACGCTTCTAGCCTTCTATCTGAAGTATGGACTATACACAACCCTCTGCATGTGAATATCTCGTACGTTGTTTACCTTTACCTTACTTTCCTTAAAATCTCACATCACATCCTCTATCTCTTTCATGACCTCTCTTCCATATAGGTATAATTCATAACCACGACTTGAAGCTCTATTATAATACTTGCACCTCTGGAGCATACACAATCCAGTGGGAGCTTTATACTGACTTCTTATGAGACTGGTACTCTTCTAACTGGATTTATCTTAGAGCCATTATAGAATATGGCTACTGTACTATCTCTCTTGTACCTATGATATTAAGAGTGATTCTCCAATGTTCTCAATCACGATGTTGATAATTTTCTAGGTCCAATAATCAAATTCTTGATTTACTTAGTTGATATAACTCTTTAGTTTCCTCTTCCCTATGATCAACCTTTATGTAGGCTTAAGTTATTGCAGCTCATGGTATTAGTTATTACTTTTAGCCTTTCATGGCACATTGGAATATCCATGATACAATCCTTTAGCAATTCAATCCTTTATTTATGACCCGAGCTCAATTCTTCTTTTTCACTTATACCGGAACCTTCTACGGTTGTATGATTGTCAACATATATGTTGCATGTATAAAACTCCGAAATCTTAAGTGCGTTCATAACGTAACCAACTCTGGATCATTGATCGAATAATTCCTTTCTTTCCATCTTAGCTTTCATTAAACGTAAGCTATTACTTTTCCTGGTCTTTCTACCCCCTTGTTGCGTCTATACTTAGCTTATCTTAGTGCCCGCACATATTGGAATTCCATACAACTCATATGATCTTGAATATCACTTCTGAGTTTTCTCCATGTTCACTAGCCACGGTAGGTGCCACTTTCTTATGGAGTCAATGTTGTTTTGAGACTATTGTTGTAAGACCATTTCCTCTTTAGGTCACTGAGTTTAGGTTGAAGTCTTCTTCCTTATTTTCCTTAGCTAGTCTTCCATTGTAGTACTTAGGGAGGACCCTCTGACTCTTGTAAAGTTGTGACCTTATTACATTGTATACTCAACGGACCTTCTGATGTCCTTCCTTACCTATACTTATCCGTAGTTACTTACCTCCATGACCTTGTTCTTGTGGGGTTGCTTCTGAACTGATATTTTGACTGTCTTCCCAGTGGCACTCTCTTTTATTTCCGTAACACTTATATGGTACCTTTTTAACTTCCCCATATGAATATATCTCAAGTAATATAATGGCATCATAACTGCGAGTCTGAATTTCCCATGTTGGGGTTCACTCTATTTATCTTGCACGGTCTATTGATTTGTCTATATCCTCTTATCTAGCCATAACTAGGCCCTTCCTGAATCAACTACTAACCACTCATTGGCCCACTCTCACATCAATATTCCGTTTAATCTTTCTAGGGTTATTTTCTTTGTCTTAACTTACCTCTCGCACTGGCTCCTTATTTATCAATAACATCCTAGGAAGTAACCCTTACTTCCTTTCCTTGATGTCGTGTTTGCATGATGTTTTGGAATCGTAGCATGTTTGTAGGATTTGAATAAGTGCAATCTCGTGCCTTTTTCATTTTATCGCATTCTTCCTTTACCATTCCATAATTACTAGAACCACTTAATTCTGACTTAATGCCACCTCACTCCACATTCCCCTCTTTAGGGAAGTACTAATATTTAGCGCTACGACGATCTACCTATAGATGTTTTTACCTCTTTATCTTTCACTTCTTTTCACATAATCGATGACCCTTACTCGCCTTGCGGAAACCATTATGTACCAAGGATAACGAAATTCCTTATTAACGAGGGTGAGACCTAGTGTAACTGGCACATATAGTCCCTTAAGTTTAACTTTGCTCCCATTGCTTGCTTTAGGGAAGCGTCCTCCTGATTGACCTTTAAGGGTTATTCTTCTGTTTTCCATTCTATTATCGTCAGAATGCAATTTCTGGAATTCTCATGATGATGACTATTATCAAATCACTCAGTCCTTAATTCATATTTAGTCTATCTTGTTCACCAGCCCATACTGATTTTTAGTATTCTTGGGTCTAACTTTCCCTTCCGGTAGTTACGTTGGAGTCACAAGCTGTTTTTTGAAATGAGGATATGATTTTATGGCCTATATTCTTTTGTTGTCTCAAGGCCGGTCACTTCTCGTCTTTCCCTTAACTATCGACTCTATAATATTGTTTCTTTCTCTCTCTTTTTCTACCGTTGTCATCAATGTATCACATCTTACTCATAATGCTTCATTAACACTCTCATTATTTCCCTGCTAACATTTCTGTCTATCACTTTATTCTGAAAACTTCAACAAGACATTCTTTTGTTTTTAGCTCCCCTTTCTCCATCTACTGGCTCTTCGGATTGCTTAACGTTCTCGCTCTACTAGGGACGGGAGCCACACTTAGGTAATAATTATCTCTTCAAGGCTTCCAGTGCCTATCTTTGTAGTACACATATCTAGTTGTACTATTTTAGAGTGCTCCCTCTGGATATCTCACAAGGAGATTTATTAGCACTTTTGCAATATCCTTCGGAAACGTCAATTAATACAAATAATCCATCCACCATTTTGGGTTACTATGAATCCAGCCGGATCCTGATGTTCCATCCTTTTCTTAAACTATACCTATTAGCCCCCATAGGGCATAACTGAGATGGGTGCGGCCAATTGTACATACCTTTGTTATCGATGGAGGTAATTCGAAATGCTTATATATCTCTCCTGAATTGCAGATAATGTTCATCTCTACTAATTAGGTACTTCGTACCTTTTTCACCTTGCTTCTTTTACTTGTTAAAACTTGTTTCTTCCTTCTGAATCTCTCATTGCTTTTCACCATACGGGTGGACAGATATTCTTGCCTTAAGGCTCCTCATCAAGAAGCTTACACGTCTTAGTACACACAAGTTTTGATGAAGACCTTACATTTACTCATCATAATCATGATGCAAAATTAAGTTCCTCTAACTCAAATCTTCCACAACTATACCTCTTACCAACCGTCTTTCTGGATGTAGGCATCGTCGTATTATGAATAAGATAGAGTTTAGCAAATTGAATTCTTATAACTGAGCTCTACCACACGATCTAGAGTAAGAAGAAAGAGTGACCGTCCTAAATGCCTTGTAGCATCCTGCTTATAAGTGTGGTGCACGACACACCCATAAACAAGACTCTACTAGACACAACTTGTAGACTCCATAGGACAGAACTGCTCTGATACCAATTTTGTCATGCCCCGAACCTGGGGGGCGAGACCGGCTCCCGGTGCCTCACTTATCCTTGCGTACCAACTTGTGACTAAGGGACTCTGAACATATGATATCATACTTTGTCCATGGGCCACATTGCAAGACAACTGCGAATGCTGACTAAATATCAATATAAAGCTGGGCCGACAAGGCCGTCATAATTATTGCAGCTGACAAACCAACCAAATATACATACAAGGCCTGCAAGCCCAATGTACTGCACTAACTGACAGGATATGTCTACAAGCCTCTACTGATGAATATACTGTGATCGGAACATCGTCCCAACCTACTCATAACATATATACACAAGACGTCTAGACCCGAAAACTCCGAAAGGCATGGAGCTTACCGATCAAGATGAACTCGAGCAACACTTAATGAGGAGGTCTACTCGCCTGTATGTCTGAACCTGCACGCGTGAAATGCAGCGCCCCCAGAAAAGGGACGTCACTACGAAATAATGTATCGAGTATGTAAGGCAATATATTAAAAGCTGAAACCGAACTGATAATATAATAACTGAGAGTAACTGGGAGTCAAAGATAATCTGGATATGCTCACCTGCTGATACTGACTCAACTCTCTCAATATAGTAAGTAAAATATTTGTCTGGTTCTATAAGGCTCGGTATATACATATATAACTGCTATGTCATAGTAGGCTCGCTCATAGGCACTCGGCCATACTAGGCTCTGTATCTCAGCCAATTGAGCTCGTTCATAGGCGCTAGGCCACAGTAGGCTCGGTATATAACTTACCATCTGATCAGAGGTTGCACAATAGGGGCCTGCCCATCGATTATAGCTCGATGGTAATGAAAATACTGTAATACTGTATATATAGACTCTCTAATCTCTTGACTGGAAGGAAAAAATACTCAATTGAATATTGTACTTACAAGACTAGGAAAAATATATGTAAATTGTGGAACATGAATTTTTTCTTTATACCTCGTTATCAAACTTGTGTAATTACGAGATCATGCAAAATGAAGGAAGAGTTTAGCCTTAACATACCTGGAGTAGGAAAAGATCTGTATGTTGTTCTTGGTAAAGATTGTATTGTGCTCTCTTAGAATTGCAAATCCCGCTGTTATTACGCAGTGTAACTTTGTATGAAAATTTACCCAAAATCCGTCACTTTTCTTAGTTTTAATTCACGGTTTTTGTGAATTAGACTTGAAGATTTTGAATTGATCATTCTTGTATGAAATTGCACCGTACTATTTCTTTGTGAAATGATCATATTCTTGTATGAAATTAGTTGAATTTAAGAAGTCTTACCTTAGTGGGTGTGGGCCCCACTAGGTGATGACTTAGCAAAGAACCCCTCTAAAATCTACCTTTTTGTGTGAGTTAATACTCATAATCAAGGTCCCCTTTGGGAAGCCACGTTAGGGGGGTTAGACTTATCCAAATGTTGTAATTAATTAGCTAATCTCCCACCAAAAATTATTAGTTACCCAATCATCCACATAATTAAGAATTATTTTCACTTACTTAAATTACTACTCACTTTTAACACGCCTTATACACCTTACTATCATGGCCATGTGGTACCTTGTATGATACTAGTCCATAAATATCGGGTATTTTAGCTCGGGCCGTATTTTATCCCAAAATGTCAAACTTTGATGAAATTTATTTTCTTCGATTTGCTTACCCTCTCACATTCACAAATTTACTTATCACTTGTTTGAAATAACATAATACTTATAATCCCAAAATAATCTCATCCCCGAACTTACGTTGATTTACTTACGACGAAACTTTAACGTACAAAAATGTGGGATGTAACATCTCATTTACGAGCATATATCAATTTACTTATGGCGTACTTTTACGTACGAAAGCATGGGGTGTAACACGAACTCTGAGATGAAAGGGCACCGAGTGATGAGTGGCCCTGATGAGAACTGTGAGAACCATGGCCATATGATACACCATGGTGAAATGGCCGAGTTAACTGAGCATGTTTGAAATGACGACCTCTACCGTGCTGGAACTGACCTCCAAAAGGAGCACCTATGAATCCACCCTGACCACGAGGCCTTTTGGCCTCCCTCTCAACCATCTCCTGATAGCGAACCATCTCAATCTGTCGAGCAATGTCGACAACCTCATCAAAGGTAGCACCATACACCCTCTCTATGGTCATAAGCAACTGTAGCTAAAAAGTGAGACCATCAATAAACCACATAATCCTCTCCCTGTGCGTGGGAACCAACCAAATAGCATGATGGACCAACTTCGAGAATCGCATCTCATACTGCATCACAAACATATCACCTTGGCGAAGCCGCTCAAACTGTCTGCGCAGCTCCTCTCTGCAGGACCGAGGCACGAACTTCTCCAAAAAGACCACGGAGAATTGCTGCCAAGAAAGGGGTGCTGCGCCAATAGGCCTACGCCTCTTGTAAGTCTCCCACCATCTGAGTGCAACCCCACAAAACTAAAAAGTAGTGAATGAGACCCAACAAGTCTCTAGAATACCAGCAGTACGGAGTATCCTCTGACACCTGTCCAAGAAGTCCTGAGCATCCTCTCTCTCTGTGCCACTAAAAGGTGGCGGCTAAAGTCTCTCAAACCTATCCAACCTACACTAATCATCCTCAGGCATAGCAGGAACCACATAATCATGTGCAGCTGCTACCGGCTGAGCTGGTGGTGCCCCCGGTGTCTAGAGTCCCTAAACAACCTGCTCGGGTGTGTGAACGATGGGAGTCTGAGTGCCTATACCTCCCCAGGCCTGAAAAGTGGTTGTGGCCGTCGAGATAGAGACCGCCTGAGCAAAGCCGGTACACGTTGTCAAAATCTGAGCTAGGGCCTCCTAAAGGCCTGAAATCATAATAGGCATAGGTGGTATCTGAGCTGGTACATGAACAACTGGAACATGGTCCTGATCTGGGACAACTGGTGGATCTGCAGGTACTGCCCCAGCTGTTGTACGGGCTGCACCTCTGCCCCTACCACGGCCTCTAGCGCGGCCTCGGCCTCTCGCGGCCCTGACTGGTGGTACTGGTGGATGGCCCTCCTAACCGGTAGTACGAGTCCTTACCATCTGTGAGAGAATGAAACAATAGATGTTTAGTTACTAGAATCAATAGATTCGCACGGCAAGAATTCAAGAATGTGGAATTTCCTAAGGATTCTGTAGCATCTCGAAAATAAGTACAGACGTCTCCATACCGATCCTCAAGACTCTAATAAACCCGCTCATGACTTGTGAGACCTATGTAACCTAGGCTCTGATACCAACTTGTCATGACTCAAAAATAACCCAACTACAATTCGGGGACTTCAATACAACAAAAACCCCAAATACACCATAACACACCCAATCAATAAGTTATCAATTAACCTGAAATTTCAACGACAAGCGACCAGCATACTACCCTACAACATGTGGCATTTCTCCATGCTCTTCATCCTTCCAAACTCCATAAATCAACAGCACAATAGGCCAACACAAGTGGACTACAAAGCAATCCACTAAAAGTGAAATAAATCAAACTCACGACTTCCGATCACCGTCCCGTGAGTTCTAATTATTAGAAAATGAATTTATCAACCTTCCTTGATATTTAAAAGCATAAATACAGAAAGTATATGTTTTATTAACTATGAAGTACCTTCCAAAACTCAAACTACAAAGAAAAAGAGAGGCGATATAGCGATACTTACCTCTTAGGGATCATTCTAATGTTATCGCTTCTTGATTTCATACCCGAGATGTTAATCTTCTTTGAAACCCTACAAGAGAGCTTATGGATGTTCTCAGGTCGTGTCTCTCTCTCTCTCTCTCTCTCTCTCTCTCTCTCTCTCTATATATATATATATATATATATATATATATATATATATATATATATATATATATATATATATATATATATATATATATCAAGTTTGGAAAAGTCAAAGAGGTGCTAGCTTGGCACACTATCATTGGCCCATCTTCCGACGCTTATATCTTTTTATCCGGATGTCGTATGAACGAATGGTTAAGAGAGTTAGAAACTACATTCCAAAACCTTAAATTTGGTAAATAATATGTCCAGAAAAATACACCATATAGCATATGAAATTTATTACTCAAAAAGCTCTGTTACAATGCAAATCCTTAGTCGGTTTTTTCGCAACTTAAATCCAACTTTTTCCAAACTTTATATTTTCTATCCAAACATCATATATAGTCATGTTATGACTTTAAACCTATTTAAATCATTATTAACAAGTCTCATATTCATTATATATCACCTTGGGATGCACAGGATATAACAATATATATATATATATATATATATATATATATATATATATATATATATATATATATATATATATATATATCTGAAGTTAAGCAAGAGTTGAGAGCAAAATAGCAAGGAATTTTGCAAGCAATTCCTGTGTAATTCAAGTGTACGAACTTGAGGCTACATGAACCAAATAGAAGAACCAGTTCCAAGTGTCTTTCTTTTATTGTAGTTCAATTGTAGTAGGACTTTTGAGTTGCACCTTTCAGCTTTTTCTATAAGCATTTGTACTAGGTACTTTGAGTTGTAGTATTCATGTTAGAGTTAACTTGAAGATTATTGCAATAGCTTGAGTCTGGTTGCCACAAAGGGTTATAGGTAATCCTTAGATTTACAAGAGCTTTATAAACTTTGTTTTGGCTCAGTGATTTAGTGAAGTGTTGGAAAAAAATCCTACTGGGTAGTAGATCGTGGTTTTTTTACCTTTTAAGCTGGGTGTTTTTCATATAAAAATACTAGTGCTCTTTACTTTCTGCATTTATTATTTCACAACTGTAGTGTAAGGAACACATAGAAGAGCCAAGTCCTTCTACAATTTGTGCACGCAAAAAATTGGATACCACATAAATCATCCCTCCCTCTTGTGTGGTATTGAAGTATAAAATGTCATACGGGTCGAACTTATGACTTATCGATTGCTAATAATTTATGTCTGAAAAATAATTCATGCAAAATAAAACGAAACCAAAAATAAAACAAGAATAGAATCAGAAGAATAAAAGTTTCGAGCCCAACAGAAAAATTATGTTTTCTTAAAGAATTTAATCTCATCACTGTTGCCCAAGGTTATTGGATTAATACCGCCCCCGATAGAATGGAACAACTATTATGTAATACCGACAATGAAAATTATAAAATTTCGTAGAACTCAACAAACGAAAATAAACCACACTGATGCTTACTTTTTGCTTTGGAAAAACAATACAGAAATATATAAGAGAGAGGGGAGAGTTTTCAGATTTTTGGTAGTGAAAAATGAGGCTTCTCCTCTGTATTTATAGCCAATGATTTGGGTTTCAACAGGTGCCAAGATACCTGTCTGTTTGAAATGGTGTCTGTTCGCCAAAATTAAAATTCTGTTATGCATGAATTTGACCGTTGGGAACCTCAAATTTTAGATTAAAATTTCGCGAAAAAATATCAGAAAAAGAAATTAAATAACGGAAAATGGGAATCTGAAGCCGAGCGACGACGACGACGGCGCGAGGCGCTACTTCTTCTCAACTCTTTAAGATCTAGAAGATATGCTTCTCTATATAAGCACAAGAATTTCTTTTTCATTTTTCGATGAAGGACAAAGTACTTTAGTAAAAGAAATATTTCAGACTTTTCGTTTCCCTCCAAATTTTTTCCCTTTATTTCACATTCACACCTTTTATTTAATTAGATAAAAATCCAACAATTCACCTACATGAATGGGGAATTAATATCTGAAAATATACATGCATGAAAAACTAAGTGATTTACAAGCAAGGATTAATCGCATCTGGATAAGTAGGTTTCCCTTTGAACCTTCCATAGTGAACTTATATCGGATATACTCGGTTAATTGGTAGATTTGATATATTTAAACCTTCGAACTTTAGTGTATACCTAGACAGTGATAAGTCACACAATCAACCCTTTAACCGCCTTTGATTCTCATTGTTGTGTTCGTTTTATCCATCAATACCGTCTGATTCATACGTGCATAGAGAACTGGCCTTGCAAAATTCTTCTTGAAGCGGCTTACACTTCATACTTAAATAGGTGATTCCTAAACGTGTTATCCCATAGATAAACTATTTGATATACTACGTATCAAATTTAGAAACTATTAAAAAGTCTTAATGCTTTATCCTTGGAACTGAACATTGCCTTTATCACGAGAACGGATTAAAGTTTTATTTGATAATGTTGAACCGTCATTAGTGACTTTGTTTGATCTACTTGAACCTAGATCTTGGGATCTCTAGTCTTCTAGGTAGAGTTACCGTCACAATGACTTATCCTTAGCCACAATCCTATTTCCTTTGATGATTTATCAATTGTCTCTCTATTTAGGCCTTTTGTAAGCAGATTCGATACATTATCTTTTGAATTTAAGTCCTTCCTATTGTCGCTTGACTATCGCAATGTATGCATATATGAGCTACTGGTTTGGGCCAAAATCGAATATCTTTCAAGAAATTCTGGAGCCATTCAGCTTTTTCTCCGGCCTTATCTAAAGCTATAAACTCAAACTCCATTGTAGAGCGAGTGATGAATGTCTGTTTGGATGATTTTTAAGACACTGCTCCTCCACTAATGGTAAAAATGTATCCACTAGTGGACTTTGTTTCTGATGACCTAATGATCCAATTGGCATCACGTTTTCCTTTAATTATTGCATGATACTTATTGTAGTGCAAAGCATAATCTTGGGTATGTTTTAGATATCCCAAAATTCGTTTCATTGCTATCCAATGAGTTTGGTCAGGATTACTTGTGTAACGACTTAGTTTACTTATAGCACAGACTATATCAGGTCGGGTATAATTCATGATGTACATTAAACTTTCCAACACATGAGCATAATCCAGTTGAGATCTGCTTTGACCTAGATTATTTGTAAGAGCAATATTAACATTAGTTGGCATCTTACGACATTGAAATCTAAATACTTGAGATTTTCAAGTACTATTTTAACGTAATGAGATTAAGACAATGCCATACCTTGAAGAGTCCTATGGATTTTAATTCCTAGAATTAAATCAGCAACTCCTAAGTCTTTCATATTAAACTTGCTAGTACTCATACGCTTAGTAGCATTTATATATGCAATGTCTTTGATCATTTTTAACATATCATCAACATATAAACATTTTGGAGTGTTTTGTAATATAAACACATTTATCACACTCATTAATCTTCAATCCATTTTTCAACATTGTTTGGTCAAATTTCGCATGTCATTGTTTGGGTGCTTGTTTCAATCCATGAAGTGACTTAACAAGTCGGCACGTCTTCTTTTCTTTTTCGGGAAATACGAACCCTTCAAGTTGTTCCATATAAATTTTAACGTGTTCCAAGATACCTGTTCGTTTAGGTGTGAATTTGAACTTCTACGAAAAAATATCAGAAAAGAAATTAAATAATAAAAAATAAAAAATAAATTTGATCAAAAAAATTTATCAATCATATCAATTAGCCAAATCTAAGTCGAGTGAGCGGCGACAACATAAGACACCACTTTTTCTCAACTCTTTAAGAGTTTAAAAATGTGCTTCTCTATATAAGCACAAAATTTTCATTTCCATTTTTCGATGAGGGACAAAGTGTTTTAGTAAAAACAACACTTCAAACTTTTTGTTTCCCTACAAATCTTTTAACACCTCTTATTCAATTAGATAAAAACCCAACATAAATCACACATAGATTAAAGTCTATTAATTGAGCTACAGAATTCGTGAATCAATAATGTCACCATTTTGAGCATTGTATAATCGTCAACCTAGTGCGCCCTCCTCTTTTATTCGGGTTCGCAACCAGTAATGCGGGGTTTGTGAGAAGAAAAGGTCATTTAAAAAATGCAATCTTAGTACGTAGACGCGAACAAAACGAGATTATGCGCACTGATAAACAGTCTTATAGCAAATGATGACAAGTTAATGGAAAACAGAGAACCCACAGTCGGGCGGATGAAGCATAGGAGTGTCAGATTTAACTGAATTCAATATTTTTAATACAGAGTAAAATTTTATGCGTAAAATTCATCAAAAAATAAAATAATAACTATGAACCATAACTTTAAAATAGAATACGTTCAATGCGAGCAATAATGAGGAAGTAGACAACTTCCTAAGTTTTCCTTTGGTTTCCAACTATTACCACAAAGTAAAGCATGCATTGACATTTAGATAAGAAAAACATGGACGGCAATTAACGTATTCCTCCGCATTCAGCGCTACCTAATTCGTTGAATCTGTTGTAGACTCATATATTATGCTGTCAATCCTGTCATCGATGAACACAGACAATTAATATCAAGAAAGTGAAAAGAAGATAACATGAAACTTTTTCAAGAAAAACCAAAGAATTCCTATTTTTAAGGATAAAATGTTTGTTTTTTTGGTAGGGCTGTCAAATTTGGCCCAAATCCAAATGACTGCTAATTATTGACCTGTCTATTTATTGAACTCAACCAAATTTAACCCAACCCATTTCAACTTATTTAAAGTTGGACTGATTTTTAGCTCAAATTGATTCATGAGTAACTTTGTCAAAATATTTTAAAAATAATTTTTTTTATTTGATATGTTATATATGACCATAACAAAAGAAAAAAAGTTTTATTTAGTAATTATACAATTCATAAGAAAACAACACATATTAATTAAAGTTTGGCAAGAGTTGGGCGGGTTAGACTATGACCCAAATTTTAGACCATCTTGACTCAGCCCAAATAATTTTTAGACGGGTTAATGACTACCCATTTATTGACTCAGCCTATTTTGATCCGCCCAAAATCGTCCCAACCGGCCATTTAACACCCCTATTATTTGTAAAAAAATCTCATGCTTTTGTTGTATGAAGAGGGACCCATTATTTGAAGAGCAAGACCCTGTATTTATATTTTATATCTTAAGAGGAAGATCGTCTTACGTGCCAAATATATACAGCCTTATTTAGAGCACAGCTCACTCGAGTGCCAAACTGCACCTAGAGTACTGTTCGTTGGGTCAATATCTTTACAATTTGGCCAATTTTGTAAAGAAAATAAAAATAAATGTAAGGTAAGAGAACTTGCTTTTTGTGTTTTATTTAACATTTTTTGCTTTTCCCAAAAAAAAAATAATAGTTTTCTATTTCAAAACAGAAAATAAACAATATGCTCGAACGCACACTTCATTCATATTTTTAACATTATCATTAACTTTTCATTCATTAACGGAGAATGTTGGCAATCAAGAACCTTTGAACCTGCCTTGATGATGCACTTGATATAATTGCCAACTAACTACAACTAACAATACAATATGAGTTAAACTTTTAAGATTTTTAATATTGAATTTATTGTATTATTTAAGTTATGGATTTATATCTATTATTTGATGTAATTTTAATATATTTTTATACATAATTTATACTCGGTATCGATACATTGCATCCACTAGTAATATGGAGAAGACAAAATTATTTCAAGCACCGACAGAACCGGAAGCGCCCCTTCTTTCAAAGAGAGAAGGACGGTTATTCACATTTCATTTGATGGTCAGAGGCGAATTGAAAGTTAAGCAGTGAGAATTCTAAAGATTTGCAGGAGAAAAATAGAGATATCTTCTACGTTACTCATAATATGTGGAAATATCTGTGAGCACCTAATTTTTTACCATGCTTGAAATTTTTTCCAACTCCCTCACGTCACTTAACACACACCTTACCACCAACACAATTATTTCCTCACAACTCATACTCCCACTCTTCATCTTTAATAACTCACACTCCACTCTTCCTCTTTAACAACTCACACAAGCATTTCCCTCACATGATCCCTCCACAAACACACATGGACACCCACAAAAAGGGAGCTTCATCTCCATCCTAAAGACCAACAAAACCCTCTATATAATTACTGCAAAAATCAGCCATGAAGAAGAAGAGAAACCAGCAAAAAATGAGCTGCAAGTCCAACCACAGACTCCCCTCAAAACAGCTCAAAAACAAGCTGAAAATAGCCCAAAAAATGAGCTGAAAATCGGTCCACCCACAGCTACCGATAACCTCCCAAAACAATCCCTTTTCTCCAGTTAAACACCCCCAAAACACGAGCTGGAAATCCACCCCCAAACCCACCTGAAAACAGCCTTGAAACGGCCATGAAAACCAACTGAAACTTCACTCGAACCCATACCTGAAACCACCCGTGAAACCACCAAACTTTAGCCACTAAACAACTCCAAAAATAGCTTTAAACCATCTAAAACTGTTCCCGTCTTCATCGGTCAGCCAAGGCTTCTATGTCGAGGTTCCGGTTTGTAATTTCGGCGTTTCCGTCCAGTTGAATTGTTATTTCGATTGAGTTGCAAATTTTCAGCTTTATTCATCAATATAAAGGTCCATCCGAATCTATTTTTCTCAGTATTTGTTTACATTTTTAGTATACACTTGCGTTGATATATTAGTGTTTCTATCTGCTCGTGATGAATTTCATTTGCTCTATGGAAAATACTTGATCTCTTTCGTATTGTTTGTGTTCAGATTGCGTATTATTTTGTTTATATATTGGTTTTAAAGATTAATTCGTTTGAGTACATGTAGGTTTGTTTTGGACGATTTCTGTTAAATATGCTATGGACTTTGATTTAGTTTTCTTACTTATATGGTTATGTTACATTTCTTTTGTTTTAGCATGTTGAAGTGGTGATTTAAGTGAGTTTGTTAAATTGGATAGATGAAAAATTAAAGTTGTTTCTTTCTTGGCAAGGAATTAGAATAGGCCATGAGTGGTGTTAAGTCAGAAAAATGTAAAACTCTTAATCATCACAATAATCCCAAACTTAGGAAAATAATTTTTGAGTACGTTAGAGTGCTTTAAGCGCACCCTAAATTAATCAAATCATCGTAGTTATGTATACGTTCGCGTGACATAATTACGATTTTCAAAATTAAAATCGAAGTACGTGTTCGCGCATCTTTGGCCAAAACAATCTTAATATAATAAAAATACTATTAATTGTGTACACGTACACATGACATGATTTTGGCACAGCAAAAAAATGGATTCACACACGTGATTCGTCTCAAAGATAATTCCATGTTTGAATAATTAAAAGCGGATAGATAAAATATGGAAACCAATAAATCACAATTTATCCAAAAATTAATTCAAACCAAGTTGTAGTCAATAAAGCGACCGTGCTAGAACCACGGGACTCGGAGAATGCCTTACACCTTCTCTCCGGTCAACATAATTCCTTACACGGAGTTTATTTTCGCAGACCAATAATAATAGAGTCAAACCTTCCTTTAACTAGGGATTCAAATAAAAGGTGACTTGGAACACCCCAAAACTCAATTCCAAGTGGCGACTCTATAAGTAAAATAATCCCTACTCAAGTTTGTCACTTTAATTGGAAAAACTCTTTAACCCAACCCATATGACACACATATATTTTGGGGGTAGAAAAGGGGTGTGACAGCTCTGGCGACTCTGCTGGGGGACTTCAAGAATTCGAGCTTGTACATTGACTTTATTAATTTTTGTATATATTGTGATTTATTTGGGCCTAATATGTTACTTGTACAGCTTTTACCGTTTTGATATTGTTGAACTGTACATATAAATTGTATCCTCTCTCGCATCCCTCTGAGTCTTCTGATAATTAGTTATGTTGTGTTTGCATACCAGCATCATAAAATTTCTGTCTTGAGATAAAGTCAGTTAGCCTACCAGCTTCTGGTGAAGGATTTAGTCACACGTGTTTAGGCGGGAGAGCCGTTAGCTAGCCAGTGTTGTTCTACTACTGGTGACGCTTGACGCTCCTTGGCTCGGGTTGTCCGCCCGGGTAAGCCAGGTCTAGATACCATCTCCTTTAGGATTTACAAACTTAGAAGAACAAGCCACAAGCAATGAATATCCCTAGTAGGCTACGCTTTATTTGCATCATGTGCATTTGACTTAGCAACGCTCGACACAGGGGCCGAGTTCTATTTTAGGATAGGCCGTGTTGAGACCATTATGTCATGTTATGTGCTGCTTGTTGTATTATTTGGGAGGCTTGCATGTCGACCGACTTTAGCATAAATCAGTTGAACGAAGAGAGAAAAAATGATGTGGTCTAGTGCATATGATTTTTAAAGATTAATTTTCATAAAAAAAAAAAAGAAGAACATAATCGATTTTGACCGAACTACGCGGGTCTGATTCTCACCAGGTATGAGATACGTAGGCAAACCTCATCGGTTCCGGCCTCCAATTTTCAAAAATCCAAAAATATATTTTCCTTTAATTCCTTATTTAGAAGTCTTTCCTTAGAAAGTCCCAAATATTTAGAAAAATAAAAATCAAAAATATTTTCTTTTTTTAGAAGTCTGTCATTTGAAAAAGAAAATTATATCAAAATTTAAAAATATTTGTTTTTCTTTAGAAGTCTTTCTCCGGAATAAATTAAAAAAATCAAAATTCAAAAAAAAATTCTTTCATCTTTAGAAGTCTTTCTTTTCAAAAATTCTCAAAATAATAAATCAAAATCCAAAAAAAAAAAGAGTTAGTTTATTTTCTTTATTCTTGATCTTCCCGAATTACGCAAGATCTGATTCATGATGCATTATGATATGTAGGCAATCCCCATTGAATTTAATTATTGCCATCAATCAAATAAACTAAGCGAAAAAAAAGAGTGACAAAAATAACAAAAAAACAAATAAGAAGAAGAAAAAAAGCAAGAGTGAAAAATAAAATAAAAAAGAGAACTCTTTGTCATATTTGAAAAAGAAAACCCCGGAAAACTTCTGTGAATATGTTGTCAGATGGCGCGAACAAGCCGCTTGGGTAAAGCCTCAAATGGACGAAGCAGAAATAGTTACGGTCTTCCAACATGCCCAAGAGGCAGACTACTTTCAGAATATGATGTCCGCTATGGATAGACCATTCGCTAAGGCTATCAAAATTAGGGAGATGGTCGAAAATGATTTAAAAACGGGCCGAATCTTGAGTCATGCTGCCTTCAAGGCCACATCACAGACCGTTCAGAATGGTTCGGGGGGTTTGATGAATAGAAGAAGGAGGGAAGAGGGAGCCATGATGGCTTCGAGCTCGAGGGGGCCCCACAGGTCATTCAACCAATCATGTATGCTTTCTAAGGTCCCACAACACTATTATCCCCATCAAGATGATGCTTATGTCGTGGCACCGCCTCTCTATGCGGTGATGAATGCACAACCTTACACGCGACTAGAGCATCATACACAAAACCCAAGCTCCACATCCCAGAAATGCACGTCCCTACCAAGCTCCATATAATCCCCAACCAAATGTTCTCCAATACAATTCTCTCCCAAGAGAGCCCCTCAAAAGGAATCAGTTCACCCCTTTGGTGAATCATATTCAAGTTTGTTTCAAAAGGTAATCGGGCTAGGTCCGCTGTAGCCAGTGGCACCGAAACGGCCAAACCCCGAGTCCCCCTCGCACCAGGCTGATGCTAGATGTGAATACCACTATGAAGCAGTGGGACACGATACTAAGGATTGTTTGGACCCTCAAGAGGGTAGTTGAAGACTTGATTAAAGCCGAAAGAATCGTTCTTCGGGACGAAGAGGCTCTTGATGTGATGAATAATCCGTTGCCTACTCACAACACTGGGCCCATCGTTGTAATGATCTGTGATGATGAGGAATTTGATCTGACACTAAAGGCCATGGTAACCATTACCTAGACGGAAGAAAAGCAAAAAAAAAAAAGTTCGCCAAACCTGAAAAGTTCTCTGTCAGACGGGAGTCTCGATAGCCGGTCTTATTGTCTTTTCTGCTTTCGGATTATTTCAGAGTTTAATCCAGATGTTTTACTTTATTGTCTTACTTTCTCATGCAAACCCTTCTATCTTTAAAAAATTAAAAAAAAATCAAATGAAATTAATATTTCATCTCTTCTCTTAATCTTGTCACCTTTCTTATTCTATTTTCAGTTTTGTTAATGCAGATTTTAATGATATGACATACTTGCGGACTTCATGCCTAGATTCTAAAATGTTGTCAGACCTCGAAATAATGAATCAAGAAGCAGAATGTGTTGAAGATAAGGCTTGTGAGAAAATAAACAAAGAATTGGAACAGTAGGCCTAGGCTAAGTCCTAATGAAATCAGAAGAAGTTGAAATTTCCTCTCTTCTGATCATTGTTGAAGCCGAGATTGAGGATAAAGATTGGGTCAAGAATCGATTGGAACAATTGACACTGATTGATGAAAAGCGATTGGCCGCAGTTTGTCACGAGCAGTTGTACCAACAAAGAATGGCTAGTGCCTACAACAAGAAAGTGCGGCCCAGGAAATTTGAAGTGGGGCAACTCGTTCTGAGATGTATCCTCCCGCATCATGAAGAAGCTAAAGAAAATTGGCTCCAAATTGATGCAGTCAAAAAGGTACTATGTTTGACCCTTCACGCACCTTTAATGCTCTTTGATTGGGATGACGAAGACTTTCATTCTCGCTACACAAATACCATTAACCCTTTTTGCCAACCCTTTGAGCTAGTTACCTTTCTTTGATTACCTCTTTGGAACCTGAAGGAGTTATTGAAAAGAAAAAAAAAGAAAAAAAATAAAAAAAGGAAAGAGAAAGAAAACAAAACAAACAGAAAAACAAAAGAAAAAAAAATAGTTCATGTTACTTGAACTACGTTCGACTTGATTCCGAAAGGATACGTAGGCAGCCTCTCTCTGGGGTTCAGTCACACCAAAACAAAAACCCACATTTCCCCAAAAATTAAAACTGGGGCAGATATCACATTGGTTCGACGACGGTTTTGCCTAAAAGGTTCCAAAGTTATAATTCAATCCAAATCCTTTTTACCCAAATTCTTTTTAAGTCCTTCCGATCAATCAACGAGAATGTTCAAGAATTGGAGGATACAGTCACTTGGATCAGATGCCACCAAAATGAGAGAAATAAAATGAGTCTTATTGGTGAAACCCTTATGAGCACCGTAAGGCAATAGTGAGTAAAGAAACTAAAATGAGTCTTTTTAGTGAAAACCCGCAAAGGGCACTATAAGACGATGGTGAGAAGAGAAATGAGAGAGGTTAGCTGGTGAAAACCCGCAAAGGGCGCCACTGATCGAAAAAAAGGATCCTCAGTCACTGACATTGACACAGTCCTGGGCAAAGTTTTTCGGTTTCAAGGCAAAGGTTGTGATGAATTTCTGAGAGTCAAACGGTTTACACAGATCAGGCATCCAGTCCGAAAGGCATGTCATGTTCATTAAGTTCCGCATGTATTTTAGATAAGTCCTTTCCTTTCCCCGAAAGGGATACCTCTTGTCTATATTCATTGTCCACTCCATTGTTTGTTGTTCTTTGAATCTCTTTCGGTCTAACTCTGTTCCAAAAACTAAGGCAAAGAAGGGATGGCAAGATTGATTTACAGGGCTCTCGTTTGATACAATCTATTATGCAAAAAAGGCACCCAGACTCGGCAGGGGCATCAAGTCAACCCCGACTGGACTTTGTGGCTGATGCTTTGAAATCAAAAACTCTCGAAAGGAAGAAATCAAATTGAAAGTGCCTACAAGGGCAAAATAAAGTTGAAAAGGTCCCAAGTGGATAATTGTTTTGGCAAAGTTTGAAAAGCCAAAGGTTCCCCAATGCTCTGAAATTGAAAGTGTTTGAGGAAATAAGTCAAAAGTCAAATACCACAAAAGCAAAACAAAGTTGAAAAGGTTAAGTCCCACGCGACCAACCGTCATGTAAAAGTTTGAAAAGTCAAAGGCTCTCTGGGGCCAGACATGCTAGTGGTATTCAAGAAACATCTAGTGGCAGGTTGAAATCATCATCAAAAGAAGATGGGCACAAAGCCAAGCTTCCAAAGACATCAAGGCCACAAACTGACCACTATTTTCAAAATTCACAATTTTTCTTTGTTTGCAGCATGAACAAAGCAGTGCAGAATGGTGATTTCTAAAGGACGAATATCACCAAAGATAAGTTTCCTCAAAATCTCCACTTTCCTTTATTTTTAGCATGCATCACTATTGTTCATACCTCTCATTTTCGTAGCTTAACCCAGGTAAAACCTTTTCGCCTAGGGGAATTCAACTCATAGTTCCGGGTAGAAGCACTCTTCGCCCAGGCTTGTTTTTCGTAGCTTAACCCAGATAGAACTTTTTCGCCTAGGGGGATCCAGCTCATAGTTTCCGGGTAGAAGTACTCTTTGCCTAGGCTTGTTTTCTGTAGCTTAACCCAGGTAGAACCTTTTCTGCTAGGGGGATCCAGCTCATAGTTTCGGGTAGAAGCACTCTTCGCCCAGGCTTGTTTTTCGTAGCTTAACCCAGGTAGAACTTTTTCGTCTAGGGGGATCCAGCTCATAGTTTTTGGGTAGAAGTACTCTTCGCCTAGGCTTGTTTTCTGTAGCTTAACCCAGGTAGAACCTTTTCGCCTAGGGGGATCCAGCTCATAGTTCTAGGTAGAAGTACTTTTCGCCAAGGCTTGTTTTTTGTAACTTAACCCAGGTAGAACCTTTTCGCCTAGGGGGATCTAGCTCATATTTCTGGGTAGAGGTGCTTTTCGCCCGGACTTGCTTTTCGTAGCTTAACCCAGGTAGAACATTTTTACCTAGGGGAATCCAGCTCATATTTTCGGGTAGAGGTACTCTTCGCCTAGGTTTACTTTTTGTAGCTTAATCCGGGTAGAAGTACTCTTTGTCCAGGTTTGCTTTTTATAGCTTAACCCAGGTAGAACCATTTCGCCTAGGGGGATCTAGCTCATAGTTTCTGGGTAGAAGTACTCTTCGCTCACGATGTTTTACGTAGCTTAACCCAGGTAGAACCTTTTTGCCTAGGGTGATCCAGCTCAAAATTCCGAGTAGAAGCACTCTTCGCTTAGGATTCTTTATGTAGCTTAACCTAGGTAGAACTATTTCGCCTAGGGGGATCTAGCTCATAGTTTCTGGGTAAAAGTACTTTTCGCTCACGATGTTTTACGTAGCTTAACCCAGGTAGAACCTTTTCGCCTAAAGGGATCCAGCCCATATTTTCGGGTAGAAGTACTCTTTGCCTAGATTGTTTTTACGTAACTTAACTCAGGTAGAACCTTTTCACCTAGGGGGATCCAGCTCATAGTTCCGGGTAGAATTACTCTTCGCCCGGGCTATTTTTCTTAGCTTAACCCAGGTAGAACCTTTTCTCCTAGGGAGATCCAGCTTTTATTTCCGGGTAGAAATACTCTTCGCCCAGGTTGTTTCTCATAGCTTAACCTAGGTAGAACCTTTTCGCTTAAGGGGATCCAACTCATAGTTCCGGGTAGAAGTACTCTTCACCTATGTTGTTTTTACGTAGCATAACCCAGGTAGAACCTTTTCGCCTAGGGGGATCTAGCTCATATTTCCGAGTAGAAGTACTCTTCGCCCAGGTATTCTTTTCATAGTTTAACCCAGGTAGAACCTTTTCGCCCAGGGGATTAAGTATTTTTTCAGTAATACAGGGCGCCAACCCCTGGTTACATTTCCTTTTCAGTAATACAGGGCGCCAACCCCTGATCTCTTTACCAGTATAGGGTACACCAATCCCTAGTTGTGTTCTCCAACATAGGGCACACCAGTCCCTAGTTTATTTAATCTTAAATGCAGGATACAACACTCTCTCATATCATTGCCAATATAGTGTATACCATTCCCTTGCCACATTTTCCCAACATAAGGTACACCAATCCTTGGTTGAGATATCTTTTTGACAATAAAGGAACACCATTCAAAAAAAATCATCATGATCTTTTCAGGGTATACCATTCCCGATCTTTTATTGCTTTCAATAAAAAAGTAGTTTAGATTTTTTTACAATAACTCATGAAATTTTTCTAGTGAAAACTAGGGCAGAAAAATTTTGTTCGTTTGTTTGTTTTGGTATCTAAACAGGATTTACCTCGAGGCATAGGATTCGAGATGACCAAAAGAAGAATTCTCAATCCAGAATAAAGAAAAGAAAAGAAAAAGCAGTGAATTCAAATGTAGAAGCAGATGAAAAGGATATGAAAAGCTCTAGACATGACTAAAGTAACGAGCTTTACATTTCCCGTTTTGATCAGAAAAGTCATGGACGAATGAACGAGCACCTACAGCTAGCAAGCATCAAGGTTCAAATCAAAAGTCTGCAAGAAGAAACATTCAAGACTCAAGATCAAGATTTAGAAAATTTATAGATAGGAATCTTGTAACTCATAGCTAATAGGCATGTTTAGCTTCTTTTTCTTTTGATTTTGATGTAATAGCAGGACCACGGACAGGAGCCTCGACGGAACCTCACTCGACTCTCCAACTCATCATTCCATCATTTTTCTTAAACTACATACAACCTGATTCTCCTATAACCCGGGATATGTAGGCTGTCTAAAATCAGGACTCGGTTACACTCTTTTCGCTTATCTCTTCCCTTTTGAATAATGGTATGGCAAAAAATTAGTCATATCGCTCATCTTTTCTTTGCCTGAAAATTCTTTATGTTTCCAAGCAAAGAGGGGCATGCTGTGAGTACCTAATTTTTTACCATGCTTGGAATTTTTTCCAACTCCCTCACGTCACTTAACACACACCTTACCACCAACACAATTATTCCCTCACAACTCACACTCCCACTCTTCATCTTTAACAACTCACACTCCACTCTTCCTCTTTAACAACTCACACAAGCACTTCCCTCACATGATCCCTCCACAAACACACATGGAAATCCAAAAAAAAGGGAGCTTCATCTCCACCTTAAAGACCAACAAAACCCTCTATATAATTGCTGCAAAAATCAGCCATGAAGGAGAAGAGAAACCAGCAAAAAACGAACTGCAAATCCAGCCCCAAACTCCCTCAAAACAGCTCAAAAATGAGCAGAAAATAGCCCAAAAAACGAACTGAAAACCAGTTCACCCACAGCTACCGATAACCCCCCAAAACAGCCCCTTTTCTCCAGTTAAACACCCCCAAAAACGAGCTTAAAATCCACCCCCAAACCCACTTGAAAACAGCCTTGAAACGGCCATGAAAACCAACTGAAACTTCAATCGAACTCATACCTGAAATCAGCCGTGAAACCACCAAACTTCAGCCACTAAACAACTCCAAAAACAGGTTTAAACCACCTAAAACTGTTCCCATCTTCATCGGTCAGGCAAGGCTTCTATGTCGAGGTTCCGGTTCGTAATTTCGGCGTTTCCGTCCAACGATTGTTGAATTGTTATTTCGATTGAGTTACAAATTTTCAGCTTTATTCATCAATATAAAGGTCCATTGCGAATCTATTTTTCTCAGTATTTATTTACATTTTTAGTATACACTTACTTTGATATATTAGTGTTTCTATCTGCTCATGATGAATTTCATTTGCTCTATGAAAAATACTTGATCTCTTTCGTATTGTTTGTGTTCAGATTGCGTATTATTTGGTTTATATATTGGTTTTAAAGATTAATTCGTTTGAGTACATGTAGGTTTGTTTTGGACGATTTCTGTTAAATATGCTATGGACTTTGATTTAGTTTTCTTACTTATATGGTTATGTTACATTTCTTTTGTTTTAGCATGTTGAAGTGGTGATTTAAGTGAGTTTGTTAAATTGGATAGATGAAAAATTAAAGTTGTTTCTTTCTTGGCAAGGAATTAGAATAGGCCATGAGTGGTGTTAAGTCAGAAGAATGTATAACTCTTAAGCATCACAATAATCCCAAACTTAGAAAAATAATTTTTGAGTACGTTAGAGTGCTTTAAGCGCGCCCTAAATTAATCAAATCATCGTAGTTATGTATACGTTCGCGTGACATAATTACGATTTTTAAAATTAAAATCGAAGTACGTGTTCGCGCAACTTTTGCCAAAACAATCTTAATATAATAAAAATGCTATTAATTGTGTACACATACGCATGACATGATTTTGGCACAGCAAAAAAATGGATTCACACGCGTGATTCGTTTCAAAGATAATTCCATGTTTGAATAATTAAAAGCGGATAGATAAAATATGAAAATCAATAAATCACAATTTATCCAAAAATTAATTCAAGCCAAGTTGTAGTCAATAAAGCGACCATGCTAGAACCACGGAATTCGGGCAATGCCTTATACCTTCTCCCCGGTCAATAGAATTCCTTACCCGGACTTTGTTTTCGCAGACCAATAATAATAGAGTCAAACATTCCTTTAACTAGGGATTCAAATAAAAGGTGACTTGGAACACCCCAAAACTCAATTCCAAGTGACGACTCTATAAGTAAAATAATCTCTACTCAAGTTTGTCACTTTAATTGGAAAAACTCTTTAACTCAACCCATATGACACACATATTTTTTGGGGATAGAAAAGGGGTGTGACAATATCTACTTAATTTCATATATCATTCGGTAGAAATGCTACGTGAAGAACATAAATCGGTGTTGTACAGCTAAAGATTTATTGGATTCATGAAAAAGGTTAAGACCTTTAGTCATTAGTTTACTTTTAACAAATGCCAAGCAATGGTTGTCAATTCAAATGGTCCTAATAATTGTTTCATCTTTTCTTTTAATTGGTTGTAATGTTTTTGGTTGGATTAATTTGTTGTACTTAAATATTCTTAAGTGCGTTCAACATCTCTTTCTTATATATCGGAAAATTTGTTCTTTAATGTATATTACTATGAATTAACTCATGCATTTGGCCCTTTATATTTCACGAGATCTAAGCTAAGTGATCAATTTGGACTAATATTCTAAACTACATATCATTACTGTTTTGATGCGTGAAAACAATGCTACTTTTGGTGTAATTTCTGAGTATTTAAGAATTTAATTTTAGTTGAATTTAACTTAAAAGAGGTCAAACTTGCCGTTGACAATCTAATATGGCCATTAATTTAGCTTCTTCTTAAGTGGGGGCCAAATTTTCATGACATTTGACATGACATAATATCCACTATAATAAATTTGTGGATCATGACATAATATCCACTATTAGGCCAAGGATTTTTTGCTATAAATAGAGGAGCTTCTCCTCATTTGTAAACATACCAATTCTAGCCGTTTTTCACTCTTGTCTTTCTTTCTCCTCATTTATTTCATTATAGAGTATTTTATAAGAGAGTGAGTGTTGGGAAACACTTGTGTGAACCCTTTATTTGGAGTGATCTTGTAAAGTTATTCTCTTGAGGTATTTGGGAATTAGAGTATTTACTCTAATTTTGTACTCTTGTTGGTATAGTAAAATTGCTCCTCTCCGCTTGTTGACGTAGGTTACCTTGACCGAACCACGTTAAATTTGTGTCTTCTTTATCTTCTTTAATTTCCATTATTGTCAACTTGCATTGTCTTTGTTATTGTCATTATAACGTTGTTTGGCTAAATTCCACACTACCCGGTTTTTCGATCCTAAAAAATTGGTATCAGAGCCAGATCTAACTAGGTTAGTTTAAATAGCCAAAATGACTCTAATAAAATCTTATGTTGAGAAATTTGACCGAAGTGCAAACTTCGAAATGTAGAAATTAAATATGGAAGTTATCCTAATTCAGGATGGCTTAGATTTGGCACTGCAAGGAAAGGAGAAGATGTCGGATAAAATAACGGACGAGGAGTTTGCCATCATAGACAAAATGGCAAAAGCATGTATTATTTTAAATCTTTCAAATGAGGTTTTGCGTGAAGTTGCAGCAGAAAGCTCAGCCAAAGGTATATGGGAAAAGCTTAAAACCCTATATTTGAAAAGAATAGTAGAAAACATGCTTTACCTAAAGCAAAAACTCTACACTTTTCGTATGGCCGAAGGTACCTCTATACTTACACATCTTGATACTTTTGATTCTCTTCTTATGGATTTAAGTAACATAGATACTAAAATCAAAGATGGGGATCAAGTTGTGTTATTGCTTGTTTCCTTACCCCAGTCGTTTAAACATATAAGAGATACTATGTTTTATGGAAAGGATAATATCTCTTATAAAGATATCAAATCTATTTTGAAATCTAAAGAACAAATAGATAGAGATATTACTGGGAAAACTAGTGGGAACCAAGGGGAAGGCTTATTCATAAGAGGTAGATCAAATAAGAAAGATTCAAGTAGTAAGAAACCTAAAACAAGGTCAAAATCCAGATACAGAAATGTCATGTGCAAATATTGTCATAAGAAAGGTCACATTATTTCTGAATGCTTTAAATTAAAAAATAAAGAAAAGCATACAGAAAAGAAAAATGAGCACAAAAATACTGACACTGCCGAAGCAAGTGTAGCTGCTGATAAGACTCGGGGGAACTTTTTTTTAGCAACTAATAATAGTTTTAAATCTAACAATGAGTGGATTTTAGCTTCGGGTTGTTCTTATCATATGTGTCCCAATCAGGATTAGTTGTCTTGATGGGCAGCAATGCTGCCTGCAAAGTTATTGGAAAAGGTACAGTCCGAATCAAAATGCACGATGACTTGTGAGAAATCTCACCGATATTAGACATGTTCCTGACTTGAAGAAAAATCTCATCTCTTTGGGTACTCTAGAATCTCTTGGGTGCAAGTACACAGGTGAAGATGGAGTTTTGAAAATTTCTCATGGTGCTCTTGTGATCATGAAAGCACGCAGATCTGGTACGTTGTATACTCTTTTGGGATCTACTGTTACAGGTGCTGCTACAGTTTCAATATCAGATAAATCAGATTCTGACACCACCAAATTGTGGCATATGCGATTGGGGCATATGAGTGAAAAAGGTCTTTCTATCTTCAGCAACAGAGGTCTCTTATATGGCCAAAGTACCGAAAATATGGAGTTCTGTGAACATTGTGTGTTCGGAAAGCAGAAAAGAGTCAGCTTCAAATCTCCAGTGATTCATAAAACAAAAGGTACTTTGGATTACATTCATTCAGATCTTTGGGGTCCTTCACGTACCTCATCAAAAGATGGTGTCAGGTATATGTTAACTTTTATTGATGATTATTCAAGGAAAGTTTGGATTTATTTCTTAAAAAATAAAAGTGATGTGTTTTCTTAAATTTCAAACAATGGAAAGTTTTGATTGAGAAGCAAACAGGAAAATAGGTTAAGCGGCTTAGAATAGATAATGGCTTGAAATTTTGTAATGATAAATTCAACGAATTTTGCAAGAATGAAGGAATTGTTCGACATCGTACTGCGAGAATGATACCTCAACAAAATGGTGTGGCAGAAAGGATGAATAGAACTCTTTTATAAAGAGCTCGTTGCATGATTTCAAATGCTGGGTTGACAAACGCCTTTTGGGCAGAAGCTATCTCTATAGCTTGTTATATTGTCAACCAAGCTCCTTCTGCACCTTTGAACTTTAAGACTCCAGAGGAAATGTGGTCAGGTATTCCTGCTAATTATTCTGATTTAAAGATATTTGGTTGCCCTGCATACATGCATGTAAATGATGGAAAATTAGAGCTAAGGGCTAAAAAGTGCATTTTTCTTGGGTATGCATCTGGGGTGAAAGGATGCCGACTATGGTATCCTGATCCCACGGTACCAAAACTTATAATTAGCAGAGATGTAACCTTTGATGAATTCTCTATGTTACATTCTAGAAAAGAGTCTTCTAGTTCTTGTAATACATATAAAGGAAAGAGTATATAGAACCAGGTGGAGATTGAGATTGGTATTCCTTCTGATCCAAGCTCATCAACTTTGGAGCAAAATACAGTTGAAACTCCTAAAGTTGAGACAGAAGCTCAAATTCCTGAAGTTGAGACTCCTGAAGTTGAACCAGAAGAAGAGGAGTATTCTATAGCAAAACATAGACTAAAAAGAGAAGGTAAACAACCGTTAAGGTTTGGAGATTATGTTACATTTACTTTTTCAGTTGCACGGAAAACTGAAGAAATTGGAGAACCATCAAAATATTCAGAAGCGGTTTCTGGTGCTGACTCAGCCAAGTGGCTAATTGCAATGAATGAAGAAATTGTGTCTCTTCACAAGAATAGTACTTGGTCTCTTGTGAAGCCGCAATCAGGAAAAAGAATTGTTGGTTGCAAATGGATCTTCAAGAAAAATGATGGCATTCCAGGGGTTGAAGATGCGAGGTATAAGGCACGATTAGTTGCAAAGGACTATAGTCAGGTACAAGGAGTTGATTTTAATAATATTTTCTCACCTGTTCCTAAACATAACTCTATTCGTGTCTTGCTTGCCTTTGTTGCCATGTATGATTTGGAATTAGAACAACTTGATGTTAAGATAACTTTCTTACATGGCGAACTTGAGGAACAAAATTATACATGCATCAACCCGAAGTATTTGAAATTGAAGAAAAAGAAGATCATGTTTGCTTGTTGAAGAAATCCTTGTACGAATTAAAGCAGTCTCCAAGACAATGGTATAAAAGGTTTGATTCCTTTATGTTGGGTCATGGTTATTCGAGGAGCATGTATAATAGTCGTGTTTACTTCTGGAGGTTAAATGATGGTTCATTTGTGTACCTATTATTATATGTAGATGACATGCTCATTGCTGCTAAGGATTTAATAGAAATTCACAATTTGAAAAGTCAGCAGAAAAGTAAATTTGAGATGAAAGATTTGGGAGCAGCTAAGAAAATCCTTGGCATGGAGATCAAAAGAGATCGAAAAGCCAACAGGCTATTCCTAACCCAGAAGAAGTACTTGGAGAAAGTCTTGGAAAGGTTTGGCATGAAAGATGCTAAACCAGTTAGTACCCCTCTTGCTGCTCATTTTAAGTTATCAGTTGCTCAGTCCCCACAGTCAGAGGAAGAAGAGAGGTACATGGAATAAGTTCCTTATTCCAGTGCAGTCGGCAGTATTATGTATGCAATGGTTTGTACACGTCCAGACATTTCACAAGCAGTGAGCGTGGCAAGTCAGTATATGGCTTGCCTTGATAAAGCACATTGGCAGGCTGTGAAATAGATTCTCAGATACTTGCGAGGTACTTCAAACGCACGTTTGGAGTTTGGGATAAATACTAACACTTTGGTTGATTTTGTAGACTCAGATTATGCAGGTGATCTTTACAAAAGAAGATCACTGACATGCTATGTATTTTGCATTGGTGGTTGCGCTATTAGTTGGAAAGCTACATTACAACATGTAGTAGCTTTATCTACTACCGAAGCAGAATATATGGCAGTGACCGAGGCAATCAAAGAAGCCTTATGGTTGAAGGGTCTATTTGCGGAACTCAGTTCACAACAAGGTGGTCTTACCATTTTCTGTGATAGTCAAAGTGACATTCACTTGACTAAAGATCAGATGTATCATGAAAGGATGAAGCACATTGATATAAAGTATCATTTCATCTGAGAAACCATTGCTGAAGGAAAAGTCTCTATTCAGAATATCAACACTAGAGACAATCCTGCTAACATGTTCACAAAACCTCTTCCAGTGTCCAAGTTCAAGCTTTGCCTGAATTTGATTGGCATTTATGAAGAATGATTTTGCCCGTTGGGGTTTTTATGGAGAAGGAAGAGCAAATTTACTATATATAAGCTGAAACTAGGCCAAGGTGGGGATTTGTAATATCGCCATTTATTTGGCTTCTTCTCAAGTGGGGGCCAAATTTTTATGACATTTGCCATGACATAATATCCACTAAAATAAATTTGTGGATCATGATATTTTTCATGACATAATATCCACTATTAGGCCAAGGATTTCTTGCTATAAATAAAGGAGCTTCTCCTCATTTGTAAACACACTAATTCAAGAGCTTTTCACTCTTGTCTTTCTTTCTCCTCCTTTATTTTCTTATAGAGTATTTTGTAAGAGAGTGAGTGTTAGGAGATACTTGTGTGAACCCTTTCTTTGGAGTGATCTTGTGAGGTTATTCTCTTGAGGTATTTGGGAATTAGAGTATTTACTCTAATTTTGTACTCTCTTTTGTACTCTTGTTGGTATAGTAAAATTGTTCATCTCCGCTTGTGTACGTAGGTCATCTTGACCGAACCACGTTAGATTTGTGTCTTCTTTATCTTCTTTAATTGCCGTTATTATCAACTTGCATTGTTTTGTTATTGTCATTATAATGTTGTTTGCCTAAATTCTGCACTACCTGATTTTCCGATCCTAATTGACAAGCTAAAATTGTTAAAAATCAACAGAAGAATCATAAGAAATTTACGAATTAGAAATGATTTAGTATTACCCTTTTCCATCACTCCTCATGCTAAATCAACCCACTGAAATGCAAATAGGTATCAGTATCACAAAGAATATATGTGTGCCAGTTGTCCTATAATCAAATAGTAAAAAGCAACTTTTTGAGCTAGAAAATATCAAATCAATTTCACCAAATTTTGGATCATGTGTGAGAACTACGTAGGAGTTTGGAGATATAGTTGGTTGAAATTTGAAGAAGAAAAAAAATTAAAGTTGCGTTGAAAAGTAATTTTTGAAAATTGAAGTTGTGTTTGAATATACATTTTACTTGAAAAAAGTTAAAATTTTGTAAGTGAAAAAAAAACTTTCACCCAAAAATATCTGAAACTAGTTTTTGAAACTTGAAAATAAAAACTGATCAAATATCATGAACAAATATTCTGTTTCAATCCAATACAGTACCTAAAGGTACATAAGAAATGTATTGCATCGATTCTTTTTAATGAAAGATCCGATCACAACTTCGAATATTACCCCTAAATTACAAGCTAGCGTGCAACGGCTAAAAAGTCGTTGCTTGCTGCTTCCAGGCTCGAAAATCTCTCTTTCGCCTCTTCTCCATGTCTCAATTCTGATTGATTACTCTTATTATCAACATGACTGCTTTCTTATGATGAGTAGTGTCCATTACTTGTCTCTAGGGCCATCGGAGGAGGCCTTACCTCTTAGACAGGGTGAAGCCTGGATTTGAAATTTATGAGTTCGGGATATTAGTCCGTTTAAGTTAATGAGTTCTAAATTGATAATTTATTCATATTTAATGAATTTTTTAAGACAAATATATAGTTTGGACAAAAGCTACTGGGTTCAGCCGAACTCGTGTCTCACATGCTAGCTCCGCCCCTGCTCTTAGATGACCCAAACAAGTCATTAATCTATTTGATGGATCCTCCTAGCTGTAATTACTTAATGCCGAATAGTAGATGAAAAAAATTCAAAAAACATTGAAAAAAATAAAAAAGATATATATATATATATATATATATATATATATATATATATATATATATATATATATATATATATATATATGTGTGTGTGTGTGTGTGTGTGTGTGTGTGTGTGTGTGTGTGTGTGTGTGTGTGTGTGTGTGTGTGTGTGTGTGTGTGAAGCTTAATGATTGCCAACTAACTTGAACCAACTCTTGCTACTGAAGATTTTGAAGTCACGTGAAACTCTAGTCATAGGTCATAAATTCATTAGTTTTTCTGAATCCAACGCACTACTACTTCAATTTTATGATTCTCCAGTACTCTCGTACTAATCAATTAGTCATAATCTTAGACCAGTTCATCACTTTCTTCCATCATATATTTCAGATAATGTCATGCAATTTACGTTTTTCTCCGAGTATTTGTGCGGATATTTTGTGAATGCTATAGCGAAGTGTTTTGTAGTATATGAAAAATTAATTTGGCCATTAAAATGAAGTGTTGTTATAGAGAATGGATGTTATAGAGAAGTTTTTGACTGTACAGCTCACTTTAATTGTAAGAATAAAAATGTTTGAAATACAAGCATCAAATATAACTCCTGTCTGGCCATAGATTTTGGTTAAGTTCCGAAAAACTGGTGTATGACAATTTTTGGGGTAAAATATTTTCTTCCGCTCACAAAACATAAAATTTTTTAAAAATAAAATGCATGTCCAAATATAATTTCAACTTTTAAAAATTATTTTTTAATACAACTTCAAAAATTCTTTTTTTAAGTTTCAACCAAATCTATGTCTAAACGCTAGCATAATGTTGGGATATATTATTATAATCACTAGTCTTAGGGTACGCGTGTTGTGCGTGTAATTATATTAATAAGAATAAACCTTTTGATAACACGTATTCAAAAAATATTTTTGAATTGTAAAATAAAAAATTAACAAAAAAAACTTTCTTAAAGATAAATATTGATCGTATTTATATTTAGGGCTTTGCATCAACTACAAACTTCGGCTTTAAACAGATTTTAAAAAAAAAGTCTCTTAAATAATCACTCTATTAAAAGAAATTTTTATTATATCCTTTCAAATAAAGTCTTGCGAGATATCTTAGTAGCTCACTTGGTTGGCTACTTGAATTTTCAGCTTATTGGTGAGGATTTGATTTCTACTTTATAATCCGCTTCTCATTTCCCTTCTTCTACCCCCAATGTAATAAAAAAAAATAAAAAATGAAGCATTGCCTGTTTCAAAATTTTTGGTTATCGCAAAGAAAATGAAACAATAAAGAAAATAAATAGGTAATAGGCATATCACACACTACAACTATTTGGATGAGAACTTTTTAACCAATAGGCATACTACTTGATTCTTAGCATAGTTTATTCATCTTTTTGTGATTTAGCCAATGTAATATAGGTAGAAAATATTAATAAAAATTTCTAAATAATTTGTTTTCGAAATATAAAGGGAAAAAGGACGAAAAGTCACAAAAAATTCAATTTATAGGCATGTGGTACATATGTTACATTCTCTCTTCCACAATTTCATGCATGAGATTTCTACCATATCTTTCTTTAAGTCTCCTAGCAAACTCATTAATACTTCGTTGGTCTTCCATAATTTATGAACAAATAATGTAAAGTTGCTAGAAAATAAAATTTTCCAAATTTGTCAGAGTTAAATTCAGTATCATTAATGAAAATCATCTTTGCCCTCTTCCCCGTCCCTTCCTCATCATTGTCAACGTCTGATTTGCTTTTGAGTCGAAGAACTATTAAATATATTTGTATAAAATATGCAATCCACTTCTCAAATTTATTTAGTAAAGAGATTCCTTTGCAAACATGATTATTCAGTGATATTCTATTTCAAAGTTATCTATAAAATTTTAAAGTCCTAAATCTTGGGCAAGGGATTTTTTTTTAATAAAATCTTGATTTAAAATCCAAAAATATTAAAACTTCCCAACATCCTTAATATTACATCATAGGATTCATGTCTTTGTCACTAGAAGTTAGAAACCAATTCCAACTAAGTCGGAGGCAAATAACTATAGTCCAAAAGAATGAACCCAATAAATAAAGTTTTGGGAAATTTAACCTTGCAAGTAGGAGTTGGACTCCTCAATGATAAAAGTGCATATTAGCGTAGATAAGTGTTTAAAACTAATAAGATGGTGAGACAGATAATTAGAAACTTATAACAAACTTTATGTCTTCATAATTTGTGTAGTCAACCAAACCAAAGTTTCTGATATGAATAATGAAATTTAGAATTATACACACAAGCACCGTCAAAGACAAGTGATTGCGTTTCCTGTATATTAGTTTTTGTGGGAATAATAGGGTGGAGTTATTTATGTTGCTAGAATTAATCGGTTAGAATTTATAATAAAGAATGATAAATACATTTTCAATAATGAAATAAATCAAAAAAAAAATCATTTTATTTCTACTATAAACAAAGACTCCTAAACTAAAAGGAATTCTAAGTTAGAACTTTTCCTACTTTGATTTTTTTTTTTTATTGTTACTTTTCTTTACAAATATGGTATATCACATAGTGCAAATTAGAGAAAATTTAACATATTAAATCTAATTAATTTCAAATGCCTAAATATTAGGAAAATAATTAAAAGACTTTCTAAATATTAAAAAAAATCAAACGACTATTTTATCCAATGTGAACTCTTATTTAAAAGGATAAAAAGGGCGAACGATATTTCGCTAAGGGCATTCGTTCATACGCGTAAAGATTGAAGAAATAACACGGGCTAGCCAGTTTTCGGACTGATCATTCAAAAATAGCCGGCGTTTGCCAAGTTATTGAAAAATAGCCACTATTTTGCTGCAATAAAGACCGGTCCAGCATAATATACTGAGGTTCAGTGCACCTGTGTATGAATTTTCAGCATATTATGCTGGACCGGTATACTTTGCTGGATCCAGTATATTATACTGGAGTTCCAGTATATTATGCTGGAGTATTTTTCGGATTTTGAACAGTGTTTTCGTTCGGATTTATCTTTACATGAAAAGTGGCTAAATTTCGATGACTTTTGAAACTGTAGCTATTTTTGAATGATCACTTGTAAATCTAGCTATTTTTGAATTTTTTCCGTAAAGATTTGGTGTTATTTAATCATACTTTAATTATTAAATTTATATAAGGTAAAACTTTAATAATTTTAAAATTCTAATTATAAGGACTTCTTACTTAATTCAAATAAGAAAAATTTAATAAGTAATAAATCTGATTTAATTTAAAACTCCTAAATATTAGCTAGGAGAATAATCAAATGATTATTTTGTCTAATATGAACTCTATTTTAAAATGGTAAAAAAGGTGAACGATATTTCGTTAAGACCTTCTGGCTTTTAATATAGTAAAGATAAAAAGATAATTAACGAGAAGACAGCAAAAAAAAAATTTACCTTTAGATACCAATTATATTAAGTGGTTTTACTGTGATTGGACCGTTTAATTCAACTTAGTTGCAAGCAAAGTAGCAAACTTCCAAAAGAGGAAAGTTGATAATCACTTCATTCTGTACAACAGCAATTCAACATATCAATAAAGAAATCACATGCGTTTGTCAAGTAGTAGGCAGGGCGGAGCCACCTTAGAGGAAGGCGTCAAATGATACCCCTTTATCGAAAAAATATACTGTGTAGCTAGGTAAAAAGTAAATTATATATATATATATATATATATATACTGTGTATTAATTTTTCTTAATTTTTTAATATATTTACTTTTATATATTTTGACACTCCTTAAAAAAAAAATTTGGTTCTGTCACTGATAGTAGGTTGACGATTTAAACCCTAAACGTTTTTTCTTCTTTTGGTAATTTTCCTCTTAATCTGGACTAACGGATATTCAATGTATTTTCATTAAAATGAGGCAAACGATAAATTATAAATAAGTTTAATTTTTATGCACTGATAATACAAAAAAAAATACTTTTAAATTACTTATAAAATAATTGTACGTAAGCCTAGTAAAAATAGTAACTAACTTGTTTGATATGTTAAATTATAGTAATGTGTAAAAACATTATATACGGCTGATGTATAAACTTAAATTCATTACTCCAATATTATTTATTAAAATTGTCAAAATGTAACAACCACGAACAATTGACCAAGTAGAATACATTTAATGTGAAAATTTGATTCATCTCATTGATTTGGTGTCAATCGAAATGCCAAAAATCTTCAAAAATCCATATTCTTCTTTTTATTTTTTAATAGTAATTAAGTTGTCTGGTTCACGACTGTAGCAAAAATTGTTTAGATTAAATGCAAAAACTATAATCTCCAAACTTAAAATAGTAACAGGATGAAGGGTACTTCCACCAATAGACTTTTTTTTTTATACCCACATTATAAGCGAAGAATGGTGAGTTGAAATAGTATAATTACTACGTCACAAACTCAGGTAAGTTGAGGTGAACTATATGAATTTTCGTTGTTTATCTCGCATTATTTATACTTATTTCAGTTCAATATATATATGAAATAGTTTTTTCGGTACTAGAAGTTCTCTACATATAATTCTATTAGTATTTTTTTTTATCAGACCAAAAACTCCGAATGAACATTGACCTAAAATAAATGTATTAACATGACCAAGAGTTAATCTCCTCTAATTTCTATTACATGTATAGATCATTTTATTTCGTGGCATGTTTTCAGTAGGTCTGCATGGATTTTCAAAAGATTATAGGTCTTTAAAAGAACTTCTTTTAATGTGATTTTAGATCTCGTCCTCTTTTAAAACCTTCAATCGCTATGGTCTCACCTAGTGGTGGCAAACAACATAAAAAAATAATTATTTATGTATATTATCTGCTAAAAAATAGGTTGGATGATGAACTTTTTTAAAAAAAAGAGTCAAGTATGAATCTTATACATATTATCCACTTAAAACTAGATACTTAATGGATAAATAATGAATTTAACTTTTACATTTGCATCGACACAAGTTGGGAGTTCGTCAAATTTGGAAGACTAGAAATTTTCAAAAAACTGATCACATTAGAGAAATCATGGATAATACGGTATTCATATTATTCACCAATTAACTCATTTTCTATGCGTAATAAATATGAGCGGGTCGAATATTTTTTTCGTTTTGTATTATTCATTTTTAACCCGTCCATGTCCGACCCGACTGTTTGGCACCCCTTGACTTTCACCCGTGTAGATCGGTGCATAAGGTGAAATGGTAGACCAGAAAAATTCAAAAAACTTAGTGAAATGTTCCCAAAAGGTGGGAAAGAATTTTAAACCTTATGCATAGTGCGCTCCAACGTTCCTATGGACTTTAGCATACTCGTGAATGAGCCTAACAAACGGTCATATTTACATGTGAAGTCACTTAAATTTCACCCTCCCACTTGCACCTGAGAAAAATAACTATTTTAACCACAAATAACAGTTCCTACTCAAAGTTTCTATAAATAAGTGAAACAATTGTTCAGAAGTTCAGACTAAATCATTCTTCTCTTCAGATTTTCCCAATATCTTTTTCATCATTGTACCTTGTTGTCTAAGTCATAATAAAGCCCATCCTTCCTTTTCAAATCTTTTAAGCTACTCCTATATTTAATTACTGTAACAGACATATAATATACTCTAGTTGCATATAGTACTACTTTCCTTCAAAGTTATTTCCCACTATATCTTTGTCCAACTTTCCGAACAGATCAACACCCACATCACATAATGCAGTTTCTGATGTTGGTTTTCAAGATTTTGTTCATTCTTACATTCTTTCACCTCTTTTCAACTTCATTGTCCCTACCCCAAGAACCAAAAATAGCAGTTGCAGTGTCCGAGCCAGCTTGCGCAGAGGTTGATAGGCGAGCTCTACTTGGATTTAAAGCCAAGATATTGAAAGACACTACTGATATTCTTTCTTCTTGGACAAGTACAGATTGTTGTGGAGGTGGTTGGGAAGGTATAGAGTGTGATCCTGTTACAAGAAGAGTGAATAGGTTGATTTTGCAAAGACCTTCTGAGAGGGATACTAGCATTTATATGAAGGGAATTTTATCACCAACTCTTGGTGATTTGCATTTCTTGGAAACAATGATAATAAGTGGTATGAAACACATTGAGGGGAAAATCCCAGAGAGCTTTTCAAATCTCACAAAATTGCAGCAACTTATCTTAGATGATAATTCTCTACAAGGGTATATTCCTACTTGTTTAGGTCATTTGTCCTTCCTTCAGACTCTTTCACTAGGTGAGAATCATTTGTCAGGACAAATTCCTTCTACTATAGGGAATTTCAAGAATCTGCAGCAGCTGAATTTGGCTGGAAATTTGCTGACTGGTCCTATACCAATTGCCTTAAAAAATCTTGTTAGTTTACAGTCTTTGGATCTTAGCCATAATTTGTTATCTGGGGTGGTTCCAGATTTTCTAGGACAGCTTCAGAATTTGACATACCTTGACCTCTCCAGTAACCAATTGTCAGGGCAGATTCCAATTTCATTGTGCAATTTGCTCAAGCTTTCGTTTTTATCGCTCGATCACAATCGGATGACAGGAAGAATTCCTAGCCAAATTGGGAGGTTAAAGGCACTCACTTCACTATCACTAAGTTTTAACAAGTTGACAGGCCAAATTCCAGAGTCTATTGCAGGCTTACCAAATCTTTGGAACCTTAGTTTATCCAGAAATGATCTCTTAGATCCTTTGCCTATTGCCTTTTCCAATGGCCTCCCTTCTCTTTTGTCAATAGACTTGTCTTACAACAGTTTCAATCTAGGAACAGTGCCTGATTGGATTAGAAATAGAGAACTTTCTGATGTCAACTTAGCAGGCTGTAAGCTTCGTGGGAGGCTTCCGAATTTCACAAGGCCTGATTCGCTGAACTCAATAGACCTATCGGATAACTTCTTCACAGATGGGATATCGAACTTCTTTGCAAGGATGTCAAGCTTGCAAAAGGCAAAGATATCAAACAACCAATTAAAATCTGATGTTGGTTTAATCAATTTGCCTGATGGAATTTCATCTCTTGACCTGCATTCAAACCAGCTTTTCGGGACTTTTTCAAGGATGTTAAGCAACAAGACAAGCAATTTTTTGGAGACAATCGATGTATCGAACAACCAACTTTCAGGAAACATCCCAGAATTCAGTAGTGGCTTAAACCTGAAACTGCTCAACCTTGGAAGTAACAAGATTGCAGGTCAAATCCCCACTTCAATTTCTAATCTGGATAAGCTTGAGAGGTTGGATATATCAAGAAATCAAATCGCTGGTACAATCCCTATAGGTCTAGGATCATTGCTGAAGTTGCAATGGTTAGACTTGTCAATTAATAAGATTTCAGGCAAGATTCCAGATAGCTTGTTGGGGATTGAAGAATTGAGACATGCAAACTTCAGGGCAAACAGATTATGTGGAGAAATCCCACAAGGCAGACCATACAACATATTTCCTGCAGCTGCTTATGCCCACAATCTATGCCTGTGTGGCAAGCCTTTGCCACCTTGTAAGGGAAAGAAACAAGAGAAGTTGGGCCAGTAAATGCTGACCACATCATAGGAAGTTATGCTTGCAATAACCAAACACATTTTTTGAATTCTAGTACTACTTGTACAACTGTCTTACTTTGTTAGTCAATGTTCCTAGACATAAATTTGACATGAATTGGAAATTTTCACTTTCAAGTTATCCTCTGATGCAAACATCACCTTATACACAAATCAATTATCACTTGGTAAACACAAAACACAAACTCCTCAAAAGAGGGGGAAAAAGAAGAGAATTTGAGATGGCAACTAAGAATCATCAGAAAGTTAACATAAATTTCATTCCAAAAAGACTTGAAAGCAAGAACTTAACATAAGCTTCCATATATTACTTTTAATAAACCTAAGTTGACAATGATCAAAATTTACATAAGCTCAAGACTAGTCATTTCAAAAAGCTGGAAAATAGCTACAAATTTCAAACACCAAAAGCTCTATTCCTCGTCTACTTCTACCTCTTCCTTCACTTCATCAACTACTTCTGTTTCTTCTTTCACTTCCTCAACTACTTCTACTTCTTCCTTCACTTCCTTCTCAGACAACTCATCTTCATCCTGAAATTATTAATTTAGATGTAAGAATAGGAAAAATACACAACAATTTTAAAAAACTACCGACTACAATTTCCAACAATAACAAAGATAACAAGAACCCACATTGGCATTCTCAGCATCAGTGATAGACTGCTTCAGGGCCTTTTCATATGCTGCTTTGAGCTCTGCTGCCTTATCCTGATAAGGCTTTTTCTCCTGGTGAAACCATTTGAACCACAAGAGTAAGAATCACATTCGACATGTTACAACAAACTAGTAAAAACCATATTACACATGCCACTCACCTCATCAGTCATGGACTTCCATTTCTCACCACCTTCCTTAGCAACCTATATGGTTCACAAGTAGCACAATTAGCACTATCCAAAGGAAAGAAGCAAATGGAGCCAAAAGACATTGTCAATAGGAAACAGCTCAATTCAATATTACCGTTGAGACACTCTTGCAATCGGGATTTGCAGCCTTAAACGTCTGCCTAAACTCATCCCTACAAATATGTTTGTTTCATGTCAGAGCATTGTATATAACTTATCAACCATACTAGATTTATATATAAATGCAAACTCATACACAAAGGTAGAGAGATTACATGAATACAAAGAAAGCAGTGGGAGGGCGTTTTGGTGCATTTGGATTCTTTGCTTTCCTTTCCCTCTTAGCTTTTGGTTCGGTCAATTTCTCCTTACTCCTGTGCAATATCACATAATACCATGTTACAAATTTTAAGCATACCATCAACCATTAAAAGATCAAGCACATAATGGAAATGGCGAGGATCTAGAAAATTACTTTGATGCTGGTTTCTTTGTTTCACTTGCATTTTCTACAACCTGAGCCTCTGTACAAACAACAAATCAGTCCATTAACAAAGTCCAATAAAATGCTTAATACAATAGTTCCAAGTGAATACAGAGATAGTATAACAAAAGGCATAGTGAGTGTTAATACCCAAATTCATCTTGATTTTAGCATCAAGGCTACAACTGTGGAAATTAATCAATGCTATGGGTACATCCTTGTTGCATTCTTCACTGCAATAATGAAAGGAAGAGAAAACCCAATTCATGTCAGTATGCAGCACAATAGTCGACAACAATATAAGGAAACCCCCAACTATTATTCAGTTAAATTGACACACAAACACACGAATTCCATTGTACCACAGAGACATAGCAGTATCTTTCGCTGAATTTCTCAACAACCACAAATACATTTCTATTTTCCATAGATTACAAAATTAAAAGGAAAAAAATATTCACTACCTTCAACTTGAACTATATATATTTAAATCTTTTACCAATAAAAATATAATAATGTTTATACCAATTCCAAGTATACAAACAACGAAAAATATGCTAAATGACTCAAAAACACACACAATCTCCAAGCTAAACATTATATTTAACCTTTTTTACAAAATAAAAATAAAAATTATATACGTGTACTAAATCCACAAAAATAGTAACAAGTAAATAGTGGACGCCTTGGAAATTCACATTCAGAGACTTACAATACAAAATGAACCTATAAATCAATTATAAATGAATAAAATTACAGCAGTGTAAATTAAATAGCAAAAAAAAAAATAGCAGATAAAATAGAATTAGTACATACCAACGAGCAAAAGCGCTGCCATCTTTAGCACGTTTAAGACTAGCAGCAGTAGCAGATTCAACTTCTACTCTCTTTCTTACTCTAGTTGGACCATTTGAATTCTTTGATGCTCCACCACCAGCCATTTACAGCTAATTTTTTAATGAACTTTTCAAAGAAAATTTCGGAATTAGAAGAGGAAAACAGAAGTGGGATTGTTGGGGAAAAGAGTGGGGATTTGGAGGGTTTAAAGAAGGATATGAAGGGAGGGAATGTGGGAAAATGTGGTTTTCAGTTTTCGAATTAGGCGCCACATTGAATTTTATAAAAACCCGCCAAAGGGATTTGGTGGAAAGTGAAATGACTCGGATCGATGACGTGGGTTGTATATCTACTGTTGGATTGGGGAGTCTTCATTTTGGACGGTTCACGATCGTTAACCATATTAAGTTCTCTTTTTTTTTTTTTTTTTTTTTAGTGTAAATATACCACTAGTGCATTACACTTCTTGGAAATTTTCTTGTGTTAACTTACTCTGCATTTATATATTATTTCAGTAAAAAGGAAAACTCAAATGTGGCAAATGTTGGTACGGTTAAACTACTTTACACATAAGAAAATTTGCTTAAACTATTTCCTCAAATATCTTACTTAATTATGTAATACTTTTCTCATCGGAGCAGTAAAGATATATCTTTTAAAAAAAAAAAGACTTCATATTTTTATAAACACGTTCGATATTTCAAACAAATTTAATCTTCCATAACGATTAATATTTGAAACTAGATTTTTTTTACCAAATTGGATTAAGTTCCTGCGAGAAACTTTTACGCTCGTATTTTTGTGCTCTTGTAACAAATAAAAAACCACTAACAATAATAACAAAAAAAAATTTAGTATAATCCACAAGTGAATTTGGAAAGGATAATGTATATGTAGACTTTACTTCTACATTGTGAAAATACAGAGACTTGGAAAAAAAAAATCACTAACGATGTACCTTAATTATGGTAACTCTAACTCGCACAACTTTTACTCTAATTCAACCAAATGTCATGTCCCAGACCTCTTTCTTTTTTTTCAACCCCATTCTACCTCTTATTGCCTACTGTTTATATGTCTCGCGGTAAAAATATAGGATGAAATTCAAAAATAACAAGATTTACGAGTAGTAATTGAAAAATAGTCATAATTTCATAAGTAATCGAAATTTAGTCACTTTTCATATAAAGATAAATATAAACGAAAACACTGTTCAAAATTCGAAAAATATTTCAGCATAATATACTGGAGTACGAATTTTTTACATGTAAACTTCCAGCATTATATACTGATCCAGCATAATATGCTGGAAGTTCATCCACAGGTACTTCAATCTCCAATATATTATACTGGAACTTTATGTTTGCTAGAGTTGTTTGCTAGAGTTCCAGCATAATATGCTGGAGGTTCATACACAAGTGTACCAACTTTCAGTATATTATGTTGTAACTTTTCGTGTTGCAGAAAAATAATGGCTATTTTTCAATGACTTTGCAAACGCTGACTATTTTTCAATTACCAGTCTGAAAACTAGCTAGTCCAGGGAAAATGAAAAAACAAAGAAACAAAATTCGTACCTGGACGCCCATATTTGGGCTTTTCAAAGAAGGCGGCCCACTATATTCGAGTTTTCGGAAGACGGCCCATGTTTATTGGGCTTTTCAAAGAAGGCTTATATTTCAAGAAAAACCCTAGTAGCTGATAGCTTCAGAAGCTGAGTGGTCGCCATTAGAGTTCCATCGTATCCACTGCTCAGCAGCTGCAACAAACTCATCCGGCGAAAATGGTAAGCAATGATTTGATTTTTTTCAGCAATGTTGCATTATACTTGAAAAATGTTACAATTTCTGATTGTGTATATGTAAATTTGCAGACTTTCAAGAGAAGAAACGGAGGTCGTAACAAGCATGGACGTGGCCACACTAAATTTATTCGCTGCTCTAACTGCGGCAAGTGCTGCCCCAAGGTCCGTTCCTTCTTCTCTCTTTATTTTTCAACAACAATAACTACTAGTACATCTCTATATCAAACTAGTTGGGTTTGTTATGTAAATCATATGTGCATAACTCGTATACTTGTGAATAAAAATACGTTTAAGGATATACACATGTGCATATTATGGGCTTAGATTGCTGGAACAAGCTTTATTTTGTTATGGTTTTGATATTTATCTGTATATTGCTAGTATATTTTGTTTTTGAGTGCTTATTCAGTTTGTTGTAAATGATATCTCTAGTTTTGTTGAATAGAGCTATAACTTTTTTTAAATAAAAAAACGAGAAATAGGTCCAGTCGTGCCCGGTCCAAAACGTGATGGATAATGGGCCAGCCCCTCTACCCATCTCCACCTAAATACCAATATGTTTTTGTTGGGTTTGAACCCGCGACTTGTGCGCCTAAACCACATATACCAAAGTCTTGTGGGTTTGATGGGGTTATAACTTGATATAGAGGAATTGTAAACCCTGCCGGTTGAGCTGGTTCACCTGTTATTCTTTTAATTTAGAGTGTGTCTAGTTATAAAGACCCGTAAATTTGTTTTATAAGACAAGTTATCTAGTACTAGAATAATGTGGCATGAATATAGCTTAATGCGTAGAAAATTCTGTAGTCGATTCTGACTAGTTTGGGATTGAAGCATAGTTGATAATTGGTTGATTGAATGTGGATAAAATGGTGTGTATGTGGGTTTTCGATAATTGCGTAGAACTTGGGCAATTTGAGAAGTCATGGTCTTCACAGTGTTTGATTTAGTGCAAATTTGTTGTCCAAGTGAATCAATGGGGTATCCATGCTTTATCAGATCAATATCTGCTTGCCCACGGGATAATGAAACAAGTTCTTATGGCTCCTTTCTTCATCTCGGCTTTGCAAAATCAGTTTGGTTAAATTAAGAGACCAGTTTTTCCTAAGTAGGGGTATATGTTAGGTAATTTTTTGTGTTAGAGGTTTTGTTTTGCATATCCAGCTTGTTTGTGATCGAGGATTAGTTGATTAATTGAATCTAATAAGTTTCTTTCGTTTTGAATTGCGCCTATCAGGACAAAGCAATCAAGAGGTTCCTTGTGAGGAACATTGTTGAGCAAGCAGCAGTGAGGGATGTTCAGGAAGCTTGTGCTTTTGAATGTGAGCTTCTTAGTGCATTGATTGGATAATATGTATTTACATGCAATATTGCATAATGTACTAACATGAATATTTTTGTATTTACAGTGTACACTCTTCCTAAGCTGTACTTGAAAATGCAATATTGTGTCTCATGTGCCATTCACTCCAAAGTTGTTAGGGTCCGCTCTGTTACCGATAGGAGGGTCCGTGAGCCTCCACAGCGCTTCAGGCGCCCCAGGGTACTAAATTTCACTTATATATCTTTAATTCTATTCTGCAATATTTTCTCTATTGAGATCAAATTTTAGCTGTTAAAGTCTATTTCCTGCTTTGGAGAAGAAACACGTTCTTTTAGATACATTAACGTAGTAATAGGCTTTTCAGTCAATTCTGCTGATGTTTGAATCTCAACTTTGTTTTTTCACCTATATTCAGCAAAACAATTTGTCTGCTAAAATGTTAAGTATCTATATCACCTACTTTAATTTGAAGTTTTTTGAGTTTTCGAGAAGTAGATTGCTCTATTGTTTGTTAAGTATCATCTGCTTGCAATTTGTTTAAGAGAAAATAACAGGGGTCATATCTGTTTCACTTGCTTTTGCTGAATCAATGTAATTCTTCTGCCTCCTTAGAGCTTTTGTCTTGTTTCTTTGTGGTTATTTCAGGATGATGCTCCCAAGCCTGGTCAAGCCCCACGCCCTGCCGGAGCTCCTACCGCAGCTCGTACTTAAGTGCCTACATTTTGATCAACTGCTGTTAGGCTTTTGGATTTTAGTTAATTTGAGATGTGTTTTTGAAGTGGATTTCTTTATTTAGTTTACTGGAACAATCATTAAATTTGTGTATGCAAATCTCAAGTAAACAGGCCTGTTGTTCGTCTTATTGCTTATATAGCCTTTGCAATTAAACTCTCTTAGTTTACACTCAACAAAAACTGTGCACTTGTAGCTTTCTTTTCACTCTCAACCTTACAGAAAGTGTCTTTGAGTGGTTCAAGTTCTAAACTTGTTGAGCATATAGAAACCGGGCTGCTTTGAGATAGTAACTTATCTTTTATACCTCCGCGTCTGTTCTGCAGTATAGGATTAATATTGAAAAATCATTCTTAAAAGTTAAAATTTTCAATTTGACTTAAATTTATCATAATGATCACTTTGTATGGAATCAAATTTTGGTTTTATGTACAATTTTGAAGCTTAATCGTGTTTCGTGTGTAAAACTGCCGTATTACTCGGTAAAGAAGGTTGCCCGCTTGACGTCTGAGGTACCTGGCGCTTGTGCGGGGAAGCTTCAGTATACTGTAAAATTAAAATTTCAAAGCCAATTAAGTTGTTTCATATAAATTTTATTGTGAATAAAATGAGAAAAGGTAAAATAAAGTAGCAAAATGAATTTTGGATTAATCTTGTTTTCAGACTTACTTCTAATATCTGGTATTCCATTGCCATAAATGGGAATAGAACTGGTTTTTTTAATTTCTCCCGGGGTTTAAGGCAAGGAGATCCCATCTCTCCCCTTTATTTGTCTTATCCTCTGAACTCTTATCCAAGATGTTGAATTATCATTCAGTGCGAAGACCTTATTCCTTACAAAATGAGGATACAAGGGCCTTGCATAACACACCTTACTTATGCTGATGATACTATATTATTCAGCTCTACTGACACCACTTCTATTGAGATCATCAAGCAATGCTTAGATGATTATTCCAACACTTCTGGACAACTAATAAACCTCAATAAATTATATTTTTTCTTACATCCTAATGCTGAGGATAATATAGCTCACCATATTGCGAATCTTACTGGTTTTTCTAATAAGAATTTTCTGTTCACTTATCTTGGTGCTCTTATTTACCTAGGAAGGAAGAAAATTAAATATTTCGATCATCTTTGTGACAAGGTTGTTAGGAGAATCCAAGGCTGGAATGGAAAACTTATATCCTCTTGAGGTAAAGCTATCCTTATTAAGGTTGTTCTTTACTCTATTCCAATGTGCATCCCGGCAGCTACTAACCCTCCCAAAACTACACTTCAGACCATTGAAAAATAATATTCGCAACTTCTTTTGGGGTAACTCAGAAGAGAATAAAAGGCATCATTGGTTCTCTTGGTCATCTTTGTGTTTTGATAAGAATAAGGGGGAGCTGGTTTTAGATCTAGATCCATTCATGATATAGACAAAGCCTTTGCAGCTAAGTCATGGTGGATCTTTAGAACCAAAAACTCCCTTTGGAGGGATTTTATTGAAGCTAAATACTGTAATACTATTCACCCTATTGCTGCTTCATGGAAACCTGTTCACTCACAGATTTGGAAAAGAATGATGGACATTAAGACTGTTGTTGAGAATCATATCAAATTGAGACTTTTTAATGGAAGCGCCTCTTTCTGGTGGGATAACTGGTCCGATTTTAGCCCTCTAGCCAAGCTTATTAATGATCCAAGTAGAGGAAATGAGACAATTATGAACTTCACTTATAAAGGTAACTGGAACCTTGCAGCTCTTGAGACTGTCCTACCTAATCCCATTGCAAGGAATATCTCCATGATTAATGTGCCTTTCAGTTCTAGAATTGATCAGCCAACTTGGACAATTACTAATGATGGTTCATTTTCTTGTAAGTCGGCTTGGCAGACTTTCAAGCAAGCTATAAATTTTACTAACTCTGCTTCCAATATTTGGCATTAAGGGATCCCTTTTAAAATTTTATTCTTTATGATGAGATTGATACACAATAGACTACCTATTGATGAGATCTCTAGGAGGTATGGCTTTGTTGGGCCGTCTATATGCTCTTGCTGTAAAGCTCTCAAAACTGAAGCCATTGAACATACGTTAATTAACAGTGATGGGGCATCAAATGCCAGGAAGTTATTTGGTGGCTATTGTGGCGTGAAAGCCACCACTGTTTTGAGACAAACTCTCTTTAACTGGTGGTTAGCAAAGCCAAAAAATAGTGTTCACTCTTTTTTACTCCACTGCCTCCCATGCTTTATATGCTGAGAAATTTGGAAACAAAGATGTGCTATCAGATATTGAGATGAAAAACTTTCTGTCAAAAAACTTTTAGTCCAGATCCAGAATATGATTTGTACTCTGGTTAATATCCAGTTCCCATCCTTGTCTATCCTTACTGAGTGGAAATATTTAGTCCATGTTGTGGAAAGATGCAAGCCTTTACTAAAGGTTATTCCTGTTAAATGGATTAAACCACCTGATGGTTGTCTAAAGCTCAATGCTGATTGATGTAGCAAGGAAACCCAAGGTTAGCAAGTGGAGGAGGATGCTTACGAAATCAATATGGAGACCTCACTATGGCTTACTCAACTTTTTTTGGCTCATGTACTAACAATATGGCGGAAGTAGGGGCTATTCTAGTAGGCTTAATTTGGTGTATTGACAATGGATATAAAGAGGTCGAAATTGAATCTGGCTCTCTAATCCTAATCGATGCACTAAACAATCAGGCTGGAACACCTTGGCAGATTGCCCATTTAATTAAACATAACAGAGAGATGAGGCAGGAAGGCCACATTAAGTTCTCACACTGTTACACGAAAGCCAATTGCACTGCCGCTTGCTAGCTAATTGGAGCTTACAAAGAAAATCTTCTGCTTTCTTCGTAGAAGCTAACACTTTACGTACGAAGGTGAGAGCTGCTTTGAAGAATGACAGAAACCAAATGGTCAACTTCTGAATTAGGACTACCAAAAAGTCATTCAATGCTTAGCCTTCCCAATTTTTGGCTTGTCCTATTGAGAAGGAGTTTTTTGGCCTTCACAAGCTTTTAATTTGGAGCTTTCTCTGTTTTGTGCTCCTCTACTTTTAACTAAGGGGCTAATTAGTTTAGTTTTATCAACCCTTCTTGTATCGAATCTTTCTTTTTTGTAGTTTTAATATACAGGTTGAGGTCATGCCTAACCTCTCACCATAATGGTGATATTAAGAGGGGGGAAAATCTTTATTTACCAAAAAAGACTTTTACAAATAAACTAGGTTACTTATTATTCTTTTTATCTCTGCCGAAACCAAGGGGGGAACAAATGTGTAAAGGTAGTAGAAATTGTTTTGTACAAAATTTAGTGACCTGCAAAAGAAATATTAGAGCATGAAAAATAAGCGACTCTGCCTAACATAAACACCTGATATCCGTACAGGTTGTTGCTATCATGATGAAAAGAGCATCCTGATTTTATTTTTAATCCCATAAACTATGCTACATAGATAGCGAAAAAATAGTTAATTCTTTACGAATTAAAACAACAGTTTAATGGTTACAATTCATCCCATATCAATTAGCTAATGAATTAAGATTAATAAAGCCTCCTCCCCTTCCACAACTTTTATGGGGCAATCCCACCTCAAAACAAATTAAAAAGAAAAGAAAAAAAAAGAATAATTGAACCATTTTGGTAGAAAGAAAATATAAACAGGAGCGGTAAATTAACACTTACCAGGAGATGTTTAGTAATCATAAGACTAATTAGTCGCTAAAATTCAGAACAAAGTGCACCAGCCAGTTCGGAGCTGAAGCATGTAAAACAGTTGAGTCAGAAGCGTTTTGCGACTTCTTCGGCGTTGGGCTAGTAGAGTCAAATTTTAAGCAGTGAATGAAGATTTGTAGAGAAGAAACGAGGATCAGAAAAATGAATGAGACAATATCATGCCCCATTTCGAAAAGGTTCTATTTTTGGTTTCTGGATAGTTTAAACAACTTAGCTTTAACTCTAAATCTAGTTTATTTGAAATTACAGATTACATAAACCACACAATCTCTCTAGGTAACTTTTTACATCGAAGTCACATGTTCAGAATATGGATTTCTCATTTCTCTACGCTAATCTTCCTCCCAAAATTATACAAGATGCCTAGGAAACCATACAGGTATACTTTTGGAGATAGGAAGCACGTTCTTCTTAACAAAGACTAAGGCAAGCTAGCAAAACAAAAGACAAGGAGATTTAACCTCAAGAAAACATGACAGCAGTAAAAATTGTGTGAAGAAAATTGTGCCTATTAAATAAGGGATTAATATATTTTTCACTCTCAAAAACAAGAGAGAAAATTAACAGATCGAAACTCTGTTCAATAACCATCAAGCCATGGCTGCCTTCTTCTCTTCCTCGAGCTTCTTCAGTTCTGCCAGTCTTTCTGCCCATGCTCTATCCCTAGCAACTGCAGCCATTTTACGCTCTACTCTCTTATTCATTTTTTTCCGATTGGCCTCCTGCAACTGAGCTTTGCGCTTCTTCTTCTCAGCCTATCCATGAATAAAAACCAAATTTATAGTAAAGGACTGGTTAACGAAACTAGGATCTCAGGAAGAAAACTAAAACTTATTAATTCAAGAAATGCACAGAGAATTTGCAGAAGTCCTTGAAAGATACTTCTTCCGTTTCTGAAAGGCCATACGAAGAATGATAACTACAAATGATACAAACAGTATAAAACCCGGCTAAACAGTATTGAACCTCAAGTTGCCAACTTTAATGCTTGCTCCAAACCAAGAAAATCATTGAGGAGAAATCGGTAAAGAAAGAACAGTTTTGTATAAGCAGATAAGTCTCCGGAACATGAGAGTAGACCCCATTAACATACAAGTGATAAATCTTCAGACCAAGGAGGGTCTACTACATAACTGTATCGAATAGATAGCATTGACAAGGAAAGAAGGTGTTCTTGCTCTTTATATCTTTCAAACTGGTTGTATGCTTATCTACAAAATATAATCATTACTAGGATACTTAAAGTCTCCAAACCTAGCAGAGAGATATAAGGCTTGATTTGATGATTCAGTTAGTTGATGCAATTTGCTTTCCTATGTTTATTGGATACACCATTGTATGCTTGTATACTGCTTCTTTTTAGTTTTTGTTGGGCTAATGTGAATTTCATATTAGGTTTTGGGAGCTTTAGGGAACCAAGACAAGGCAATATTGAATAGTCTCATTTGATTGTATCAGTAATGGAATTTGGATGCATGGTCACCAACAAAGATATCGAGGAACGAGCAGTTGATTGTCATTCAAAATATATACCATGCAAAATAGCAATTTAGCTTTTTTATGAATGGGTGATCAACTTGTAGCAGGAGAGCCTTTTGATGCAATAAGCTAAGCACTTTCTTATTTTTTATGTCCTAATAACTAGCTCCGCAGCAGGATAAGTTGGATTTGATTATCTGGGGCAGGAGTTTATTCAAGCAAAAATACTTCAAATGGGCATACCCCTAAGGTCTCATGGTACAGGCCAGAGTGACTTAAGAGACATGTTCAGACATAGAGACGTGAAAACACCAACATGTGCCGCGTCAAAATAGCAAAAACAACATGGATCACCTGTTCAATGCTGTGTGCGCAGCAGACACAATATCACATCAATATATCAGAAAAATAGCATTTGAACGGCCTTTTGCAAATTAAGTTCAATGCTAATATCCAGTTTTTGAAAGCTTGTTGTGACTGCAATTCCTGACGTATGAGGTATAAGAAGGTATAGTGCTGGTATAAAAATTTAATACCACCTTAATACTTTGTTTGGTTAGCAAACCTGGTATAAGTTATCCCGAGATTAAAATTAGTACCGGGATAACTTATACCTTGTAGAGGGTGGGGTAATTAGTGCCGGGATAACTTATACCTTCTTCTTAGAAATTATGCAATTGTGATTTTTAATACAACATACCAAACAGTGGATAAAAAACAATACCAGGATAATTAATCCCAGCATAACTAATCTCAGCATAACTTATCCCAGCATAACTTATCCCGGCATAAGCCGTATTCAAACCAAACGACCCCTAAATGTTTAATATACCACTTTAGCTTAAATGTGCAGCAAACCTTAAGATAATCCAATTATCTACTCATCAAGAAAAGAACACACTTTTTTTTTTATTCTAATGAAAAAGTAAAGAGAAAAGAAAGCATTCTTCTCAAGAACCAAAGAGGATTCATCTCAGAAAAGATAAATGAAATCAAAATCTGTAGCAACATACCAAAATAAACGCCTTTCGTTGCCCAATTCTCTTCTTCTCATTCCTTCGCTTGACACTTCCTTCATTGGGATTGTTTGGACTTATAGGTTCACCAGGCACATATTTGACCCATGCATATGGACCTAAATTCCAAAAGAAAAAAGACGCTTCTAAATTCTTTTCATTCTTTCTAATCCAAAGGCTGATAAAAATCCTAAACATACCAAGTGTGGTATGACAAAAAATATTTTTAGGGAAAAAGTTTTCCTTTTTCAAGTATGTGGTTAGTTTGAACTATTGAACAATATTTTCTCCTAAGGACTATAATTTCCACCAAAAGAAGAGAAGTGACTTCCATAACTTATGACGAAAGTCTTTTGCCTACCTTGACTATCCCACTAACACAAGTACCGAGTAAATTTGCCTACTAGGGGCCATTTTTCTTTACAATCCCAACTCTTACTCTATATCAACCAACACTTAGACATTGTTATGAACCTTTAGGGGTCTTTAGGGGTCGTTTGGTATGAGGTATAAGAAGTTATAGTGTTGGTATAAAAATTTAATACCACTTTAATACTTTGTTTGGTTAGCAAACCTGGTATAAGTTATCCTGAGATTAAAATTAGTACCGGGATAACTTATACCTTGTAGAGCGTGGGGTAATTAGTGCCGGGATAACTTATACCTTCTTCTTAGAAATTATGCAATTGTCATTTTTAATACAACATACCAAACAATGGATAAAAAACAATACCATGATAACTAATCTCAACATAACTAATCCTAACATAACTTAACCCAGCATCACTTATCGCGGCATAAGCTCTATTCAAACCAAACGACCCCTTAATATTCAAAAATATCATCAAAACCCCATCCACATGTCCCATCCTCCACCTTATACGATTAAAATCCCAACCAAACATTAGGAAATGATTCCCCAAGCTAAAATTTTCTATGGAAGAACTTTCTATCGGGTAAGTACTTTAATTAATACACATTCTCACCTTAATTTATGATTTAACTTTTTAACATTTCTTCTATGGAGTAAGAGATTTTCGTTTATACTAAAAGCAAACAAAAACATCATAATTTGCAGAATGAAATGCCCAAATACGAAAATGGCATAAAATCTTAAACCCTAGTCCAAACCCCTAGGTTTTAAAATCAAACTATAAAGAGTAGTAATTAATTACAACAGGAAAATGAAAATCATTAACCTGGGGGTTTCAAGCTAGCTCTTTTACGGCGAGGCTTGAGACTGGGTCTTCGCTTCGGGAAGCGAGTGTCCGTTAAGCTGTGGAAAGCACTGGACGGTGGAATCCATGGAAGTTTAGGGCGGAGATTGTTGAATAATAAATGACGGAGCTCCGGTGCCGAAGAGGCGGTGGTCGCCGAGAAGGGCGGCACCGGTTGAAAAGCGGATGCGGTTCGGGTAGATAGAAGAGCTCTAGAAACGGGTCGGATTATGGATCTCAGGGCTCCGAAACTCATTTTAGTTGCTTGATGACGGCGTTCGAGACTTCGACTAGTCTGATACTGAGACCTCTCTACAGTTTGCGGAAAAGGAATGGTAAGAGCAAACTTCTTGTATCAACAATTATTAACTTATTTTTTATTTTATGTAGTTTTTAAATATAAAATTTTATTTTAAAATTTATGACTTGAATTCATTTCGAAAATCAAGAATATTGATTCTTGTACTCCGATCCCTTTTATATAAATTAGGACAAAGGGAGTACTTATTTAATAATTATATTAAATTAATTGTGAAAAATATGTAGTTCATTTATATAAATATCTATAACTTAACCATGAAATGATACGATTTTAATTAATTAAGTATAAGTTGTAATTTTTATTTTTATTTAAGTCGAGAGTCTATCGGAACCAGTCTTTTTGCCTTCAAGGCATGAATAAGGTCTACATACACACTATTGTTCCCCATACTCCACTTATAAGGTTATACTAGGTTTGTTATTGTTGTAAATACAAGCTGCAGTTTGAATTTTGTTGAGAATGATCATATCATTTTGTTTGTTAAATATTTTCTCAATTGATTAGATGAATTATGCGTTCTTAATTTAATTTGTTTTTGCTATATATAAATTTCTAATTTGATATTGACGTATGAGTGCGAACAATTTTAAATGTTATGCAACTCTACAAAATATGTGTTACTAAAATTATTAATTATAGCATGTTTGACCACGCTTTCTTTTTTGGCCAAAAGTATTTTTTTCAAAAATTGAGGTGTTTAGCTAAGCTTTTAGAAGGAAAAAAAATGCTTTTGAGAGGGAGCAAAAATAATTTTTGATAAGTAGAAAAAAATAGTTTATCTTCAAAAGCACTTTTCTGAGAAACACTTTTGACAAAGATACATTTAGAAGCAGTTTTTAAAAGTGTGGTCAAATACTAATTACTGCTCAAAAGTACTTTTCAAATTAATTAGCCAAACACAAACTACTTATCACCAAAAATACTTTTTTGAAAAGTAATTTTGAAAAAAACACTTATCAAAATAAGCTGATTTTAGAAGTTTGGCCAAACATGCTATTAGTTTTACACTTATTAATATCTACATGCATAAATGTTACTTTTGAAAAATGTTATATTCAACATTATTATTTCCAATTTGCATGACTTAGCTTTGGTATTTTGACTTGAGCTTGCTATTTTCTATCAAAATTTTAAAATACACTAAAACTCCATAAAAGGAAAATGTATTTATACCTTATACTTTTATACTAGCACTACGTGAAATAGTGAATATCCGTAAATGAGGTCAAGATACATAGATGATGATAATTTCCTTCAAGTTGAACACTTTTTAAAAACTTTTTTCCCTTTTTAGAAATTAAAATTGTTTAGGATATTATAGGCAAAATCTTTTAAATTTAAGCCAACATTCGTACCACTTCTAAACCTTATGAACCAAAAATGTAAATAACCCTTTTTCCTAAACACCATCCCTACAAATTTTCTAGTCGCCGTCACCATTCCCTAATTCCTCAACTCAGCAACAATGGCGAAAATTAACGAAGCCCAAGTGCTCAAGGCAGTAAATGCTCTTCTCAAATGGAAGAAACTTCAATCCAAAAACCAATCTTTACTATCAGATGAAACAGCAGAACAAGAAGAAGAAACAGAAGCAGAGGTATTAGAAGAAAATTTCATTTATCTTATGTTAACTCTCAAGAAAATCCCACCAAAAGAACTCACCACCCCCCACAAAATCCCCCTCCCCCACCCCCTTTTCCACCCCCTTGAATCCTTCTCCAATATTTGTCTCATCATTGACGACAGACCCAAAAAACCCCTTAACTCAAAATCCAATATTTATACTGAAACAATGCAAAAGAACAAACCCCAGTTGTCAAAATCCAATCTTTATGCTAAAACAATGCAAAAGAACAAACCCCATTTGTCAAAATCCAAACTTGATGTTGAAACAGTGCAAAAAAAGATTAAAGCTGAAGGAATACCAATAACTAAAGTTTTGAAATTTTCAAAGTTGAAGGCTGAGTACAAGTCTTTTGAGGCGAAAAGGGAGTTGTATGGTTCATATGAGTTGTTTTTGACTGATAAAAGAGTGGTACATTTGCTTCCAGGTTTATTAGGGAAGCAATTTTACAAGAAGAAGAGGAAGGTACCTGTGCCAGTAGATTTAAGGGGGAATAGTAGTTGGAAAGAGGAGATAGAAAGAGCTTGCGCGTCGAGTTTGTTGTGTTTGGGGAATGGGACATGTAGTGTTTTGAAGGTTGGGAGGGGAGGGATGGAGAGTGGTGAAGTTATGGAAAATGTTTTGGCTGCTATTGAAGGAATTGCTGAGTTTGTTCCTAAGAAATTGGGTGGTGTTAGAGCTTTTCATTTGAAGTTTTCGGATTCATTGGCATTGCCTGTTTTTGAGGATTTGCCTGATTCCAAGATTGAAGATTTGAAGGAGCCAAACGCGACGAGGAAAAATTGAATAAGGGTCAGAAGCATGGTGATAAGAAGAAAGTGGAATTGTTCTAGCTATGGAAAATTGAAAAGAAAATGAAGGAGAAAAAGTGAAAGGGTGGGATTTCAAAAGGTTTTTCTAGATAGAAATTGGCGTAAGTATTGAGTCATAGGCTCACAACCAAAATGTTATATGTTCTGTAGAAATTTTGGACAAAGTGTATCCATTTTGGTTCTTACTATGCTTAGGTTCAAGTAGGCAGTGAATACAACAATGTGTTCTTTTTTTCCCTTTGCTGTCCTTTTGTTTTCTGATTTGATCTAGTTCTTCCAACAATGCTGTTGCTTACACTATGTTGTTTCAAATGGGAAATTCCAATGTTTACATCTTGATAGTTTATCAATGTGGACAGTTTAATTATGATAATAGTGTGACTCTTTATCATGTGTTTCAGCAGGTTTATCATCATCTTGTTGGTACTGTTTCGTGTTACTGTTTCCTTTCCATGGTTTATACACTATTATTTTCTTTTTAACAAATGTTGTGACTATGCTTCTCTTGAGCCGAAGGTCTATTAAAAAAAACCTTTCTAAGGCTGCGTACACACTACTCTACCTCATTTATGGGATTACACTTGGTTTGTTATTGTTGTTGTTTCGAATCCCAGTGTTTCATCCTTAATGTTTTAGTTGTTGTGATCATTATAAATTGCAAATATTTCTAAGCATTGAGGTCATGTGAGACTTTAGCTTTATTTTCTTAAGCAGTCATAAACTTTAGGAAATGGGGACTGATTCATAATTTGTCTTATTTTCAGTAGTATAAATCCAGAATCTAGGTTGTGTGGCATTTTATATGCAGATTGCATATGTGTCTCCATGTGACCCAGAGGTTACGAGTTCAGGAAGTGGAAGCAACCACTTATTAAATGCATTAGGGCAGTCTGTCTATATTACACCCCTAAGAATGCGGCCCTTTCTTGAATCCTGCGTTAATGCGAGATGTTTTGTGCACCGAGTTATCCTTTTTAATTTTATGAAAGCCTTTCATTTGCTTCTCTTCGATGGAAGTTTGATTTTCCCAGAGTGTATCCTAATTTTTGGCCTAATTCTTCTTCTGATGACCGATTCAACCTCTGATAAAAAAGACATACCTTGGTTATATTTCGTCTCTTCAACAAATTTAATAATGAGTATAACGATGACTAGGGTCAGTGTCTCTCTTTAGAATAGGGGTGGCATGTGGGTCGGGCCTGGTCCTAAGTGGGCCGGTCCTAAGTGGGCCGGTCCTAAGCGGTCCCGGGCTTCGCGGGCTTCTTGTTGGAATCGGGACCGGGACCACGAACTAACGGTCCCGTGTTAAGTGGGCCGGTCCCGGGCCTAAGCGGGCCCAAGTGGGCCCAACATATACTTTCTATTTTTTAAATTATTTTTATACAAGTTAGAGGAAAAAAATGGTAATAAAAATATCTAAGGCAATTTCTAGTAAATTATATTATAGAATTGTCACCTAAATTTTTTAATTCAAATTTAAAGACAAAAATATTGTAAAGAGATATTCAAAGCAATGCGTTATAATATATATACTATACTATACTATATATACATCTTAAGATATATAAGCTATATTCGATTTACTATATATACATCTTAAGATTTATACATTAATATTCGATTTATATACTATATATACATCTTAATATATATATATATATATATATATATATATATATATACTATATATACATAGTATATAAGATATATGTGTGTGTGTGTGTGTGTGTGTGTGTGTGTGTGTGTGTGTGTGTGTGTGTGTGTGTGTATATATATATATATATATATATATATATATATATATATATATATATATATATATATATATATATTATACTATATGTATAGCTTAAAGTATATAAAAAGATAAAATTTTTCTAAAAAATCTACAAGCATTTTAACATTAGCCCAATCCGCATTTGTAAGGTGCTCATCATCATCACTTACATGAGCATTAAACGTTGAGTTTATGGGGTTTCTATATTCATATGCAACAACTAAACTTTCATACATGTAATTCCATCTAGTTGGACAAGGTTTAGGAACTTTTCTTTCTCTTAGGCCAAATTCATCGCATCTTTTAAAATATTCTCTAAGTCTACTTCTACGGTTTGAATAAAAAAGCCAATTAAGAGCCATTTTAACCTTTTCAATTTCAACATTTAAAATTCGCATACCATCACCCACAATTAAATGGTAAATATGACAAATACATCTAACATGAAAAATGTTACTAAATGAAGGACTTAGTGTAGTGGTAAGCAAGGCTACATCATTTGTGTTACTAGTAGCATTATCCATTGAAACTGACATTATTTTATCACTAATGCAAAAATATTTATAAATATCCGTAATCGTGCTAGAAATAAACTGCCATGTGTGATGTGAATTAATTATTCTATAAGAAATAATGCGCTTTTGCATTATCCAATCCTCATCAATCCAATGACTGGTAACAGTAAGGTAATCACAGTCATTACCACTTCTACCAATATCAGTTGTAATAGCAACACGACAATTTATATGAGTAAATAAATAGCGCAAATATTGTTCATATTCATGTTTATATTTATAAATATTCACTCTTTACGCTTGTGCGAGGAAAATCTTTATAAGTAGGATTATAAACTTTTCTAATATAATGCACAAAGTGAGGGTTAGAAGGAAAACTATAGGGTAAGCACATAACAGTAACCATTTTTGCCAATTCTTCCCGATCTTTTTTTGGATCATAATATAAAATACCACCGGTAACAGTGTTAATTCCCGGTTGAAATTGATTTGACCCGGTACTAAGGTCAGCCTGACTAGGTGCACTTGTCCCCTCGGCCAAAGCTTTCATACGAAAATATCTAGCTTTATCTTGAGGGTGTAGCAATATGTGTCTAGTCAAACTTCCCGTCCCCCCCGACTTCCAACATATTTAAAAACTAACTCTTTGCCACAAGTTTTACACTTAGCCCTATTTTTTTCTCTTAGTTGAGTAAAAAATGGCCAAACAAGAGATGTTTCTGCCCGTTTAGAAGGTTGTCTAGAAAAAGTAGGGGCAGTAACAGGAGGGTTAGACGGGGGATCATTTGGATTATTATTAGTTGTGTATCGTCATCCGGTTGCGTTTCATCAAAATCTATTTCTTCATCATCATTTTCATCAATAGTTGGATTACCATAAAGAGCATTCATATATTCATGGTTTAATTGTTCACCGGGTGCAATATTATGGCAAAATTGACTCTCGATAAATTGTAATAAACTATTATCGCTATCAAGAATAGGAGGTGTAGGACGGGTAACAGGTTTCGGCCGGGGAGCCGGGGGAAGTGGAGGAGGAACAGATTGGCCACTAGATTCACCACTCTTGGATTTTCCCTTATTTTTACTAAATATTTTTTTTAGGGAATAAGCCATATTAATTAATCAAGCAAAATAAATAAAACAAACAAAACTATAATATTAAAACTTAAGAGTTGGAACGAGTTTACCGAATTGACGAACAACTTGTTGAAAAATAATTATCGTTGAAGACTTGAAGACTTCAATTCACCAACTTCACAATTTTGCACAAATTGTAACAATTAAGTAAGCAATTATAGAAGAATATTAGAGAGAGATTGATGATTTTGTGAGAAAAATGAAAGAATGAGGGGGTATTTATAGTTGAAAATAGGGAAAAAGTGTAATTATAAAAAGTTTGGGGTTAAAACAAAATTTGGGGGGTTAAATGGCTATTTTGCAAATAGCCAACGACTATTTTGGCAGACCAAACGGCTAGTTTTTAAATGGCCAAACGGTCAATTTTTTTTTAATTATCCGTTGGGCCCGTTTAGGACCGCTTGAACCGGCCCACTTCTGAGCTGGTCCCGGTCCTAAACGGTTCTGGTCTCGCGGGCCTCCCCTATGAGACCGGCCCACTACCCAGCCCACCACCTCACGGTCCCGGTCCTATCCGGTTAGGACCGTTTAGGCCCACCGCCTATGTGGACTTGCGGTCCTGGGCCGGTCCCAGTCCTAATCGGCCCACATGCCACCCTTACTTCAGAATCAGACTTTGAAGCCAAGATGGATATGGCTCATTTACTATGTTAGAGGACTGTACAAGTGACAGTGAATTTTTCTTACTAATATTATAAAGTGACTTTTTTATAGTTGAAATAAAGTGAATTTTTTTATTAATATCTTCTTGATTTATTTCATTATTGGAAATGTATTTATCAATTAATTTGTTTGTTGATTCAAGAAAGATCGGCATAAATTAATATCGACACCTCAGAATTTATTAACCTCGACTCCATTAACAACTACTTATGAATCCTTTTTCGGTTTACACTCATTATCTCAAGTTTTGGATTAAGTTCAACTAATTTCCTTTCTACATAACAACCGATTAGCAAATTTTGTAGGTATAGATTTTATGAATAAAATATAATGTGAAATAAAGATACCAGTCAATAGAGAATCTTTTTTTTTTTTTACAATTATGAATGTTTTATGGAATAGAAGAACTTGAAAAAACACATATTGACCTTATTTTTTTTATTTCTAGTATTATGCAATTTTCACTCATCTTTTCCGTATCTCGATAATGTTTTATTTTAGGACTACACTATTAGTCAACATTCCCAAAAATCCATAACCTCAGCTCAAACATGTTATCCACAAAAAGACCAAGAATCAACCCCTCGTGGAAATATTTTGCTAGGCAATCCCTCTCAACCACAAGATGCTTAGGACCTTTCACGAGACAACATGGATACTAAGGATAATACCCCTCAACTGTCTACCTCATTTGTTCCTGAATCTCCTGAGAACAAAGGAGATAACGAAACACATAGCCAACCTCTTAAATTCATAGCTAAAGACAAGTTACAAGTTATTCAATCTAATCCCCAACATGATCCTATTCAAAGCAGTACCCCCCATTAAGCTATGTCCCTCCTGATATTGGAAATGAAGCCGTATCTGATGATGATAATGAAGAATATGAAAGTATCAATGGGAATACTTCTAGTGAAGAAAGTGAGGATGATGGCACTGAAATAGGCAGTGGAAAGGATGATGATGATACTACTGAGAAACTCATTAATACATTTAGTCCTCATATGTTATCTGACCCCAATGTCTCACGGGAATTTGAGGAAATAACAGGGAACCACAACCTATCACCAAGGGGACAAGGACAAGAGAGGAAAAAGTAGAGGAGGAGGTAATGCCCCTCTAACAAGATCAAGAGCTAATCTCATCACCCCTGCCCAATCTTTCTCATGATTAGTACACTCATATGGAACATTAGAGGCATTAAAAATGCCTTTGAAAGATTAAAGTTATTGAAACTTAAAAACAAAATCTCTTTTATTGCTATTCTTGAGCCTTTTGTATGTTGTGAGAAGCTTCGAAAAATACAAAAGAATGCTAGGTTTTACACATGCTCTCTGCAATATTAACAACAAGATATGGATCATGTGTGAGGATGACATGGACTGCACTATTATGGACAATCAAGAGCAGGTCCTAACATGTTCCATCAAACTAAGCAGTGATGAAGAACTTTTGATTTCCATTGTTTATGCTAAAACCAAGTCTGACTTGAGAGTTCCACTATGGGATGATCTTAGGAGAATCTCTTCTGCCATTATTCCCTGGTGCGTGGCAGGAGACTTCAATTGTATTACCGAAGCCCAAGAGAAAGAGGGAGGCCTTCCTCATAAACATCAAAAGCCCTTTCTTTTATTAATTGCATCCTGGATTGTGATCTTGTAGATATGAATTTCTATGGCTCCTAATTCACATGGTGCAATGACTGGGCCCCGAATAAGAGAATTTGGAAGAGGCTTGATAGGGTGTTAGTTAAACACCTCTGGGCTTCTAAATACTCCAATTCATCAGTAACTATCTCCCTAGAGTTAACTCTGACCCCCCCATCTGGTTTAGGATTTCTAAAGTCGAGAAGCCACGTATGAGATTCTTTAAGTTCCTCAACTTGTGGACCAGTCAATAAGAATATAAAGATATTAAAGAAGCATGAAATATCGAGGTGACTGGTAATCTGTTTTGGATCTTCCATCAAAAACTAAGGAGAACCAGCTCTAAACTCTCCTAGTGGTCTAAGGAAGTGCTTGGAGATATCTTTGCTGGCACTAATGAATTGGAACAGGAAGTTGAGCAACTAGAGGAACAATATCTCTTGAATAACAATGAATTGATGAGGTATACTTTAAACGGAAAGAAAGCTCTGCTTACCAGACACTTCAAGATTCAAGAGGCATACTGGAAACAAAAGGCTAACATACAATGGGCCAAAGAAGGAGATCTAAACACAAGTTTTTTTCATACAGCTGTCACCAGAAAGAGAAGGAGGCTGACTATTCATAGAATCAAGACTAGTGATGATCAATGGATTGAGGAGGAAGATGAAATAGCTAATGAAGCCATCAGCTTCTACAAGGACCTTTTCAATCAACCCCCTGAACATATAGATGAAAATTTCTGGATTGTATTAATAAAATTGTGACAGAACAAGACAATGCAAAGTTGATTGAAACTCCAACTATGACTAAGATTAAAGCACTCTTTTTTCAATGAACCATGATTCTGCCCCTGGACCTGATGGTTTTTCTTCGTTATTTTTTCAAGATTCATGGGATGTTATTGCCACAAACCTTATTAATCTTGTACTATATTTCTTTGTAGGTCATGAACTTCCAAGGTTTATTACGCATACTTGTCTTATCCTTATTCCTAAAGTGAACCATCCCGAGTTTCTTTTTGATCTTAGGCCCATTAGCCTAGCTAATGTGACCTCTACGATCTTGAACAATAGGCTGGCTAAGATTTTGCCTAAACTGATTTCTCCAAATCAGTCTGGCTTTATTAAGGGTAGATCAATCACAAAGAATATTATGCTTACACAAGAACTCGATCATAATATGAGCAGGGATAATAAAGGTGATAATACTATCATTAAACTGGACATGTCAAAGGCCTATGATAGAGTATCTTGGGCCTTTTTATGTCAAGTTATGAGAGGACTAGACTATAATGAATTTTGGATTAATCTTGTTTTCAGACTTATTTCCAATATCTGGTATTTTATTGCCATAAATGAAAATAGAACTGGGTTTTTTAATTCCTCTAGGGGTTTAAGGCAAGGATATCTCATCTCCCCCTCTTTATTTGTCTTATCCTCTGAACTCTTATCCAATATGTTGAATAATATCATTCAATGTGAAGATTTTATTCCTTACAAAATGAGGAAACAAAGGCCTTCCATCACACGCCTTACTTATGCTGATGATACTATAATATGCTGCTCTAATGACACCACTTCTATTGAGATCATCAAGCAATGCTTAGATGATTATTCCAACACTTCTGGATAACTGATAAACCTCAGTAAATCATATTTTTTTCTTACATCCTAATGTTGAGGATAATCTAGCTCACCATATTATGAATCTTACCGGTTTTTCTAATAAGAATTTTCCGTTCATTTATCTTGGTGCTCCTATTTACCTAGGAAGGAAGATGTCACGACCCAAAATCTCACTCGTCGTGATGTCGCCTATCTCAATACTAGGCAAGCCGAAAATCTCAATAAACCATAATTTCTCTCAAGATTGAAAATATAATATTTAAATACAATACAAACACTCCCCAAAACCTGGTGTCACTGAGTACATGAGTATCTAATATGAATACAAGTCTGAAAAATATAGTCTTTAATAGTCTGAGACCAAATACACTGAACAAAGAGATAGATAAGGAGAGACAAGGTCTGCGGTACACGACAGCTACCTCAAAATCTCCTGAAAATCAACCGCGTGAAAGGATCAACACCCGCTATGTTCGGGAATACCTGGATCTGCACATGGAGTGCAAGATGTAGTATGAGTACAACCAACTCAGCAAGTAACAATAATAAATAAGAAACTGAAGATAGTAACGAGCTACACAGTTATGGTTCATTTCCAGTAATTCGATCAAAAGAATAGACATGCTATCAAATCTGGAAGTTTAATGTCAAATCAATTTTATACAGTTCCTGTTCATGTAATCCGTATATCAACAATCTTTCAGAGATTTCACAACAATGACAGATAATAACTAAGTACAACAACAAATGGAAATCAAGTACAACCTATTGGACAACAATCACTCACTAGGCTCCCAGCCCTCATCACTCCCTGGGCTCCCAGCCCTCATCACTCATTCTCAATGGGTACCCGCGCTCACTGGGGGTGTACATACTCATGAAGGGCTCCTACAACCCAAGCGCTATAAGCACGGACAACTCACGTGTTGCACGGATAACTCATGTGCTATAATATAAATATCTAGATCCGCACAGCCAACTCACGTGCTGCACGGCCAACTCACGTGCAATAATAATATAAGAATCTGCACGACCAACTCACGTGCTGCACGGCCAACTCGCGTGCAATAATAAGCCAATAAGGCCTGCTGCAGGCGGGCAACCCCCGATCCATAAAATATCCTCACAATTAGGCCCTCGGCTTCCCTCAGTCATAAATCTCTCTAGTCTCTCGGTCTCTCAATAATCATGAAATCAACCGAAACAACAATGATATGATGTATCAATAATAATAATAGAGACTACGATAAAATGTGCAAGTAAAAAATGAGACTGAGTAAATATAGCATTTAGCATGCAATTCAACATGTACACGACCTCTGTGGGTCCCAACAATACTATCACATAGCCTAAGCATGATTTCTAACAAGATTTACAGTCAAATTTTATCAACACATAGAGGGCATATAACTAACAACAAATTATTCAACTTTACAGTTTCCCGGGACGGACCAAGTCACAATCCCCTCGGTGCATGCCCACACGCTCGTCACCTAGCATGTGCGTCACCTCCAAAATAATCACATGATACCAAAATTTGGGGTTTAATACCCTCAAGACCATATTTAAAACGGTTACTTACTTCAAGCCGTGAAATTCTTATTCTGCAATGTCCTTTCCTCATGAATTGGTCTCCAAACGCCTCGAATCTAGTCATAAATAATTCGTTTCAGTCAATAAAATTCATTGGAATTAATTCCATAAGAAAATAATGATTTTCCATAAAAATCCGAAAATTAGCTCAAAAATGTCCGTGGGACCCATGTCTCGGAACCCGACAAAAGTTACAAAATCCGAAAGCTCATTCCACCACGAGTCTAACCATACTAATTTTATCAAAATCTAACATAAACTCGACCTCCAAATCATCAAATCTTATTTCAAATCCCTAAGTTCAAAACCCCCGATTTACACCTCAAAAACATGTAATCTAGTCAGATTATTCGATGATAATTCAATATTATGGAGTAGAAATGATCACAAGGGACTTACCTCAAGTTTTCTCGTGAAAACCTTGCTCAAACTCGCCCAACCCGAGCTTGAAATGCCCAAAAATGGCAAAAGCTCGGAACTCCTCTGTTTTTGTACTACCCAGAGGTTTTCGTACCTGCGGCAACTTGGCCTCTTCTGCGCCAACCACATGTGCAGAAAAAGTCCCGCATCTGCGTGCGTATTTGCGCTCCTGCGCAAGCCGCTTCTACGCGTGTCCCTCCGCATCTGCACTCACGTAGGTGCGGAATTTCCTTCGCGCTTGCAACCACTGCCCACTGTCCATTTACGCATCTGCGCTTGCCAGGCTCGCTTCTGCGAGCTCGCACCTGCGATGGAATTTCCGCAGGTGCGATTGCAGCAGAGAGCAGAAACTTCAGCTATTTCTTCTAAGTCCGAATTTGATCCGTTAACCATCCGAGACTCACCCGAGACCCCCGGGACCTCAACCAAATGTACCAACAAGTCCTAAAATATCATACGAACTTAGTTGAGCCTTCAAATCACATCCAACAACACTAAAACATGAATCACACATAGATTCAAGCCTAATGAACTTTGAAATTTCCAATTTCTACAAACGACTTCGGAACCTATCAAATCACGTCTGATTGACCTCAAATTTTGCACACAAGTCATAAATGACATAACAAAGGTTTTCAAATTTTCAGAATCGGATTTCGACCCCAATATCAAAAAGTTAACCCCCGGTCAAACTTCCCAAAAATTTAACTTTCGATATTTCAAGCCTAATTCCACTATGGACCTCCAAGTAATATTTCAGACACGCTCCTAAGCCCAAAAGCACCATACGAAGCTATTGGAATCATCAAAATTCAAATTCGAGGTCGTTTACACATAGGTCCATATACAATCCATTTTTCTAACTTAAATTTTTAATTATGAGACTAAGTGTCTTATTTCTTTCCGAATTCCCTCCGGACCCGAACCAACTAACCCGATAAGTCATAAATCAATTACAAGATATAATTTGAGCAGTAAATGGGGGAACGTGGTTATAATATTCAAAACGACCGGTCGGGTCATTACAGAAGAAAATTGAATATTTCAATGACCTTTCTGACAAGATTGGTATGAGAATCCAAGGCTGGAATGGGAAACATATTTCCTATGGAGGTAAAGCTATTAGTTCTTTACTCTATTCCTATGCACATCCTGGCAGCTACTATCCCTCCCAAAACTACACTTCAGACCATTGAAAAACAATGTCGCAACTTCTTTTGGGGTAACTCAGAAGAGAATAAAAGGCATCATTGGTTCTCTTGGTCATCTTTGTGTTTTGATAAGAATAAGGGGGAGCTGGTTTTAGATCCATTCATGATATTCATGATATAGACAAAGCCTTTGCAGCTAAGTCATGGTGGATCTTTAGAACCAAAAACTTCCTTTGGAGGAATTTCATTGAAGCTAAATATTGTAATACTATTCACTATGTTGTTGCTTCATGGAAACCTGGTCACTCACATATTTGGAAAAGAACAATGGACATTAAAAAAACTGTTGTTGAGAATCATATCAAGTGGAGACTTTTTAATGGAAGCACCTCTTTCTGGTGGGATAACTGGTCTGATTTTGGCCCTCTAGCCAAGCTTATTAATGATCCGAGTAGAGCAAATGAGACAATTATGGATTTCACTCATGAAGGTATATGGAACCTTGCAACTCTTGAGACTGTCATACCTAGTCCCATTGCAAGGAATATCTCCATGATTAATGTGCCTTTCAGTTCTAGAATTGATCAGCCAATTTGGATCATTACTAATGATGGTTCATTTTCTTGTAAATCGTCTTGGCAGACTTTCAAACAAGCTAGAAATTTTACTAACCCTGCTTCCAATATGTGGCATAGAGGGATCCCTTTTAAAATTTCATTCTTTATGATGAGATTGATACATAATAGACTACCTATTGATGAGATATCTAGGAGGTATGGCTTTGTTGGACCGTCTATATGCTCTTGATGTAAAGCTCCCAAAACTAAAACCATTGAACATGCGTTCATTAACAGTGATGGGGCATCAAATGCTTGGAAGTTATTTGGTGGCTATTATGGTGTGAAAGCCATCAATGTTTTGAGACAAACTCTCTTTAACTAGTGGTTAGAAAACCTAAAAAATAGTGTTCACTCTTTTTTACTCCACTGCCTCCCATGCTTGATATGCTGGAAAATTTAGAAACAAAGATGTGCTATCAGATATGTAGATGGAAAACTTTATGTTAAAAAACTTGTAGTCCAGATCCAGAATATGATTTGTACTCTGATTAATGCCCAGTTCCCATCCTTGCCTATCTTTACTGAGTGAAAACATTTAGTCCATGTTGTGGAAAGATGCAAGCCTTTACTAAAGGTTATTCCTGTTAAATGGATTAAACCACCCGATGGTTGTTTAAAGCTCAATACTGATGGATGTATCAAAGGAAACCCAGGGTTAGCAGGTGGAGGAGGATGCTTAAGAAATCAATATGTAGACCTCATTATGTCTTACTCAACTTTCTTTGGCTCCTGTACTAACAATATGGCGGAAGCAAGGGCTATTCTAGTAGACTTAATTTGGTGTATTGACAATGGATATAAAGAGGTCGAAATTTAATCTGACTCTGTAATCCTAATCAATGCAACAAATAATCAGGATGGAACACCTTGGCTGATTGCCCATTTAATTGAACATATCAGAGAGATGAGGAAGGGAGGCCACATTAAGTTCTCACACTGCTACATGAAGGCCAATTGCACTTCTGACTTGCTAGCTAATTGGAGCTCACATAGGAAATCTTCCACTTTCTTCATGGAAGCTAGCACTTTACCTATGAAGGTGAGAGCTGCTTTGAAGAATGACAGAAACTAGCTGGTCAACTTCCGAATTAGGACTACCAAAAAGTCATTCAATGTCTGCCTTCCCAATTTTGGCTTGTCCTATTGAGGAGGAGTTTTTTGGCCTTCACAGATTTTTACTTTGGAGTGTTAGCTATGTATTTCTCTGTTATGTGCTCCTCTGCTTTTAACTAGGGGGCCAATTAGCTTAGTTTTATCAACCCTTCTTGTATCGAATCTTCTCCTTTTGTGGTTTTAATATACAAGTTGATGTCATGCCTAACCTCTCACCATAATGGTGATATTAAGAGAGAAAAATGTGTTGGTGTCGGTATAGTTTTCACTAAATGCAATAACAAGAAGAAAAAAAAAGGATAAGTTACACAAATTCTATCAAAATAATAATAATAATAAAAATAATAATAATTTTATTATTATTATTTTTTATTTTTTTATTATTGTTATTATAGGTGATATTTATTTTTTCACCTAGCTCCTTTGGATATATTGAAGTACTATAAATTGTACTTAAGTTCATGTTAAGTATAAGTAGAATAATCTCTTAGTTTTGTCCATTTTTTAAAATAAAAATATACCATTGGGGTATTAAGTTATTAAGTCATATGATGAAAGTTTGAGAGGGTGATAGAAGGGAAGATGAGGAGGAGTGTTCCATTTCCGAGAACCAGTTTGGTTTCATATCGGTACGGTCGACTCTACTACTGAAGTCATTCACCTTGTAAGGAGATTGGTAGAGAAGTATAGGGCGATGAAGAAGGATTTGCATATTGATAAAGTCCCAAAAGATGTTCTATGGATATGTTTGAAGGCTAAAGGAATGCTTTTAGCGTATATTAGAGTGATCCATGGCATGTATGATGGAGCGAAGACGCGGGTAAGGGCAGCAGAAGGAGATTTTGAATACTTTCCGGTTGAGATGGGGTTGCACCAGGAATCAACACTTAGCCTATTTTTGTTTTTCCTAGCAATGGACGCATTGGCGCGTCACATTCAAGGGGAGGTGCCTTAGAGCATGTTATTTGCAGATGACATAGTTCTGATTGATGAGACGTGAGGTAGTGTTAATGAGTGGTTGGTGGTATGGAGACATACCATTGAGTCTAAAGGTTTCAAGCTGAACAAGACCAAGACCGAATAATTGGAGTACAAGTTCAACAATGTTACCCAGAAAGCGTATGGGGATGTGAGGCTTGATACACAAGTCATTCCCAGGAGAGAGAGTTTCAAGTATCTTGGGTCTATAATTCAGAATAATGGAGAGATTGATGAGGATATTACACATCGTATCGGAGCAGGGTGGATAAAGGGGAGGCTCGCTTCCAGTGTATTATGTGATAAGAATGTGCCTTTGAGATTTAAAGGTAAGTTTTACAAGGTAGTGGTTAGACCGACTATGTTGTATGTGGAAGAGTGTGGCCAGTCGAGAACTCACATGTCCAGCAGATGAGAGTAGCTGAAATGAGGATGTTGAGATGGATGTGTGGGCATACTAGGTTAGATAGATTTAGGGATGTAGTTATTCGGGACAAGGTGGGAGTGCCCCCTGTGGAAGAAAAGATGTGAGAGGCGAGGCTAAGATGATTCGGGCATATAAAAGGAGAAGCACAAATGCCCCAGTCAGGAGGTGTGAGAGGCTGGCCTTGGGGGGTAAGAGGAAGGGTAGAGATAGGCCAGAGAAATTTTGGGGAGAGGTAATTAGGCGAGACATGGCAAAACTTGAGCTAACCGAGGATATGATCCTTGATAGGAGGGTATGGAGGTTGAGAATTAAGGTAGAAGGTTAGTAAGTAGTCGAGCGTTTCCCTGTGTCTTCCTTTGTTCAATAGTATTAGTGTTAGTTTGATATCTTTTTTATCCTTAGTTTGCTATTACCACATATCTTGTACTGTTGTTACTTGTCTTCCGTACACCCTTAGTTTGCTATCACTGCATATCTTGCACTGTTATTACTGACTATTAGTACTTCCTCCATACTCTCTTTTGCTATCTTGGGTTTCGTTTTCTAAATACCTTGTATTACTATTACTTGCTATCAGTGCTTCTTCCATCATTTCTTTAGCCGAGGGTCTATCGAAAACAGTCTCTCTGCCCTTCCAGGGTAGGGGTAAGGCTGCATATATCCTACCCTCTCCAGACCCCACTTGCGGGATTACACTGGATTGTTTTTGTTGTTGTATACTTTTAATATATGTTAAAAAAAATTATTCTCTTTCACTTTTTTTTTCGTTCATTCCAACATTAGATATGCTTACAAATATTTTTTTACATCATAAATAAGATTTATGAAGTCTATAGTTGAGATTATAATATAGATTAAAAGAGAAAAAAATATCACAATATTAAAAAGAAATAAATAGAGATAGATTGATAATTTAGACTGCGAAATATGTATTTAAAATGTTCAATTGAGGGATAAAGGGGGGAGATAAATTAAGAGGGGAAAAGTTATATAGTACAAAGTTTGGGGAGGTATTTGGTCGTGAAGAACCCCTCAAATATCACTCAAATCCGAGGTCTACAACTCAAAATATATTAAAAATGGTGAAACCCCTATTTTTAGAAATTTCTCAAGGCAAGTCGCATTTGACACATGAGATTTATAAATCGCATTTGACACCTGTGATTTGCCTCCATTCCCTCAAACACCAAATTTCATATTCCCTCAAACCTTCTGCCTCTTGTAGAGGAACGAGACTCCTATGATAGCAATGGCATTTCAGTTTCAAAATCCCACTTGTTAGTTTTTGGCCCACGTGGCCTATTATTTGGTTTAATAATATTAGCTAAATTCTTTAATTTGTTGAGGAAGTTATTTTTATAAAACTTCCCATTACCCACTTTGATGGTAAGTGGGAATTAACCGTGTGGTCCCTCTCTCTGCCTATTAAAAGAGAATAACCTATTCCATCTCGGTTATTCTGAGAGAGAAAAGAAAATTGGTTTTATCAAGAGCAGAAGTTCCAGTTCTTCCCTTCCGTTCGATTAAGTCAAGAACATTATGACCGATTCTAGTATGTTTTCTTGACTGAATTTTTTATATATTACAACTTGTGAAAATCATATAGTTCCACAGCCCTGAGATTATTGATAGCATTTTGTATAGATTGTTTATGAATCACAGTCTAGAATTATATAAATCCTTACACGTGGTATCAGAGTCACAAGGATTAGGAACTAATGATTTTTCGCTAAAATTAACGTCCTTTTTTGTCCCCTCAAATTGTGAACCCTAGTTATGTGATTTAGGGATTTACGGTTAATCCTGTTATGATATCATGAATACAATTAATTTGAAAGAAGTCTATTTTGCCATCCACTTTATTGTTGTCCATGAATATTAGGAAAGAATGAATATTGTTGCTTTCTATACGAGTTCATATTGGGTTAAGATGTAAGTTTTTTGTGCATCCACTTGGTAGTATCTTAAGTTTGTTCTCTTGGAAAAAGAGATTTGTGGGCAAAGGCAATGAATTTAACTTAGTTGATGTTCTGCATATGATATCCATGAAAGTTGTTTCTCTTGGAAATTGCTCTTGAATGGATTAGCTAGTAAGATTTTTCCTAATTTGTGAACTACATGGAAAAAGTATAGAAAGAAGTTAATTCCAGTATCCTTTCATGATTAATACTTGGAGATGCTTCCGCTGAAACTCTTAACAATATCACATTGTCCTCAAATTTCAATATCGTTCTTGAAATTTTAATGTGAATAAAATAATGAAGCTCTCAGTGTAGTAAAGAAACGTGCACTGTTAATTTTTAGAGTCCTTTTAATGCATTACATGGACTAATAAAGTATAAACTAAAATACTTTTGGAATTATTATGTGATTCGTTAACCACCAAAGTGATTGAATCATTAAGCATGATTAATTCCAAAATAATGGTTGAATCTATATTCAATTACCCAAAAGTTGTGATGCATATAAATGATATAATATTTATGGGTAAATTGAAGTTCTTGATTCTAAGACATTTATGGATCGCCCAAAGGTTGATCATTTGTTCTTCTAATCATTGAACATTAAGTCGATAATTTAGACGTGTTGTTAGTTTTATTTATATATATCCAAAGATAGTGAATATTACTAACTGATGCATTAAAAATTATCGAATTAAGTTAAAATATTTAAGTATCATAATGTCTAAAGTTGTATTTTGGTGATTCGCCTAAAGGAGGACATCAATATACATTTAATAGTACATAAACCATTCTGAATCTGATAGTATATTTAATTTTTACTCAAAACATTAACGAATGAGCATATTTTACTTGCAACACTTGCTCTTCATTCACACTGTGCTTTTGTTACGACCTTTAACGAACTCAACTTCTCATATTAGTGCGAACAGATCAAATTCTATCTTGGAGTTTTAGATCTTTATGTTGCACTTTATACTGAGAGACCAACTGCTATTATTGAAACTAGTAGTGCTAAAGAAATGTCCTATTTTAAGCATTGGGACGGGTCTAACAGATTAATCCTAATGTTTATGCGAATGAATATTGCGGGAAACATTAAGACTACTCTTCCCAAAACTGAAAGCGCGAAAGAACTTCTGAAACTTGTGGAAGAATGGTCCCAAACTGCTGATAAGTCTCTTGCTGGGACACTAATGGGTACTTTGAGAATGAATATTGCGAGACTTAAGACTTTGGGAATGTAGGTGGATGAAAATTTCCTTGTTCAATTCATCATTAACTCATTCCCATCTAAGTATGGTCCTCTCCAAATGAACTACAACACCATGAAAGATAAATGGAATGTGCATGAACTGCACGGAATGCTGGTTCAAGAGGAAACAAGGCTGAAGAATCAAAGAACCCACTCCAATAACCTTGTAGGCCATCAAGGAGCTGGAAAAAAGGGAAAGAAATATGAAAAAGTTAAACAGATACAACATAATGTCAATGGGTCCTCTTCTCAAGTACGTAAGAAGGAACACAAGAATGATAAATATCGTTTCTATGGAAAACCTGGACACTTTCAGAAAGATTGCCTGAAACGTAAGGCATGATTCGAGAAGAAAGGTACGCCTTGTGCTTTTACGTGTCTCGAATCAAATTTAATTGAAGTTCCTTATAATACTTGGTGGATTGACTCTGGTTCTACTATTCATGCTTCTAATATGATGCAGGAATTCCTTACAACCTAGACCATAAATCAGAGTGAAAGATTTGTGTACACGGGGAATAAAGTGAAGGCTCCAGTTGAAGCTATCAAGACTTATCGCTTAATCCTAGATACTGGGCGTCACTTAGACTTATTTGAAACTTTTTATGTACCTTCTCTTTTAAGAAATTTAATTTCCTTGTCTAAATTGGATAAAGCTGAATATTTTTAAAATTTTGGCAATGGATGTTTCAGTTTGTTTAAGCATAATCATCTTATTGGTTCTAGTATTATTTGTGACAATTTATACAAATTAAACCTTGATAATCTATTTTTCGAAACCCTCTTAAGATGCGGTCTAAACCTGGCCTCAAGTCCTCCAGACTGGCCCATTACCAAAAGATAGAATACACATCTTGTACCTCGTTCAAAGAATCACAAGTCGTTAATGCACAACGGATACCAAGCGTTCACGCACACATACGAAAAAGTGGAAGGAATTCAAAGCGATACGCTTCAAGCCGAATCAATGCCGCACGATAAAGAAATAAAGATGGGAGGTTTATCCTAAATGCCCTGTAGCTTCTCGAAGATAAGTATGGACGTCATCATACCGATCCGCAAGACTCTACTAGACACTTTTTCATGACTTGTAGAACCTATGAACCTAGAGCTATGATACCAACTTGTCACGACCCAAAATCCAACTAGTCATGATGACACCTAACCCAGCCCGTTAGGTAAGTCAATTTACGAAAATCCAATTCAATAAAATTTACTGATAAAATAAGTGACAAAATAATCGACTTTAATACATTTACCAAGGACTGGTAGTACAAATCATGAGTTTCTAAGATTTAGTATTTACAAAGCTGGTATGAAATAAAATACAACATCTGTTTGAAATATACATGAACAGATTAAAATTTTTAAAGCTACCATGAACAACAGGCAGTTATGACCGGATCATAGGTACATCTTCCATGCCAGCTCCCGCCATATACAGCAACATCAACATCAGAAATCTGCACGCAAGGTGCAGAAGTGTAGTATGAGTAAAACTGACCCCATATACTCAATAAGTAACAAACCTAACCTTAAGTTGAAAGTAGTGACGAGCTTGGACAAAAGTCAGAGTCCATCATCAACAGTCAAGAAACAGTTTATAACAACATAAAGAAAATAATACAAGTAATAACTCAAGATATGATGCTCTATTCATTCATAATTTTCGAAAAAATATACATTGTTTTTCAAAGATGACAATAACACTCAGTTCTTTTCTCCAAATCACCAAAATTTGAGTAAATTTTAAAATTGTGATTGTCCCCCAAAAACTTTCTTCCACAATAAAAAATTTCTTTATCAAATGGCATAAGAAAAATACATCTCTATGCCTACATGTCAATGTACATGTCAGACCATGAATGTCACAATACCGCATAGAAGAAGGAAAAATGCATCTCTATGCCTATATGCCAAGTATGCATGTCAAGTAAATGATTTTACGATGATATTCCCAGGCACTCTCGCCCTTGACATACTCAAGCTGTGTGCCTCAAATGCCCACTTCATCACACACACACACAAAAAAAAAAAAATCACTCAGCACTGTACTGGTATGTCAGACTCCGGAGGGGCGGATCCTGCCCAAGCAAAAATATAAGCCAATCTGGCCTGCTGCGGCGTGCAGCCCCGATCCATGTAATAATAACATATATAAAGTCAATATGACCTGCTGTGGCGTGCAACCTAATTCCCTCAATATCATTCACAATCTGGCCCTCAGGCCCCAACTCAATCATCAATCTCTCTAGTCTCTAGAGCTCACAATGTCATGAAATCAACCTAAAATGATGATATGATGGATCAATAAATAGCAACAGAGACTGAAATATGATATGAAATGAATGAATATGACTGAGTGTGAAATTATAATTTAAAACAGCTAATTCAACAGTACAAAATTTTAACTATAATATCGGCATATAGCCTCAGCATGATTTTAACATGATTCTTAGCTCAATTTCTTTAACACATGAAAGTACATGGATAATGCCAAGATTATCTGAGTACAAAATTCCACGGAATCAATTACATCATAATTTCTACGCTGCACACCCACACGCCCGTCACCTAGCATGTGCGTCACCTCCAAACAAATCGCATAACACGTACATTCAGGGTTCATACCCTCAACTCCAAGTTTAGAAATGTTACTTACCTCGAACAAGCCGAATCCAATATCGAGCAAGCTAAACAATGCTCCAGAAAATCCATTCCGCACGTATCAACCTCCGAACGCCTTCCTATCTTCTCAATTCCAAGTTAAACGGTTTGAAACTAGTCAAATAACATGCAAATTAATCAAAATACACTCCAATGCTTACAATTTAACAATTTATAAAAATTCTCAACTTCGTTCGAAAAGTCAACCAAACGTCAACAGTGGAGCTTGCGTCTCGAAACCCCACGAAACTCACAAAATCCTACAACTCATTCAATTACGAGTCCAATACTAAAATTACTCAAATTCGAACACAACTCGACCTTCAAATTCTCAATCAAAGTCTATGAAAGTTTCTACCATTTTCAACCCAAAACACTAATTTAAATGATAAAAACAACAATGGATTCGTGTAATTCAACCAAAATCGAGTTAGAATCACTTACCCCAATCCTCCCGGTGAAACTCCTCTCCAAAGTCACCCAATCCGAGCTCCAACGTCCAAAAATGGGTAAAAATATAGAACCCTCGAACTTAAGGCATTCTGCCCGGTTTTTCTTGCATTTGCGGTCATCTTGTCTCATCTGCGACCACCACTTATGCGGTATAAATCTCGCTTCTGCGAGAACAACTTGGACCAGCACCCCTCGCACATGCGGACCTTCGTCTTCTTCTACGCAACCATAGGTGCGAATGATAAATTCGCTTCTGCGCTCCAGTTCGCTTATACGAACGTAATACCGCTTCTGCGAAGCGGCATAAGCATGCAAATTTCCCGTACCTACGAAGACTCCCCAAATCAACTTTCCTCACTTCTGTGCCTTCTTCTTCGCACCTACGGCATACCAATCGCATGTGCGAAACAACAGAACCAGCAGCTATAGAACTTCAACTTAGTCCAAAAGTTATCCGAACCTCGTCTGAAACTTACCGGAGCCTCTCGGGACCCCGTACACATATACCAATAAGTTCTATAACATCATAAGGACCTACTCGAGGCCTCAAATCACATATAATAACATCGAAACGACGAATCTGTCACGACCCAAAATGCAACTAGCCGTAAAGGAACCTAACCCAACCAGTTAGGTAAGCCAATTTATAAATAGCTGATTCAAATAATATTTAGCTGACTCTATTAAACTCCCCAAGGACTGGTAGTACAAATCATGAGCTTCTAAGAATAAAATTTACAAACTGGTATGAAATAATACATCATCTGTTCGAAATATATATGAACAGATCGTAATAAATCTAAGGCTACCATGAACAAGAGGCAACTATAACCGGAACGCAGGTATCCAGCTCCCAACGAACACAACAACATCAGCAACCAACATCTGCACACAAGGTGCATAAGTGTAGTATGAGTACAACCGACCTCATGTACTCAATAAGTAACAAACCTAACCTTAGGTTAAAAGTAGTGACGAGCTGAAACACATGTCGGGGTCTAACACCAATAGCCAACAAAATTTCATAACAATATAATTTAAAGCAACATAAGTAATAATTCAACAATAACATGCTAAACTTAATCATGATTTCTGAAAATAGCTCTGCCTTTCAAGTGTATCAGTGAAAACTCAAGTCTTTTACCGAAGTTGCTAAAAATATGAGTAAGTTTGGAACAATAATTTTTCCAAAATTCCTTTCAACAATAAACAAGATGTTTTATTTTCTTTCAACATAGCCAGTGGAAAATGCATCAATATGCCCATATGCCAATATGTGTGAGAAGTCATGAATGACGTGATACCGTACAGCATGAGGAAAATGTATCTCTATGCATGTATGTCAAGTGTGCCTGTCAATGCGATGCACCTCAATGATAAAACCATATGCATACTCTCATAGTATCATTTCACTCAGTCCTCCCAGTCACTCAATCCTCTCAGTCACTTAGTCCTCCCAGCCACTTAATCCTCATAGTCACTCAGTCCTCACAGTCACTCAATCCTCGCAGTCACTCATGCCTCACAGTCACTCAATCCTCCCAAGTCACTCGGCACTCACGCTCGACACTCGCACTTGGCACTCGCACTCAGTAGGTACCTGTGCTAACTGAGGGTGTGTACAGACTCCGGAGGGGCTCCTTTAGCCTAAGCGCTATAACAAGCCAATCATGGCATATATCAATGAAACATGCTGCGGCGCGCAGCCCGATCCCATAAATATCCTCACCATCATGCGCTCGGCCTCACTCAGTCATCAATCTTTCCAGTCTCACTCACAATGTCATAAAAATCAGCCCAAAATGATGATATGATGAATCAATAAATAGCAAGAGAGACTGAGAGATGATATGAAATGAATGAACATGATTGAGTTTCAAATTTCAATTTAACAAATTCAACAATAATATAACCTCTGTGGGTCTCAATAATACTGGCATATAGCCTCAACATGATTTTAACATGATTCTCAGCTCAATAGCTCTAGTACGTAGAGATTTTCATGATTTCAGATAAGTTCAGGTAACGACACAGTACCACAGGAATAATAGAATCACAGTTCACACGGAGCACGCCCACACTCCCATCACCTAGCATGTGCGTCACCTCAACACCAAACACACAACACGTATAATTCAAGGTTTATACCCTCAGCTCCAAGATTAGAAGAGTTACTTACCTCGAACAAGCTAAATCCAATACCGAGCAAGCTGTAAAATACTCCAAAAATTCCATTCAGCGCGTATCAACCTCCATACGCCTTCCTATCTCCTCAATTCAAGCCAAACGACTCGTATCTATTCAAATAACGTGCAAATTAATCACAACTTACTCTAATACTTATAATTTAACAATTTACAAAAATTTCCAACTCCGCTCGAAAAATTGACAGTGGGGCCCACATCTCAGAATCTGACGAAACTCACAAAATCAGAACACCGTTCTGATACGAGTCCAACCATACAAAAATTATCAAATTCCGACATCGGATTGACCTTCAAATCTTTATTTACATTTTTGGAAAATTTTATAAAAATCTGAATTTTCTTCCATAAATTCATGGATTCATGATGTAAATGATTATGGAATCATGAAATATAATCAATATAGGATAATGAATACTTACCCCAATGTTTATCCATGAAAATCGCCCAAATATCGCCTAAACCGAGCTCCCCAACTTTGTTTTTTTTTCAAAAATGGTTGAAACCCCCAGTTTTATGGGGGTTTTACGTCTGTGGCGCCACAAGTGGCATAGGGCGCTGCCTGTGACACCCTTTCCAGTGCCTCCAGCAGTACTAGCGCCAGGGCTAGCGCCCCACGCTACCTTGGGTGCTGACGGCGATGATAAATCGATCCCGACACGGAAATGGGCATAACTCTCTCATACGATATCTGAATTCGATGATTCTTTTTGCTATGGCTCCGTAATTCCAATACGAATCTAATTCTTTAATCAAAACCGAATTTGGATCTCATTTTCTTAAGGTGATACCACGTATTCTTGAAGAATCGACGTCGAAACATTCTAGGCTCGATGGCGAAACATAGCAAATCAAGTCCGATTGACCTCAAATTTTGCACACAAGTCATAAATGACATAACAAACTTATTCCAATTTCCAAAATATGATTCCAACCTCGATATCAGAAAGTCAACTCCCCGGTCAAACTTCCAAACTTTAAATTTTCTATTTTCGCCATTTCAAACCGAATTTAACTACGAATTTCAAAATGAATATCCATATGCACTCCTAAGTCCAAAATCACCATACGGAGCTATTGGAACCATCAAAACTCCATTCCGGAGTCATTTGCACAAAATTCAAACTCCGGTCAACCCTTTTCATTTAAGCTTCCAACATGAAATTTATTCTTCCGAACTAATCCTGAAACACCTAAAATTCAAAACCGACGATTCACACACGTCATAATACATCATATGAAGCTGTTCAAGACTTCAAGTAGTAGAAAGGAGAGTAATTACTCAAAACGACAAGTCGGGTCGTTACATTCTCTCCCACTTAAACATACGTTTGTCCTCGAACGTGAGAGTTGTTTCTAAGCCATCAAATTACTATTCCACCTTACCACGGACATACTCGGGGGTTATCCCATGCCACCCTATTCCATATAGCCTGACAACACAACATAATTGAAGATCATTACTTTAACCTTAGTCCGTAAAACTTATAACCCAATTTCAGACATCCAGAATTGCTTACAAGACCCGAGTCTCACATCTACACGTTGTATAAGTTTGAACAAGCTGTATCAAGACATAACCATACCCGTAAATATAATCACATAACATACTACACAACTCTCATACTCGCAGCACCTTTCCCGATCACAGTAACTACTCAAAACCAACCCGGTACTAGTATTAAACCCCATGTCAAACAACACCTCGTTCCCAAAACCTTCGTACACTGCTGATAATGAAAGAAACATGCAGAATCTCATAACCACTTATCAGATCAACTAGTCATGGAGATTTCTCGCCCCAACCAAAACCATAATCACTTTCTAAGCCGATTTTCGATATCATCCTCCTGAATATACCGTAATCAAACATGATTGTACCCATTCTAGGTCCAATGTCCTTATATTATTAAACACAACTATCCCACATACATGCCACACCAATATAACTCAGAGCCACAACTCGTGGCATCCGTGCGCCAATACACAACAATTCAAATGTACTCAGTCATGGAAAAATGACTCAAATGAGAGAACTGGCCCACAAGATTAACAAGTACCGCCACAAAGAAATGGTGAAAATCCATCACACAATTCTAACACAAGGTTCTTACCTTAACATAACTCTGCTGCAATGCGTGAACCCATCCAAACGCTGGTCTATATTATATACCTCGAGCCACCCTGCTCAAAATCAATAACCACGGAGAGGCAAATGACACAATGCCATACAAAACCTGAAAGAACCTAACCAATATGAAATCGATCATGCAATACCCAAATACTCATCTCGCTCAGATTCCGCCATAAGGCCCCCAATAGAACCGCACTATGTGTGCATATAACCAATGAGTCACAACTCATCGTGGCATAGAATAGTAACTCACAGATCATTTCAGAACACGAATAATCTCAACATCAACCGAATGACACCTCCCTCAATTTTAGCAGTATGGAGCCAACCAATACGACTCGATGTAGAATACACATCCTAATTGGGCCTACCAATGGACCCCCAAATCAACTCTGGTCACCCACAAATAGATAAATAACCCTCCGAAAATCCACAATGACTGAGTCATAATACATACTATTATCTGGCTAGCTTCGGCCATGACTTCACAATCCGCAACCATGAAACAATTTGCTCCAAATCCATAGAACTCACGAATCACCATTCCTGATTCCATCTCCACAGCCCGAATGTCTAACACATCTCTCATACACGATCCTCCCACGAGGAATACTTCTCCCATTCTTTCGTGCCACATAGCAATATCTTAAAATCAACTGTCGATCAACCAGGAGAGTGCCGCGATACCTATGAAATATCCATAATTCAAAGCATAGTGCGCCTTCTGAACTGTACACTCTACTCATGCAATACCAAATAGTTATAGCATTCATCTAAACATCGAAAACCGTCCATGCCCTCTAAGAATTTATGACCTCCTTTTCAAAACTAAATCGTGACCTTGCACATGCAAACCTTAATCCCACACAACACACCACATCTATCATGCCATCATATGAAAAATACGAGAACGTCATAATTATTCTGAGTCACAAGTAGAATACATATCCAATCAGCCAGAAGCCTTCCATTTGATCCCATCCGGTAGAAAATCACAATACTCAACACGTTCCTCAGACCGATAAGAAATATCCATCTCAAACTGTGGTAGAAATTCTCGAGAATGCCTTGGAATCCATTTGTACATAATTTAGCTATCATAACTAAATTTCCTCTAACTCGACCAAGCCACACATGTCACCAAACTGAAGAATATTACCACAAAACATCTATAGATCCTTACCATATCCTAATCACCCAAAAGAACCGAGCATACCATTACCATACTAGTCTAGCATGTTACCCATTTGCCCTATTTTCTCCGAGTTTTTTCTGAATTACCCTCAAGTTGACATTTTTCCTTGTCAGAACACTATTATCCTTACCCAAAACTCACTACAAGACATTCTAACATAAAATCACACCGCCCTAAGGCCCATACGCCATTCTTCTTAAGCACCTCCATAAATACCACAACCGTAACACTCATACTGAAAATACCTTATGTGAATTTAAAATTGTCCCTCTCCCCTTTTCTTATACTAAAATATAGAATCCATAGTCAAATAAAATTACCGCAAGTCCCGACACCATCAAATACAAATCTCAGATTTTATCCATACACAAATCCAGAGGAAATTCTCAATTGCTATATATAAACCTCAGACCTATTGGGACTTTCTCGAGAGTCACCCACTTTGCTCAAATCTGAAAATTGCACCCTCCAAACTGGCTGAAAGACACGTGCCCCATTAGTACAATAACACTTAAAGAGGTAACCCTACCTTGACACCGTTGATCAAATTGATACTCCGTCCGCACTACATCATTCACAAATAATAACTCACTTATCCCATGATTTTCCTATACTCCTAAAGTGCCATAACTCGTGTCCAGAAATTTCCTTACTCGAGTTATTCTCGAACTCCACCTCCGCAAGTCATCACTGATTCCCAAGTATACCTCGGACCAAAACAAAAACAAAATCGACACATAACCATGAATTGAATTGTCAATAGCAGACTCCCCCACTTGGCTCAAAGCCATAGATTTAAACACTCCATAACTCACAATACCCATACTTTATTACTGCTATGATACTGTAGTGAGTTCAACAAAAATTCTTCTCAAGCTCATGCAACACCAACCATAAAATACCTCAATCATCCGCTAAGCACGCCTTTATTTCTCTTGACAGTCAAGTCAACTTTCTCAACCAGATTCAAATTCAAATCTCAACACGTACACCCTGCTGGTAGAAAAGAAAGCCTCACACAACATCATAATGACCGTACATCCGTAGTTTACCTCGCAGGTGGTAATCCACCTGCTTAGCTTCAAACTGACATCTCTCCATAACCTTTCACAACCACAACTACTACGCCATCACTTAATCTTCCTGGGTCTGAACTCACTATAAGACATGAAAAATATACTTCATTCCACATTTAAACAACATAAAAAATCTTTCAACACACTCATAACTCGAGACTATACGTCACATCAAGATAGAAATCAAGCACCCAATAGTCCTTTTTACATCCCAAACAAACTCTTCCCGTCATATTCGAACCATCTGGACACATCCTGCAGTCACATCATACTCCTAATATATCCATTCAACCGCTGATCGATCCACAAATTCCACTCATAAGGACATTACTGGATATATGAGTCCAAATGTACAAGTTCACACAACTGAAGCTACCGAGCCTAAGCTGCGGTCTAAATCTGGCCTCAAGTCTTCAGACTGGCCTATCACCAAAACACAAAATACACATCTCGCACATCATCCCTGAAATCACAAGCCGACGATACACAATTGATATTGAGCGCTCACATGCGCACATAAATGCGTAGAAGGAATTCAAAGTGTTATGTTTTAAGCCGAATCAATTCCGCACTATAAGCAAAGAAAATGGAAAATTATCCTAAATGCCCTATAGCCTCTCGAAGATAAGTATGGACGTCATCATATCGATCCGTAAGACTCTACTAGACACTTGCTCATGACTTGTAGAACCTATGAACCTCGCACGTATCAACCTCCATACGCCTTTCTATCTCCTCAATTCAAGCCAAACGACTCGTATCTATTCAAATAACGTGCAAATTAATCACAACTTACTCTAATGCTTACAATTTAACAATTTACAAAATTGTCCAACTCCGCTCGAAAAATCGACAATGGGGCCCACATCTCGGAATCCGATGAAACTCACAAAATACGAACACCCATTCCGATATGAGTCCAACCATACAAAATTATCAAATTCTGACATCAGATTGACCTTCAAATCTTTATTTTACATTTATGAAGATATTATAAAAAAATGATATTTCTTCCATAAATTTACGGATTCATGATGTAAATGAATATGGAATCATGAAATATAATCAATATAGGATAAGGAATACTTACTCCAATGTTTATCCGTGAAAATCGCCCAAATATCGCCTAAACTGAGCTCCTCAACTTTGTTTTTTGTCAAAAATGGATGAAAACCCCCGTTTTATGGGGTTTTTACATATGTGGCGCCATAGGTGGCATGGGGCGCTGCCTGTGGCGCCCTTTCCAGTCCTCCAGTGGTCCCAGCGCCAGGGCTAGCGCCCCACGCTACCCTGGGCGCTGACGACGACGACAAATCGCTCCCGACACGGAAATGAGCATAACTCTCTCATACAATATCCGAATTCGACGATTCTTTTTGTTATGGCTCCGTAATTTCAAATACGGATCTAATGCTTTAATCAAAACCAATTTTGGAGCTCATTTGCATAAGGTGATACCACCTATTCTTGAAGAATCGATGCTGAAACATTCTAGGCTCGATGCCAAGTCCGACTGACCTCAAATTTTGCACACAAGTCATAAATGACATAACAGACCTATTCCAATTTCCAAAAATATGATTCCTACCTCGATATCAGAAAGTCAACTCCCCGGCCAAACTTCCAAATTTTAAATTTCCTATTTTTGCCATTCAAGCCGAATTTAACTAGAACTTCAAAATGAATATCCGGATGCACTCCTAAGTCCAAAATCACCATATGGAGCTATTGGAACCATCAAAACTCCATTTCAGAGTCGTTTGCACAAAATTCAAATTCCGATCAACCCTTTTCATTTAAGCTTCCAACATGAAATTTATTCTTCCGAACTAATCCCGAAACACCTGAAATCAAAATCGATGATTCACACACATCATAATACATCATATGAAGCTATTCAAGACTTCAAATAGTAGAAAGGAGAGTAATTACTCTAAACGACCAGTCAGGTCATTACAGAATCGTACCACAATTCAAACTTAATGAACTTTAAATTTTCAACTTTCAAATCTCGTGCCGAAACATATCAAATCACTCCGAAACGATCTCAAATTTTGCGTACAAGTCATAAATGACATAATAATGAATCTGTTCCAATTTCCGGAATCAGATTCCGACCCTAATATCAATAAAGTCAATTTCCTGTCAAACTTCCAAACCTTTAATTTCTTACTTTCGCCATTTCAAGCAAAATTCAACTATGGAGTTCAAAATAAATATCCAGACACACTCCTAAGTCTGAAATTACCATAAAGAGCTATTGGAACAATCAAAACTCCATTACGGAGTCGTTTGCGCAAAAGTCAAACTCCGATTAATCCTTTTCATTTAAGCCTCCAACATGAAATTCATTCTTCCGAACTAATCCCGAAACACCTGAAAACCAAAGCTGAAAATACACAATGCTCATAATACATCATATGAAGCTACTCAAGAATTCAAATAGTTGAACATGATGTAAATGCTCAAATCGACAAGTTGGGTCGTTACATTCTCCCCCACTTAAACATACGTTCGTCCTCGAACGTGCCAAGAGTTGTTCCTAACCTTCAAATCACTATTCCACCTTACCACGCACATACCCAGGGGCGATTCCACGCCACCCTATCCATATAAGCTTGACAACACAATATAATTGAAGATCATTACTTTAACTTTAGCCTATAAAACTTGGACCCCAATTTCTAACATCCGATATTCTTTTCAAGACCCGAATCTCACATCTACACACTGTATAAGTCTGAACAAGCTGTATTAAGCCTTAACCATAATACCGGATATAATCACATAACATAATACACGACTTGCATACTCGCAGCACCATTCCTGATCACAGTAACTAGTCAAAAACAACCCGATACTAGTATTAAACCCCATATTAAACAAAACCTTATTCCAAAACCTTCGTACAATGATGATAATAAAAGAAGCACGTGTACTCCCATAACCACTTATCAGATCAACAAGTCATGGAGCTATCTCGCCCCAACCAGAGCCGTAATCACTTTCTAAGCCGCCTTTCGATATTATCCTCCCAAATATACCATAATCAATCCTGATAGTACCCATTCTAGGTCCAATGATCATATATTATCAAACACAACTATTACACAGACATGCCACACCAATATAACTCAAACCACAAACTGCGTAATCCGTGCACCCAAAAATAGGAAATGTCTCAAAGAAGAGAACAGTTTCGCAAGTTCAACAAACACCACTACAACCGCAATGCTATGAGCTCATCATACATAGTAGAACCAAGGCACATAAATCTAATAATTTTAACCAGCTCTTCTAGAGCTTACATTAACATTAGCTGCACGGATAACTCACGTGATATAGTATCAATATCTGGACCCGCACGGACAATTCACGTACTAATAACATAAATGTCTGGATCCACACGGATAACTCACGTGCTAATAATATAAATCGCCTGGCATGGTCACAGGTCTCTATCCCAAGCATGTCATACATGAGCAATCAAACAAGTATACATGTATATGATAATTGAAATAAGACTCTTATACTCCGGGACTGGTATCAATAACACGCCATAGAGTACGTATGTACAAAGTGTGCTATCACAACTCAAATCGTCAAGTTAACGCAAAAATAGTAACTACCAAGTTTATTCAGGGAATTGGCATCTTTGTAACCTCAAGAATAGCCCAGATAGTTCCCAACAAAGGTACGAGTACGAGAAACGTTATAACTTTAGGCTTAACAGTTATTTCTAGGCATATCATAGCTTAAGCATTTTCCCGAGCATGAATAATTGCTCCGATGCTTGCACATGGGCTCAAACCTCACATATATGCGCACTCATAGTGCGTAGCTATCACAAATAATTAACGCAACTAGTGCCTCCACTGAGTTTAAATAAAATACTCACCTCAAACAGGCTGCAACCCTGAAACAATATGCTTCTGAGAACTCACAGTCTCCAAATTCATAGGACAACATGAATCGCCATAAACGATCCCAACTCTAGCACTCGAATGACTAACACATCTTTCATGCACGTTCATCCCACGAGGAATACTTCTATAATTCTTCTGCGTCACCTAGCAAAAATTAGAATATCAACAGTCAATCAACCAGGTGAGTACCGTAATACCAACGAAACATCCGTAAGTCAAAACACATTGCACCTTCTGAAACCCAATTTCGGAAATACCAAGTAGTAATAGTATTCATCTAGTCATATGAAACCGCCCATGTTGTCTAAGAATTCATGAACACCCCTTCAAAACTGAACTGTCACCTTATACATGCAAATCTCAATCTCACTCCACGCGTCGCCTCTATTAGGCCATTACATGAAAATACGAGAACCTCATTAACACTACGAGTCACCAGCAAAATACATACCCGTTTAGATAGAAACCCTCCATTTACTCTCATCCAGGTGGAAATCACAATACATAAATGTTCCTCACGCTGGTAGAAAATATCTATCTCAAACCATGGTAGAAACAATCGAGAACTTATCAAAACTCATTTGCATATAACCAAGCTATCATAACTGAATTCCTCTAAATCTACCAAGCCACACAGGTCACCAAAACCCAAGAATATTTCCACCAAAATATCTGTAGAACCTCACCACATCATAATTACCCCCATAAATATCACAACCGAGACACCCACTCTGAAAAGACCTTATGTGAACTTAAAATTGTTGTTTTACCTTTCTTATACTGGAATGTAAAATTCATAGTCATACAGAATTACCGCAAGTTGCGACACCATCAAACCCAAATGTCAGATTCTATCCATATGCAAGTCCAAAAAAATTCTCAGTTGCTATATATAAATCTCGAACCCATTAAAACCCTCTCGAGAGTCACCAACTTTGCTCAAATCTAAATTGCACAGCCCAAATGGGCCAAAAGACACATACCCCATTAGCACAACCACACCCAAAGAAGTAACCCTGCCTTAACACCATCAATCAAATTGATACTTCGTGCACACTACATCCTTCAAAATAAAGACTCAATCATTCCATGATTTTCATATTTTCATAAAGTGCAATGTAACCCGTATTCAAGAATTTCCTTGCTCGAGTTATCCTAGATCTCAACCTCTATAAGTCATAACTAATCCACAAATATGCCTCAGACCAAAACTAAAATTTAACATATAACAATGAAATTGAATTGTCAATAACAGGCTCCCCCACTTGGCTCAAAGCCATAGAACAAAACACTCGATAACTCACAATACCCTTACTCTATTACTGCCATAATACCACAGTCAGTTCAACAAAAATTCTTCTCAAGCTCATGAAACACCAACTATAAAATACCTAAATCATCCACTAAGCTCACATTCAATCTCTTGACAGTCAAGTAAAATTTCTCAACCAGATTCAAATTCAAATCTCAACACATAAACCCCGCTAGTAAAAAAGAAACTCTCAACTCAACATTATAAGGAACACAACTACGTAGATTACTCCATAGGATATAACCCACATGCTTAGCCTTAAATTGGCATCTTGCTATACCCTTTCGCATCCACAATTACCACAAAATCACTTAATATTTCTGAGTTTGAACTCATCAATATGACATGAAAATCTACTTCGCTCCACAATTAAACAGCATGACATATCCCTCAACGCACTCACAACTCAAGACTGTACGTCACATCAAAACAGGAATCAAGTACCTAATAGCAGCCTCTTGAGTCACAAGTAAACTTTATCCGTCTCATTTAACCCACCCGAACACATCCCACATTCACATCATACTCATCATATAGTCATTCAATCGCCCATCGAGCCACAAATTCCACTCATAGGGATACTGCCGACGCATAAGTCCAAACGCACAAGTTCTCACATCCAAAACTATCGAGCTTAAGCTGCGGTCTAACCCTGGCCTTAAGTCCTCCAGACTAGCCCATCACAAAAATATGAATACGCATCTCGAACCTCGTTCATGGAATCACAATGGGCACAGCGGGTGCCTGAGCTGGCCCCACCGGCTCAACTATATATGGAATTTGCTCCTGAGCTGGAGTAACTGGTGGTGCTACAGGTGCTGTTCCAACTGTTGTACGAGCTACACCTCGACCTCGACCACGACCACGATCTCTACCATGGCCCCGACCTCTCGCGGGCCTAACTGGTGGAACTGATGGCTGATCGTCCGATCCGGTAGTACGTGTCCTCACCATCTTGAGAGAATAGAATCGAAAAAAATTTAGTTTCTGGAACCAACAGATTCGCATGACAGAACAGAAGAAAGTGAAATTTTCCTAAGGGTTGGGCATCCTCTCGAAGATAAGTACATGCGTCTCCGTACCGATATGCAAGACTCTACTAAACCTGCTCATGACTCGTGAGACCTATGTAACCTAGACTCTGATACCAACTTGTCAAGACCCAAAATCTCACCTGTCGTGATGGCGCCTATCTCAATACTAGGAAAGCCGACAATCTCAATAAACCACCATATCTTCTAAATTTAAAAACATAATATTTAAATTCAACGGATGAAATCTCACAAATAAATAAAATAAATACTCCCAAAACCCGGTGTGACTGAGTACATGAGCATCTAATATGAATACAACGTCTGATTGATAAAAACACTGTCTGACATTATAGAACATCACAATAACTGAGATAAAGAGAGAGTCAAGGTTAGCGGACGTCAGGTAGCTACCTTGATAGTCTCCAACAGATAGCACTCTAAGATCTAACAGTCGTCGTATCCGGAAGCACCTAGATCTGCACACGAGGTGCAGAGTGTAGAATGAGTACAACCAACTCAATAAGTAACAAGACTAACCACTGGGCTGAAAGTAGTGAAGAGCTCCGCAGGTACAATCCAGTACATAAATAAAGGTACAGAAGTGTAGGCATGCTTTCAAGTTCAACAGATAAACTCAGTACAAGCAAAATAGATCAATACTGCATGATATGAGGAATATGACATCTCAGTGGGAAGACCTCATGTACTACTGGTCACTAATCATTCGGTCACTCGGTACTATTTATGGAAAATCCATACTAGATGATGAACGTGTAGGCGTGCACCATAGAAATTGTGACTTAAACAAATTCTTTGGAGTTGTTGTAGCAACTCGGCCGGTCATTTTGAGTATTACAACTCTGTCCCCCTATTTACTGCTCGATTTATGCTTTACAGTTGTTATGTGACTTGCCGGGGGATTAGTTTGGATCCGGTGAGGTTTTGAAATGATTTGAAACACTTAGTTCCAAGAATTAGAACTTAAGTTGAAAATGTTGACCGGATATTGATTTATGTGTAACGACCCCGGAGAATTTTGCTAAGGAAATTAAGGTTTGTGGTGCCGAGGTAGATCAATTAGTACAAAGGTTATATAAAGGAAACATTTTGGCCTGAACAATGCACTAAGGAGTAAAGAAAATTTTTTGGCAGAAGAGGACATTTATGCGGCTCACTATGTGGTCGCAAAATCACTTTGCGGACCACATAATGGCCGCAAAGTGAAGCAGATGTGAGGCAAAATTTGAGGAAAATCTGCGGTGCATTATGCGACCGCAGAACAGGTATGCGGGCTACATAATCACCACAGATTTATCCAGGCGACCCTCATTTTGGAGCTTCAATTATGCGGTCAGTTTGCGGACCGCATACGTGTTATGCGATCGCATATGCAATCGCATAACTGAGTCAGGGCTTCTATTCTTTCTAATTTTTGACCCGACATAACTTCAATTTATAGCCCTTGAAGTTCATTTTGGAGCAAACATCTGACATTGTTAGAGAGAATGGAGAGTGTTCTAGAGAGAGGAAGAAGCTCAAGTGCTTTGTTCATCAAGATCTTGTTTAAGCTTTGAAATCCAACAAGGAAATATCACAAGATCTTCACCCAAGATGTAAGGTTCTAACCCCTAATCTTCAATTTTGAGTATGGGTAAAGATGGATGATTAAGAGTATGATTCTTGGGTATAAGAGTATTATTTATATGTATCAATAAGGTTTATGGAATGATTGTTGAGTTCAAATGGGTAAAGATTGGGTTGAAAATGGTAGAAATCTTCAAAGACTTTAATTGAAGATTTGAGGGTTGAGTTGATGCCGGAATTTGGTGAAATTTGTATGGTTAGACTCGTGGTTGGATGGGCGTATATATTTTGTAACTTTTTTTGGGTTGCAAGACATGGGCTCCACGGGCGATTTTTTAGTTAATTTCGGATTTTTATTGGAAAAATTAGTATTTAATTATGGAATTAATTACAATAATTGGTATTGACCGAATATAATTAATTGTGGCTATATATGAGGATTTCGGAGACCAATTCTCGTGGAAAAGGCATTGCAGAATAAAGAATTACATAATTTGAGATAAGTAACAATTCTAAATTTGGTCCTGAGAGTATGAAACCCCAGATTATGTGTTATATGATTGGTTTTGAGGTGACACACATGCTAGGCGACAGACGTGTGGGCGTGCACCGTAGTAATTGTGACTTGTCAAATTCCATGGAACTGTGTAATCGAATAATTTGTTGTTATTTGTACATTCTCCATGTAGTAGAGAAATTGAACAACAAATCATGTTTAGATTATGTGTTGGCACTGTAGGGGCCTATAAAGGTCATGTACATGTTGAATTATCTGCTAAATTATTGTCTTATACTCAGTCACAGTTTACTTGTTATTTTATCTCAGTCTCTATTGTTCATTATTGATGCATCGTATCATTGTTGTTTGGGCTGATTTTTCATGATTATTGAGAGCCTGAGAGCCTGGAGAGATTTATGACTGAGTGAGACTGAGGGCTTGATTGTGAGATATTATATTATAGAACATGAATTATCTGTGTAGCACGTGAGTTATGCGTGTGGATCCAAATATTATATTATAGCACGTGAGTTGTCCGTGCGGATTCAGATATTATATTATAGCACGTGAGTTATCCCTGCAGATCCAGATATTGATACTAAAGCACGTGAGTTGTCCGTACATCACGTGAGTTGCCTGTGCGAATTATAGCGCTTGGACTGAAGGAGCCCCTCCGGAGTCTGTACACACCCCTAGTGTGCGTAGGTACCTACTGAGTGCGAGTGCTGAGTGCTGAGAGAATGGAATGGCTAAGTGATTGTGGTCCTGAGAGGATGCATTTGATTTCATTATTGTTGCACTTCAACTGTTATATATCACTGTTTGGAAATTTCTGAGAGATATTATCTTGTTTTTCATTTGAACTTGACATGAAATTACTGTTTTGGGCTTAAATGTTGCACTTGAAAGCATGCCTACCTTATTATGTTGGAAATTACTGTAATTGGACTCATCTGTGAAAATCGTCACTACTTTCAGTTTTTTATTTGGTATTATTACTTGTTGAGTTGGTTGTACTCATACTACACCCTGCACCTCGTGTGCAGATCCAGGTACTTCTAGACACATCGAGTGTTAGTTCTCGGAGTTTTATCTGTTGGAGTTTATCGAGGTAACTATTTGGCGTCCGCAGACCTTGACTTTCTTCTTTTCAGTAGTTATTCTGTTCTACATTTTTCAGACAATGTTTTTTTATTTATCAATCAGGCGTTGTTATCATTTAAATGCTCATGTACTCAGTGACACCGGGTTTTGAAAATGTATTTTATGTCATTGATTTGTGAGATTTCTTCCGCTGAACTTAATTATGATGTTTTCCGTATTTAAAAGAAATTGTGGGTTATTGATGTTTTTTTGGCTTGCCTAGTATCAAGATAGGCGCCATCACGACGTGTGAGATTTTTGGGTCGTGACAAGTTGGTATCAGATCCTAGGTTACATAGGTCTCACGAGTCATGAGCAGGTTTAGTAGAGTCTTGCGGATCGGTACAGAGATGTCTGTACTTATCCTCGAGAGGCTGCCGAACCCTTAGGAAAATTTCACCTTCTTGTATTCTATCGTACGAATTTGTTGATTCCGGAAAACTAAAATTCTGTTATTCTATTCTCTCATAGATGGTGAGAACACGTACTGCCGGATCGGACGGTCAGCCACCAGTGCCACCAGTTAGGGCCGCGATAGGTCGGGGACGTGATTTGATAGGTTCCGGCATCGCTTGAAGAAATTGGAGGTTTCAAAGTTCATTAAGCTTGAATCTATGTGAGATTCATGTTTTTAGTGTTGTTGGATATAATTTGAAGACTCGACTAAGTTCGTATAATATTTTAGGACTTGTTGGTGTATTTGGTTGAGGTCCCGAGGGCCTCGGATGAGTTTCGGATGGTTAACAGATAAAAAGTTAGACTAAAATAACTGCTGCAATTTCCCTCTGCTAGAAATTCCTTCTCCCATAAATCGAGTCCAGAAATCGAAGGCCAAGGTCGAGGGCCATGATCGAAGGCAAGGGTCGATGGGCCATGATCGAAGTCGGGATCGAGGGCCAGGATTGAGGGTCAGGATCGAGGGCCAAAATCGAGGGCCATGATCGAAGGTCAAGATCGAGGGCCATGATCGAAGGCCAAGATCGAGGCAGGACCGAGGGCTGCTGGGCAGAATTATAAAGAAGGGAACTTCGTCCCATTCGCCATTTTTGACAAATTGGAGCTTGAGGAGAGGCGATTTTGATAGATTTTCAAGGAAAAGCACTGGGGTAAGTAATTCTACCTCGGATTTGGTCAATATACACGAATATATCATTGTTTTTACCATTTAATTAGTGTTTTGAGATTGAGATTTGAGAAAATTCTAGAAATCTCATATTAATGAATTTTTGAGATTTCGGTATCGATTCGGAGTCGGATTTGAGTAAAATTAGTATGGTTGAACTTCTAATTGGATGGGTTGTCGGATTTTGTGTGTTTCTTTAGATTCCGAGACGTGGGCCCCACAGGCGATTTTTGAGCTAAATTTTGGATTTAATGGAAAATTAGCATTTTCTTATGGAATTAATTCCAATAAATTTTATTGACTGAATCGAATTATTTATGGCTAGATTCGAGGCGTTTGGAGGGAAATTCACGAGGAAAAGACATTGTAGAATAAGAATTTCACGGCTTGACGTAAGTAACAGTTTTAAATCTGGACCTGGGGTATGAAACCCCGGATTATTGTATTATGTGAGTATTTTGGAGGTGACGCACATGCTAGGTGAAGGGCGTGTGGGCGTTCACCGTGGGAATTGGGACTTGGTCCATTCCGTGAAACTGGAAAGTTGAATAAGCTTGTCCTTAGCTATGTGCCCTTTCTGTGCTATAAAATTTTGACTGTAAATCAGGTTTAGGCAATGTGATAGTACTGTTGGGATCCGCAGAGGTCGCATACTTGTTGCATTATTTGCTAATTGTTGTCTTGTACTCAGTCATGATTTTACTTGCGAATCATACCTCAGTCTCTCTTGATTTTGTTGATACACTATGTTATATTTGTTTGGGCTGATCTTTGTGATTTCCAAGAGACGAGAGACTAGGGAGGTAGAGGACTAATTGAGGTCGAGGGCCTGTCGGTGAGGTAAGGATACTATGGCACGTGAGTTGTCCGTGCTGGATATTATAGCTCATGAGTTGTCCGTGCAGCACGTGAGTTGTCCGTTCGGATGATAGCGCTTGGGCTGTAGGAGCCCCTCCGGAGTCTGTATACGCCTAGTGAGCGCGAGTACCTATTGAGTGTGAGTGTTGAGGGCTGAGAGCCCAGTGAGTGATTGTTGTCCTGAGAGGCTATACTTTCTTTCCATTTGTTGTTGCACTTAGTTGCTATCTATCATTGTTGTCAAATTTTCTGATGGATTTTATAACCGGAATACATGAACTTGAACTGTATAGAATTGATTTGACCTAAACTTATGAAATTGAAAGCGTGTCTACTCTCTGCTGGAATTACTGAAAATGAACTATAACTGTGTAGCTCGTCTCTATCTTCAGTTCCTTATTTATTATTGTTACTTACTAAGTTGGTTGTACTCATACTACACCCTGCACTTCGTGTGCAGATCTAGTTGTTCCCGGACATAGCGGGTATTGATCCTTTCGCGCAGTTGATTTTTCGGAGATTCTGAGGTAGTTGCCATGTTTCGCAGACCTTGTCTCTCCTTCACTATCTCCTTGTTTACTGTATTTGGTCTCAAACTTAGACCGTATTTTCCAGACTTGTAATCATATTTAGATGCTCATGTACTCAATAACACCAGGTTTTTGGAGTGTTGTATCGGTATTTGCGAGATTGTGTTTAAATATTACATTTTCAAACTTAAAAGAAATTGTGGTTTATTGAGATTGTCGGCTTGCCTAGTATCGAGATAGGCGCCATCACGATAGGTTATAATTTTGGGTCGTGACATTAATAATTAGTTACTCTTTTTTGAATTAGTTTAAACATACTTATTCGGAAACAACCTATCTACTTCCTCGGGTATAGGGGTAAGGTTTGCGTACACACTACCCTCCTCAGACCCCACTAGTGGGATTTTATTGGGTTGTTGCTATTTTGTTGTTGTCGTTTAAACATACTTAACTATTTATTTTATATATTTAAAATTATTTCTCTTTTATGCTCAATGCCATATTTCAAGTTTGACACTCAGAATTATCCATTATTTAGATAATGATGGACAAAATTAAAGTTGTTATTAGGGACTTATATTATAGTATTTTCAGGACCCAAAATCCCCTCACAGTCGTCGTGATGGCACTTAGTCTCTAAGACTAGGTAAGTCGATTACAATTACAATTCAAGCCTTGTTTTTATCGAAACCAACATTGGAAATAATTATAACATCTTCCCAAGACTAGTAATACTGAGTCACGAACTCTAACTAAGTATATGCAGTGATCTCTAAGGATCGAATATACAATATTGTTCGAATAAGAGTGGACAGTAGAATAAAAATGGAAAGACTCCAAGGGAGTACGGCGACCAAGCAGCCCTACCTTGAATCCTTGCGATCACACTCTAATCTCTGTCCGAATCCGATATCTCCAATACCTGGCTCTACACAAAAATGTGCAGAAGTATAGTATGAGTACACCACAGTCGGTACCCAGTAAGTATCAAGACTAACATCGGTGGAGTAGTGACGATGTACCGTCAAGACAGTCACTAGTCAAATAACCTGTACAATATAGCATACAAAAATAATAGAACAACAAATAACAGTGATGACAATAATAGTCAAGTTGTGACATAAACAGCAAGGCAATAGGAACACCATAAATGTTGCTCAAACGAATAATAAATATAAGTACAACCAATTAATCATGTCCTTCAAATATAAATCATTCACATATAAATTCTTTCGAATAAATACCCTCCAAATATATTTCTTCAAATAAATATCCTTCAAATATAAAATTGGTATCAAAGCTCTAGGTTCATAGGTTCTACGAGTCACGAACGAGTCTAGTAGAGTCTTGCAGATCGGTACGGAGACGTCTGTACTTATCTTCGAGAGGCTACAGAGCTAGTAGGAAAATATCCACTTCTTTCATTCCTTATCGTGCGACATTTATTCAGCTTGAAGCATATATCTTATGTTCTTTTACATCCACTCTTGTATGAAATTGCGCACTCAATAATAACTAAGTGCCAACGGTTCGTGATACTACAGAAGGTTTATAAGAGAGCCAGGGTTGCTCAACCATTGTTACCACGTGTCATCCAGATCGAGGATGCGGAAGTATTGAGAGATCATTCAGTTATGCACATGCGGGTGCATCATGTTCTGACATCTGGATGATAAGGACGATCTTAAGAAGGTTTAATTAGTTGCCTAATCATCACAATCATGGTAGGATCGTGAGGTGGATGTAGATATGAAGATAGTTGGTGGTATAAGAGACTATGTGGTTCGTATGAGATTTATATTTAGCAAAGGGTACATCACGAGGATGACGTGAGCCAAATAAATGGCTTCAGGTGTCTTATGACCGGTGTCATACGAGTGATGGAGGCTAGTATTGTGGATCATCGGAATGTGTCCTATGGCTTCACGCCAAGTGAAGGGAGTCCACTATCAATGATCAGATTACGGGGTCATGTGTTATATCAGTTTTGGCCTGGGATGTATTTATTTGGTATTGAAAGGTTCTCTGAAACTTGTATATGATTAAGAGCTGAGATTTGTATGGGATGATGCTGGGACTTGCGGTATTCCTGTGTCCTTAATAATTCTACATTTCAGTATCAGCGGGATCATGGAAACAATTTCAGAATACTCGGAGTGCTCCAATAAGTTCCTTTAATGCACCACCGACACAGGGTTCCTATAGTGGTTATTCCGGTTATCTGGCATAGACTTAGTATGAGCAGCCGAACCTGCAGAGGGGTTGTTATTAGTGTGGTAATAATAGGCACATCATGAGAGATTGTCCTAGACTTGGGAGAGACAAATTTCATCACAATACTCAGGCTACAAGCTCTATTCCAGTTACTACCCCACATGCTCAATCAGTTAAGGGTAGAGGACAGGCGGATAGAAGGCGCCCTGGAAGGGGAGGCCCGACCCGTTGATATAATTGATATGGTATGGCCGAGGCTTCTACACCAGATGGTGTCGTTACAGGCATGATCCTGCTTTGTTATAAAAGGATATTTGTCCTTAATTGATTTGGTTCTAAATATTGAGGCGAGTCCTCCTATTATGCTCCGCTTATGGGTGAGCTTCGTAATTTTGTGACCCACTTATATGTTTATCCTAGTTAGGAGGTTTGATGGTGTTAGCCCGTGTCTATCATTTTTATTTTTGTACACCATTGAGGACTATAAGTCCAAAAGTGACTTTTTATTACTCACTACAGTGGGTTTTGATGTGATTTTGGAATAATTTATTTCAATTTTATAAATTATATGGCCTATTGGAATGGGATTTCATTATGTGTTGTAAAAATTATTTACGGAATTTATTAAAAGAAAGAAAGAAAGGAAATGGAAAAATTTCAATTGGCACAATATGCAAAATACTTGTGATTCGGAGTTGAAGACGAGATCCTTGCATTTTTATATGATGTGAAATATTTAAACTGGGCTACAAGGCGCGGTGGAAGTTATGTAAGGACGAGGTCCTTGTGGCAAAAATTTTATGAGTGTAAATTCTCCCTTTGTGAAATTTAAATTATACTATAATACTGATAGGGAGTCATGCCTATTAGGCTTATTTGATAATTCTTTTATGTGTTTCTATGCATATTTAGCCATAATTGTGTTGTAAATATTAAAGTTTTAGCCCCACGATGTGAATGCCCAGGTGGCATTAAATGTGACTCGCTAATTTGGGTAAATTGTTGTCAGTATTGCGAAAATTTAAAATGAGGGTTTGATTAATATGAGGTTAATTGAGTATGCTGGAATTAATTATGAACAACTATCATGACCAGAGGTGTGGTTATGGGCATACGTATGACGTGTGCGTAGGCACGAGTTGCTACAGCCGGTTAAAACTAATACAGTGTGTTGATATGAAAACCAGGCCTTTTGAAAATATTTGGAGTGTAAGAAATTAGTTTTAAAATTTATCAATGTTGATAAAAGAGATAATCGCAACTAAGATGGTGTTGTCGGACCATGTTAAATTTTTGGTGGCGTAGAATCACCAGCGAGTATGTGTGTAAGAATACACTCAGTAATTTAATGTCCTCAGAATAATTCTTGGCGCGTTCGAGGATGAACGTATGTTTTAAGAGGGGGACAATGTAATGACTCGACTTGTCGTTTTGTGAATTAGCGTCTCGTTCAGTAACTTAAGGTCCCAAGAAGCTTTGTGATGTGTACTATGACTTGCGTGTGTGGTCGAGTTTGATTTTCGGATGATTCAGGATCAAATTGGAAGAATAATTTTTATTTAAGAAGCTTAAAAGAAAGAGTTGACCGGAGAGTTGACTTTGGAACAAACGATCTCAAAATAGAGTTTTGATGATTTCAATAGATCCGTATGGTAATTATGGACATAGGAGCGTGTCCGGAAAATTATTTGGAAGCCCGTAGCTAAATTAGGCTTGAAATGGTTAAAATAGAAATTTAAGTTTAGAAATTTAATCGGGGAGTTGACTTTTTGATATCGGCGCCGGAATTCGATTCTGAAAATTTGAATACCTCCATTATGTCATTTATAACTCGTGTACAAAATTTGAAGTCATTCTGGATTGATTTGATATGTTTTGGCATGAGTTTTGGAAGTTGGATAATTTGGAAATATATGAGTTCGATTTATGGCGTGATTCATACTTTCGACATTGTTTGATGTGTTTTGAGGCCTCGAGCAGGTCCGTGTTATATTTTAGGACTTGGTGGTATGTTTGGTTGAGGTCTCGAGTGACTCGAATGAGTTCTGGGGTGAGTTTTGAGCGAGATTGGGCATTTCGGCACTCTGACGATGTTATGGGACAATTGAAGTGTGGAGGGCACATTTTAGAGTGCAGAAGTGCGGCCGCAAACTCCCAAAGTGTTGTAGCATTAGGAATTGTGCGGACCGCACTTGAAATTGTGTTGTCCACAGTTGAAATTGTGCGGTCCGCAGAATTTCTCTCGCGGCCGCAGAACTGAGATTTTCAGGTTCGATGGTCCGACTTTGGAAGCTTATATCTTTTAATCTACAAGGTATTTGGAGATAATTCAAAAACTAAAGTTGTATTCCTTTGAATCTAGTTTCTACAAAGGCAAACCAATCATCATTTGGATATTTGTTACGAAAGTTATGGTCAATTTACTGAAGTATGGTACCAAAGGCTGCAAAAGTGCGGCCGCACAATTTGGAGTACGACCGCAACACCTGGGATGTGCGGCCGCACAAAAAATGTGCAGTCAGCACAATGCGAGGTCAGATTGTGTACTATATAACCGAGAGTAAGGGTATTATTTCACATTTGAACTTTGGGAGCTCGGTTTGTGATGATGTTTCATGGGATTTTCAAAGAATTCTTCGGGGTAAGTGATTCTAACTCGGTTTTGGCTATATTACATGAATCCATTGTTATTTTTATCATTTAATTAGTGAATTAAGTTGGAAATTTGGGAAAATTGTAAAACCTTTCAAAAATGAAAAATATAGATTTGGAGGACGATTCGTTATCGGAATTTGATAAAATTGGTATGATTGGACTCGTATCGGAATGAGTGTTCGAATTTCATGAAAATTCTGCCGGGTTCCGATAGGCGAACCCCACGTTGACTTTGGTTGACCTTTTAGAATAAAATTTGAAGTTGACATTTTATTATCCGGAATTGTTTCTGATGTATTTTAATGAAGTTATACAATCAATTGGATAGATTTGAGCTGTCCGTAAGTCAATTCAAGCAAGAAGGCTATTTTGAAATATCGACCTAACTTCAAAAAGGTAAGTATCTTGCCTAGCCTTGAGTGGGGAAATTACCCCTTTGGCATCGAGTCTTATGTGCCATTTGTGCAATGTGAAAATCCGTGTACGCGAGGTGACGAGTACGTACTCGGGCTTATATGTGCAAAATTTATTGGGTTAAATTCTTAGGCATATTGTGTAGTAAATTGGATAATTATTGCTATTTATTAAATCATCTATTTTCCATACCTCAATTCGCGTTTGTTGAATTTGCTTTTATATGACAATTTGATGTGATTATTACTTGTATATTTATGTGAATTTCGTGAGTTTGATGATTTGATATTTCCTGGAAATAATTATATTATGGATTTTTCATCTACAAATAATTAATAAAATAAGTTTAAACGGAGGCTAATATAATCATCAAGAATTTGGATTAATGAAGGTGTTGCCCTATACTGAGTATTTTCCATCTCTGTTGTTGTTTTGAGGTTTTATACACATTGTGTGGAGCCTTGGGCTATTTGTTGTGAAATTAATTGACTTTGTTATATCTTTGGATTTGGTTGTGTCCATTGGAAAAATTGTGATATGTATTGATTTTGTTATGTTGCCTTGATAGTATTTTGTGTAAATTGTTGTGTTATTTGAGTTATTATTATTTTAAGGATATAAGGGTGGCATTCCAATGCTGATATTATGTGGGTATAAGGGTGGCATTTCACCGTGGTTATATATGTTGGGATATTGTCTGGGCGCAATGATACGGGTGGCTATTATACGGAACGATAATGGTGGCTATATGAGCGATAAGGGTGGATATTGATATTGTCAAGGCTGAGGGATAAGGGAGGCTATTATATGAGTGATAAGGGTGGCTATAGGAGAGATAGGGGTTGGCTATTGTCAGGCATGATATGTGATGATGTGGAGTGATTGTGTTGTAATTTTTATGTGATGATGTGGGGTTATTGCGTTGGTAATTTTCATGTGATATTGTGATTTTCCTTGTGTTTATTTTTATATCTTGTGCAACTTGTCTTGTTGTTTTAGTAAACTTGATAATAGTCTAATCTATGAATTATGTTATATGGGATCGGGTTGCACGCCACAACAGGTATGATTAATGTTATATGGGATCGGGTTGCACGCCACAACATATATGAAATGTGGGCACGAGGTACCGGGGAAAATATGTTGATGATATTGGCACGTGAGTTGTCCGTGCGATTGTGATAGAAATTTTGGCACGAGGTGCCATGGAAATATGAAAGTGGGCTGAGACCCGTATTTTATGATTATGAGATGAGGTGTCACGAGTTGACTTTTATTTGAAGGATATTATTTGAAAGAATTATATTTGAAGGATATTATTTGAAAGACTTTTATTCGAAATATATTTATTTGAAGGGATTATATTTGAAAGAGATTTATTTGAAAGAATTATATTTGAAAGATATTTATTTGAAGGAATTATATTTGAAAGATATTTATTTGAAGGGAGTATATTCGAAATATATTTATTGGAAAGTATTATATCCTGAAGATTTTTATTAAAAAAGCATATAGGCGAAAGATTTATATTTGAAGGACTTGATTAATTGGTTGTACTTGTATTCATTATTTGTTGAGCAATATTAATAGTGTTCTTGCTGCCTTGTTGTTATATCACTGGTTGATTTTGTTGTTATCATTGCTAGTTGTTTTTTAGTACTATTGTATACTGCTTTATTGCACAAGTTATTTAACTAGTGAGTATCTTAATTGTACCTCGTCACTACTCCACTGAGGTTAATCTTGATACTTACTGGGTACCGACTGTGGTGTACTCATACTACACTTTTGCATATTTTTGTACAGAGCCAGGTATTAGAGATATCGGACTCGGGCAGAGTTAGTGTGTTGATCGCAAGGATTCAAGGTAGAGCTTCTTGGTCGTCGCAGTCCCTTAGAGTCTTTTCATTTTATTGTACTGTCAACTATTATTCGAATAATATTGTATATTCGATCTTTGAAATCATTGCATGTATTCAGTTAGAATTCGTGACTCAGTATTACCAGTCTTGGAAGGTTTATATTTTTGTTTCCGCTTTTGGTTTCGACACTTGTATAAAATTATCTGTTTAAAAAACAAAGAGGCTTGAATTATAATTATAATCGGATTACCTAATCTTAGAGAGTAAATGTCGTCACGACGCCTGTGGTAGGATTTTGGGTCGTGACATTATCTCACCGCATGCGTTCCAACACCTCGACCTTATACCACCGCATGCGTATCAATATCACAATATATCACAATTCGCACCTCAAGTGCCCGATTATCACAGCATAACACAACTTGCACCTCAAGTGCTCAAATATCATAAATTTACACATCAAGTGCTCAAATATCACAACTTGCCACAGAAATCAACAATACATTATTTTTCACATAAAAGAGCCCATGGCTCGATCATAATGTGCACAAAATCTTAACAAAATATATCATAGAGTAAACTACTCAAAAAAAATAATATTCACAATTTAACACTTTGCCTCAATATGATTTACGACCTTTATAACTCAATACCAATTTCAACAGCATGAACTGGAAAGTAATTCATCAAGGAACAACACCCTCTTTAATCCAAATTTTTGGCAAATGGATTAATGCCTCATTTTAAAATTATTTAATAAATTATTTGCAAATGAATAATCCATAATGAAATTATCTCCAGAAAATATCAACTCAACAAAAACACGGGATCCACATAAAATCAAGGTGGCAATCACACCAGATCATCTTATAAAAACAAATTCAACAAACAAGGATTTAGGTATGACAAATAGAGGATTTAGTAAGTGCCAATAATTTCCAATTTAATACATAAGGACGTCTAAGAATTTTAGCCGATATAATTTTCACATATAAACCAAGTACGTACTCGTCACCTCGCGTACATGGTTTTCAATTGCACAATTTTCCACGTAAGACTCAATGCCTAAGGGGTAATTCCCTAACTCAAGGTTAGGAAAGATACTTACCTCAAACCACGCTCAATCAGTCAAGTAGTATGTCTTTTCCTTGATTTTTTCGACTCCGATCGGCTCGAATCTAGTCACAATTAATTCGATTCAATCAATACAAATTATAGGAATAAATTCCATATGAAAATACAAATTTTCTAACAAAAATCCGAAAACAAACTCGACCACACACGCAAGTCATAATACATATTACAAAGTTGCTTGAGACCTTAAGTCGGTGAACGGGTTGCTAATTCACAAAACGACAAGTCGGGTCGTTACGTTCACCCCCTCTTAAATATACGTTCGTCCTTGAACGTGCCAAGAATTATTCTGAGGACATTAAATTACTGAACACATACTCGCTGGTGATTCTATGCCATCGTAAATTTAACATGGTCCGACAACACCATATGAGTTGCGATTATCTCTTTTATCAACATTTATAAATTTTAAAACTAATTTCTTACACTCCAAACATTTTCAAAAGGCCTGGTTTTCACAACAACACACGGTATTAGTTTAAACAGGTTGTAGCAATTTGTGCCTACGCACCCAGCATACGTATGACCATAACCACATCTCTGGTCATAACAGTTGCTCATAATTAATTCCAGCATCGTCGATTAGCCTCACCTTATCAAAAACATCATTTTAAATTTCCACAAAGCTGACAGCAACACGTGAGGCATGAAAACCTCATAATTATTTATCTGGATTAACGAGTCACCTAGACACCCACCTCGTAGGCTAAAACTCAATAATTACAGCACGTATATCGCTAAATATGCACAGAAACACATAAAAAATTACCTAATAAGCCTAACAAGCATGACTCCCTATTAGTACTATAGTACAAATTTAATTTCACAAAGGGAGAATTTAACCACAAGGATCTCATCCTGATATAACTTCCACCACGACTTATAGCCCGGTTTAAACATTTCACATCATATAAAAATGTGAAGATCTCGTCCTTAGCTCTGAATCACAAGTAATATGCACATTGTGCCAACTGAAATCTTTTATTTCTTTTATTTCTTATTTTTAATAAATTCCGTGAAACAATTTCACAACACATATTGGACCCCTATACCGATAGGGCATATAATTCATAAATTGTAATCAATTACCCGAAATTATATCAAAACCCATTGTAGCAAGTAATAGAAAGTCACTTTTAGACTCATCGTCCTCAATAGTGTACAACACAAAATGACATATACGACTACCGCAATAAAATCTCCCATCAGGGGTAAACACATAAGTAGGTTACAGAATTACGGAGCTCGCCCATAAGTGGAGCATAATAAGATGACTCGCCTCGATACTCAAAATTGAATCAAAATAAGAATAGGGCTCCTCTATTATGAATTAAATTATACCAGTAACGACACCATATGGTGCAACGGCCTTAGCCATACATATAATATTTATTAACCGGTCGGGCCTCCCCCTTTAGGGTACCCTCTACCCACCTGTCCTCCACCCCTAACTAGTTGTGCACGTGGTGTAGTGACTATTTTGGGGGCCATAGCCTGAATGTTCTGATAAAATCTACCCATCCCAAGTATGGGACAATCTCTCATAATGTGCCTAGTATTACCATACTCATAACAACCCCATCTGAGGTCGCGGCTGCTCGTACCGAGTCTGTGGCGAATAACTTGAATAACCACTCTAAGAACTCTGTGCCGGTGGTGCAGTAAAAGTACTAGCTGGAGCACTACGAGTATTCTGAATTGTGGACTGGGTTGACCGACTGCCCGAGCCTCCGCCATGATGAGTCATAGCTGTAGAGTAGAATCCACTGAATCCTCTAGAGTTTCGAGACCTCTTGGCCTCCTTAGACTCCATTTCCTCATTCCTAACACGTTCTAACATTCGTCAATCTCTATTACTTGCTGAAATGGAGTATCAGACTGAAATTCTCGAGCAATGTGTATTTTAAGATCATAATCGAGCCCCTTAATGAATCTACGGACTCGCTCTGTGATTGTAGGAACCAAAACAGGTGCATGATGGTCTAACTCACTGAACCTGATGGTATATTCTAACACTGTCATGGTGCCCTGATGCAATCATTCAAACTCTGTGCGTCACGCATCCTGGAGACCTGGGGAACAAATTCTTTCAAAAACATCTCTGCAAATTGAGCCCAAGTTGGTGGTACTGCATCAACTGGTCTACCTTCTTCATAAACTTGCCACCACTGATACGCTGCTCCTGACATCTGAAAATATAGTAAAGGCAACTCCACTTACTTCCACAATACCCATGGTACGGAGAATACAGTGACAGTTTTCTAGAAATCCCTGGGCATCCTCGGTAGTTGTGCCACTAAAGGTAGGTGGACTATACCTCTTAAATCTGTCAAGTCTCTTTTGTTCTTTTTCTGATGCCTCTGGCCTGACCTCAGGCTGAACTGGAATACAGGTTGTACCGGTACTATACATGGAACCTGACCAATGTGAACCTGCTGCTCTGGAGTACGGGCGGTAGGAGTCTGAGCTCCTACCCCAATCTGTGAAATATTTGGCAAAACGGAGATCAATCCTGCCTGAATCAATGTACCACACATGTTCAGGAACTGTGCTAAAGTCTTATGAAGTCCAGGGGTAACAACAGGTGTCTCTGGTGTTTGTTCCCTAACTAGAGCTACTGGCGGCTTCTCGACTGTTGCTCTGACAGGTGCTGTAGCGGTACATGCCCTCCTCGGCCTCTACCCCGGCCTCTAGTTCGGCCCCGACCTCTTGCGGCCCTAGCAGTATGCGTGGGTGTTTGCTTAGCTGACCCGGTAACACGTATCCTCAACATTTGTGAGGGAATAGAGATACAAAGGCACAAATACCAAAATCAACGATTCCGCACGATAGCAATGAAATAAGTGAAAATTTCCTAACAGTTCGGTAGCCTCTCAAAGATAAGTACAAACGTCTCCGTACCGATCCGCAAGACTCTACTAGACTCATTCGTGACTCGTAGAACCTATTAACCTAGGGCTCTGATACCAACTTATCACGACCCAAAATTCCACCACAGGCGTTATGATGGCACTTAGTCTCTAAGACTAGGCAAGCCGATTACAATTACAATTCAAGCCTTTTTTTATCGAAACCAACAACGAAAATAATTATAACACCTTCCCAAAACTGGTAATACTGAGTCACGAACTCTAACTGAGTACATGCAGTGATCCCCAAGGATCGAATATACAATACAGTTCAAATAAGAGTGGGAAGTACAATAAAAATAAAAAGACTCCAAGGGATTGCGACGACCAAGCAACCCTACCTTGAATCCTTGCGATCACACTCTAATCTCTGTTCGAATTCGATATCTCCAATACCTGGCTCTGCACAAAAATGTGTAGAAATATAGTATGAGCACACCACAGTCGGTACCCAGTAAGTATCACGACTAACCTCGGTAGAGTAGTGACGAGGTACAGTCAAGGCACTCACTAGTCAAATAACATGTGTAATATTGCATACAAAAATAATAGAACAACAAATAGCAGTGATGGCAACAATAGTCAACTTGTGACATAAACAACAAGGCAATAGGAACACCACAATTATTGCTCAAATGAATAATAAGCACAAGTACGACCAATTAATCAAGTTCTTCAAATATAAATCATTCACATATAAATTCTTTCGAATAAATACCCTCCAAATATATTATTCAAATAAATATCCTTCGAATATAAAACTCTTTCACATAAATATCTTATATCATACTCATAAATAAGAGTCTCAGCCCCCTTTCATATTCTCATGGCACCTCGTGCCAATGTCTATATCAAATCTGCACGGACAACTCACGTGCCCAAAATATCAATATATAAAAATGGTAGGATCAATTTATTTTCAATAAAGTAAGGTTAAAATCTTTAAATCAAGTAAGAAATCCACAAAGAAATAAGTTTATTTTAGAAATCGTTTGAGTGAAAAAGAATGATATTTCAATTAAAATAAAGCATTAGATAAGCTATTGAATTGGATGTAAAACTTATTAAATTAAAATATAATAGTAATTTTATTTTATTTAAAACAACTCAATCATCGAAAACAAGTACAACCCAGAAATACAAATCCTCAGAGTCTCGTACGAAAAAAGCCAAAGCCAACACAAACAACAAAAAATATAAAATACTTAATATTAAGTCAAATAATACATCACGAAAAATACAAGAATTTACAAATTTCGCAAAAACAATATAACCAAATGTAAGTGCAGCCATAGAGAAATATCAACAAAGGACACTCCTGAGGTACCGCATCATAGTCCCAGATCATAAATAAATTTCAACAAAGGGCACTCCCGAGGTACCACCTCGTAGTCCCAAATTATAAATAAATTCACAACTTTCCTTATATCACAGTGGGAGCCTTCACATTTAGTTTTAAAAATAATTTTTTCCTAAATAGCATCCCGCGTTTTAGCCACCCTTATCACACCGCATGACTCTAGTAGTTACCCTACTAGCCACGCGTATCAAGCCCCCCTTATCTCACCACATGCGTTTCAACACCCAAACCTTATACCACCGCATGCGTATCAAAATCACAATATATCACAATTCGCACTTCAAGTAACCGATTATCACAGCATAACACAAATTGCACTTCAAGTGCTCAAATATCATAAATTTACACATCAAGTGCTCAAATATCACAACTTGCCACAGAAATCAACAATACATTATTTTCCATAATAAGGAGCCCATGGCTCGATCATAATGTGCACAAAATCTTAACAAAATATATCATGGAGTGAACAACTCAACAAAATAATATTCACAATTTAACACTTTGCCTCAATATGATTTACGACCTTTATAACTCAATACCAATTTCAACAGCATGAACTGGAAAGTAATTCATCAAGGAACAACACCCTCTTTAATCCAAATTTTTGGCAAATGGATTAATGCCTCATTTTAAAATTATTTAATAAATTATTTGCAAATGAATAATCCATAATGAAATTATCTCCAGAAAATATCAACTCAACAAAAACACTGGATTCACATAAAATCAAGGTGGCAATCACACTAGATCATCTTATAAAAACAAATTTAACAAACAAGGATTTAGGTATGACAAATAGAGGATTTAATAAGTGCCAATAATTTCCAATTTAATACATAAGGACGTCTAAGAATTTTAGCCGATATAATTTTCACATATAAACCAAGTACGTACTCGTCACCTCGCGTACATGGTTTTCAATTGCACAATTTTCCACGTAAGACTCAATGCCTAAGGGGTAATTCCCTAACTCAAGGTTAGGAAAGATACTTACCTCAAACCACGCTCAATCAGTCAAGTAGTATGTCTTTTCCTCGATTTTTTCGACTCCGATCGGCTCGAATCTAGTCACAATTAATTCGATTCAATCAATACAAATTATAGAAATAAATTCCATATGAAAATACAAATTTTCTAACAAAAATCCGAAAACAAACTCGACCACACACGCAAGTCATAATACATATTACAAAGTTGTTTGAGACCTTAAGTCGGTGAACGAGTTGCTAATTCACAAAACGACAAGTCGGGTCGTTACATTCACCCCCTCTTAAATATACGTTCGTCCTTGAACGTGCCAAGAATTATTCTGAGGACATTAAATTACTGAGTGTATTCTTGCACACATACTCGCTGGTGATTCTACGCCACCGCAAATTTAACATGGTCCGACAACACCATATGAGTTGCGATTATCTCTTTTATCAACATTTATAAATTTTAAAACTAATTTCTTACACTCCAAACATTTTCAAAAGGCCTGGTTTTCACAACAACACACGGTATTAGTTTAAACAGGTTGTAGCAATTTGTGCCTACGCACCCAGCATACGTATGACCATAACCACATCTCTGGTCATAACAGTTGCTCATAATTAATTCCAGCATCGTCGATTAGCCTCACCTTATCCAAAAAATCATTTTAAATTTCCACAACGCTGACAGCAACACGCGAGGCACGAAAACCTCATAATTATTTATCTGGATTAACGAGTCACCTAGACACCCACCTCGTAGGCTAAAACTCAATAATTACAGCACGTATATCGCTAAATATGCACAGAAAAACATAAAATAATTACCTAATAAGCCTAACAAGCATGACTCCCTATTAGTACTATAGTACAAATTTAATTTCACAAAGGGAGAAGTTAAAAATACATGAATTTAACCACAAGGATCTCATCCTGATATAACTTCCACCGCGGCTTATAGCCCGGTTTAAACATTTCACATCATATAAAAATGTGAAGATCTCGTCCTTAGCTCTGAATCACAAGTAATATGCACATTGTGCCAACTGAAATTTTTTATTTCTTTTATTTCTTATTTTTAATAAATTCCGTGAAACAATTTCACAACACATATTGAACCCCCATACCGATAGGGCATATAATTCATAAATTGAAATCAATTGCCCGAAATTATATCAAAACCCATTGTAGCAAGTAATAGAAAGTCACTTTTAGACTCATCGCCCTCAATAGTGTGCAACACAAAATGATAGATACGACTACCGCAATAAAATCTCCCATCAGGGGTAAACACATAAGTAGGTTACAGAATTACGGAGCTCGCCCATAAGTGGAGCATAATAAGATGACTCGCCTCGATAATCAAAATTGAATTAAAATAAGAATAGGGCTCCTCTATTATGAATTAAATTATACCAGTAACGACACCATATGGTGCAACGGCCTTAGCCATACATATAATATTTATTAACCGGTCGGGCCTCCCCCTTTAGGGTATCCTCTACCCACCTGTCCTCCACCCTAACTAGTTGTGCACGTGGTGTAGTGACTGTTTTGGGGGCCATAGCCTGAATGTTCTGATAAAATCTACCCATCCCAAGTATAGGACAATCTCTCATAATGTGCTTAGTATTACCATACTCATAACAACCCCATCTGAGGTCGCGGCTGCTCGTACCGAGTCTGTGGCAAATAACTTGAATAACCACTCTAAGAACTCTGTGCCGGTGGTGCAGTAAAAGTACTAGCTGGAGCACTACGAGTATTCTGAATTGTGGACTGGGTTGACCAACTGCCCGAGCCTCCGCCATGATGAGTCATAGCTGTAGAGTAGAATCCACTGAATCTTCTAGAGTTTCGAGACCTCTTGGCCTCCTTAGACACCCTTTCCTCATTCCTAACACGTTCTAACATTCGTCAATCTCTATTACTTGCTGAAATGGAGTATCAGACTGAAATTCTCGAGCCATGTGTATTTTAAGATCATAATCGAGCCCCTTAATGAATCTACGGACTCGCTCTCTGACTGTAGGAACCAAAACAGGTGCATGATGGTCTAACTCACTGAACCTGATGGCATATTCTGACACTGTCATGGTTCCCTGATGCAATCATTCAAACTCTGTGCGTCACGCATCCCGGAGACCTGGGGAACAAATTCTTTCAAAAACATTTCTGCAAATTGAGCCCAAGTTGGTGGTACTGCATCAACTGGTCTACCTTCTTCATAAACTTGCCACCACTGATACGCTGCTCCTGACATCTAAAATATAGTAAAGGCAACTCCACTTACTTCCACAATACCCATGGTACGGAGAATACAGTGACAGTTTTCTAGAAATCCCTGGGCATCCTCGGTAGTTGTGCCACTAAAGGTAGGTGGACTATACCTCTTAAATCTCTCAAGTCTCTTTTGTTCTTTTTCTGATGCCTCTGGCCTGACCTCAGGCTGAACTGGAATACAGGGTGTACCGGTACTATACATGAAACCTGACCAATGTGAACCTGCTGCTCTGGAGTACGGGCGGTAGGAGTCTGAGCTCCTACCCCAATCTGTGAAATATTTGGCAAAACGGAGATCAATCCTGCCTGAATCAATGTACCACACATGTTGAGGAACTGTGCTAAAGTCTTATGAAGTCCAGGGGTAACAACAGGTGTCTCTGGTGTTTGTCCCCTAACCAGAGCTACTGGCGGCTTCTCGACTGTTGCTCTGACAGGTGCTCTAGCGGTACATGCCCTCCTCGGCCTCTACCCCGGCCTCTACTTCGGCCCCGACCTCTTGCGGCCCTAGCAGTACGCGTGGGTGTTTGCTTAGCTGACCCGGTAACACGTATCCTCAACATTTTGAGGGAATAGAGATACAAAGGCACAAATACCAAAATCAACGATTCCGCATGATAGCAATGAAATAAGTGAAAATTTCCTAACAGTTCGGTAGCCTCTCAAAGATAAGTACAAACGTCTCCGTACCGATCCGCAAGACTCTACTAGACTCATTCGTGACTCGTAGAACCTATTAACCTAGGGCTCTGATACCAACTTGTCACGACCTAAAATTCCACCACAGGCGTTATGATGGCACTTAGTCTCTAAGACTAGGCAAGCCGATTACAATTACAATTCAAGCCTTTTTTTTTTTATCGAAACCAACAACGAAAATAATTATAACACCTTCCCAAAACTGGTAATACTGAGTCACGAACTCTTACTGAGTACATGTAGTGATCCCCAAGGATTGAATATACAATACAGTTCAAATAAGAGTGGGCAGTACAATAAAAATAAAAAGACTCCAAGGGATTGCGACTACCAAGCAACCCTACCTTGAATCCTTGCGATCACACTCTAATCTCTGTTCGAATTCGATATCTCCAATACCTGGCTCTGCACAAAAATGTGTAGAAATGTAGTATGAGTACACCACAGTCAGTATCCAGTAAGTATCATGACTAACTTCAATAGAGTAGTGACAAGGTGTCGTCAAGACACTCACTAGTGAAATAACATGTGTAATATTGCCACAAAAATAATAGAACAACAAATAGCAGTGATGGCAACAATAGTCAACTTGTGACATAAACAACAAGGCAATAGGAACACCATAATTATTGCTCAAAGGAATAATAAGCATAAGTACAACCAATTAATCAAGTTCTTCAAATATAAATCATTCACATATAAGTTCTTTCGAATAAATACCCTCCAAATATATTTATTCAAATAAATATCCTTCGAATATAAAACTCTTTCACATAAATATCTTATATCATACTCATAAATACGAGTCTCAGCCCCCTTTCATATTCTCATGGCACCTCGTGCCAATGTCTATATCAAATCTGCACGGACAACTCACGTGCCCAAAATATCAATATATAAAAATGGTAGGATCAATTTATTTTCAATAAAGTAAGGTTAAAATCTTTAAATCAAGTAAGAAATCCACAAAGAAATAAGTTTATTTTAGAAATCGTTTGAGTGAAAAAGAATGATATTTCAATTAAAATAAAGCATCAGATAAGCTATTGATTTGGATGTAAAACTTATTAAATTAAAATATAATATTAATTTTTTTTATTTAAAACAACTCAATCATCGAAAACAAGTACAACCCAGAAATACAAATCCTCAGAGTCTCGTACGAAAAAAGCCAAAGCCAACACAAACAACAAAAAATACAAAACACTTAATATTAAGTCAAATAATACATCACGGAAAATACAAGATTTTACAAATTTCGCAAAAACAATATAACCAAATGTAAGTGCAGCCATAGAGAAATATCAACAAAGGACACTCCTGAGGTACCGCATCGTAGTCTCAAATCATAAATAAATTTTAACAAAGTGCACTCCCGAGGTACCGCCTCGTAGTCCCAAATTATAAATAAATTCACAACTTTCCTTATATCACAGTGGGAGCCTTCACATTTAGTTTTAAAAATAATTTTTTCCTAAATAGCATCCCGCGTTTTAGCCACCCTTATCACACCGCATGACTCTAGTAGTTACCCTACTAGCCACGCGTATCAAGCCCCCCTTATCTCACCACATGCGTTTCAACACCCAGACCTTATACCACCGCATGCGTATCAAAATCACAATATATCATAATTCGCACTTCAAGTGACCGATTATCACAGCATAACACAACTTGCACCTCAAGTGCTCAAATATCATAAATTTACACATCAAGTGCTCAAATATCACATCTTGCCACAGAAATTAACAATACATTATTTTCCATAATAAGGAGCCCATGGCTCGATCATAATGTGCACAAAATCTTAACAAAATATATTTATGGAGTGAACAACTCAACAAAATAATATTCACAATTTAACACTTTGCCTCAATATGATTTACGACCTTTATAACTCAATACCAATTTCAACAGCATGAACTGGAAAGTAATTCATCAAGGAACAACACGCTCTTTAATCCAAATTTTTGGCAAATGGATTAATGCCTCATTTTAAAATTATTTAATAAATTATTTGCAAATGAATAATCCATAATGAAATTATCTCCAGAAAATATTAACTCAACAAAAACACGTGATTCACATAAAATCAAGGTGGCAATCACACCAGATCATCTTATAAAAACAAATTCAACAAACAAGGATTTAGGTATGACAAATAGAGGATTTAATAAGTGCCAATAATTTCCAATTTAATACATAAGGACGTCTATGAATTTTAGCCGATATAATTTTCACTAATAAACCAAGTACGTACTCGTCACGTCGCGTACATGGTTTTCAATTGCACAATTTTCCACGTAAGACTCAATGCCTAAGGGGTAATTCCCTCACTCAAGGTTAGGAAAGATACTTACCTCAAACCACGCTCAATCAGTCAAGTAGTATGTCTTTTCCTCGATTTTTTTGACTCCGATCGGCTCGAATCTAGTCACAATTAATTTGATTCAATCAATACAAATTACAGGAATAAATTTCATATGAAAATACAAATTTTCTAACAAAAATCCGAAAACAAACTCGACCACACACGCAAGTCATAATACATATTACAAAGTTGCTTGAAACCTTAAGTCGGTGAACGAGTTGCTAATTCATAAAACGACAAGTCGGGTCGTTACATTCACCCCCTCTTAAATATACGTTCGTCCTTGAACGTGCCAAGAATTATTCTGAGGACATTAAATTACTGAGTGTATTCTTGCACACATACTCGCTGGTGATTCTACGCCACCGCAAATTTAACATGGTCCGACAACACCATATGAGTTGCGATTATCTCTTTTATAAACATTTATAAATTTTAAAACTAATTTCTTACACTCCAAATATTTTCAAAAGGCCTGGTTTTCACAACAACATACGGTATTAGTTTAAACAGGTTGTAGCAATTTGTGCCTACGCACCCAGCATACATATGACCATAACCACATCTCTGGTCATAACAGTTGCTCATAATTAATTCCAGCATCGTCGATTAGCCTCACCTTATCCAAAACATCATTTTAAATTTCCACAACGCTGACCGCAACACGCGAGGCATGAAAACCTCATAATTATTTATCTGGATTAACGAGTCACCTAGACTCCCACCTCGTAGGCTAAAACTCAATAATTACAGCACGTATATTGCTAAATATGCACAGAAACACATAAAATAATTACCTAATAAGCCTAACAAGCATGACTCCCTATTAGTACTATAGTACAAATTTAATTTCACAAAGGGAGAATTTAAAAATACATGAATTTAACCACAAGGATCTCATCCTGATATAACTTCCACCGCGGCTTATAGCCCGGTTTAAACATTTCACATCATATAAAAATGTGAAGATCTCGTCCTTAGCTCTGAATCACAAGTAATATGCACATTGTACCAACTGAAATTTTTCATTTCTTTTATTTCTTATTTTTAATCAATTCCGTGAAATAATTTCACAACACATATTGAACCCCCATACCGATAGGGCATATAATTCATAAATTGTAATCAATTGCCCGAAATTATATCAAAACCCATTGTAGCAAGTAATAGAAAGTCACTTTTAGACTCATCGCCCTCAATAGTGTACAACACAAAATGATAGATACATTACCGCAATAAAATCTCCCATCAGGGGTAAACACATAAGTAGGTTACAGAATTACGGAGCTCGCCCATAAGTGGAGCATAATAAGATGACTCGCCTCGATACTCAAAATTGAATTAAAATAAGAATAGGGCTCCTCTATTATGAATTAAATTATACCAGTAACGACACCATATGGTGCAACGGCCTTTGCCATACATATAATATTTATTAACCGGTCGGGCCTCCCCCTTTAGGGTACCCTCTACCCACCTGTCCTCCACCCCTAACTAGTTGTGCACGTGGTGTAGTGACTGTTTTGGGGGCCATAGCCTGAATGTTCTGATGAAATCTACCCATCCCAAGTATGGGACAATCTCTCATAATGTGCCTAGTATTACCATACTTATAATAACCCCATCTGAGGTCGCGGCTGCTCGTACCGAGTCTATGGCAAATAACTTGAATAACCACTCTAAGAACTCTGTGCCGGTGGTGCAGTAAAAGTACTAGCTGGAGCACTACGAGTATTCTGAATTGTGGACTGGGTTGACCGACTGCCCGAGCCTCCGCCATGATGAGTCATAGCTGTAGAGTAGAATCCACTGAATCCTCTAGAGTTTCGAGACCTCTTGGCCTCCTTAGACTCCCTTTCCTCATTCCTAACACGTTCTAACATTCGTCAATCTCTATTACTTGGTGAAATGGAGTATCAGACTTAAATTCTCGAGCCATGTGTATTTTAAGATCATAATCGAGTCCTTCAATGAATCTACGGACTCGCTCTCTGACTGTAGGAACCAAAACAGGTACATGATGGTCTAACTCACTGAACCTGATGGTATATTCTAACACTGTCATGGTGCCCTGATGCAATCATTCAAACTCTGTGCATCACGCATCCTGGAGACCTAGGGAACAAATTCTTTCAAAAACATCTCTGCAAATTGAGCCCAAGTTGGTGGTATTGCATCAACTGGTCTACCTTCTTCATAAACTTGCCACCACTGATACGCTGCTCCTGACATCTAAAATATAGTAAAGGCAACTCCACTTACTTCCACAATACCCATGGTACGGAGAATACAGTGACAGTTTTCTAGAAATCCCTGGGCATCCTCGGTAGTTGTGCCACTAAAGGTAGGTGGACTATACCTCTTAAATCTCTCAAGTCTCTTTTGTTCTTTTTCTGATGCCTCTGGCCTGACCTCAGGCTGAACTGGAATACAGGTTGTACCGGTACTATACATAGAACCTGACCAATGTGAACCTGCTGCTCTGGAGTACGGGCGGTAGGAGTCTGAGCTCCTACCCCAATCTGTGAAATATTTGGCAAAACGGAGATCAATCCTGCCTGAATCAATGTACCACACATGTTCAGGAACTGTGCTAAAGTCTTATGAAGTCCAGGGGTAACAACAGGTGTCTCTGGTGTTTGTCCCCTAACCAGAGCTACTGGCGGCTTCTCGACTGTTGCTCTGACAGGTGCTCTAGCGGTACATGCCCTCCTCGGCCTCTACCCCGGCCTCTACTTCGGCCCCGACCTCTTGCGGCCCTAGCAGTATGCGTGGGTGTTTGATTAGCTGACCCGGTAACACGTATTCTCAATATTTGTGAGGGAATAGAGATACAAAGGCGCAAATACCAAAATCAACGATTCCGCACGATAGCAATGAAATAAGTGAAAATTTCCTAACAGTTCGGTAGCCTCTCAAAGATAAGTACAAACATCTCCGTACCGATCCGTAAGACTCTACTAGACTCATTCGTGACTCGTAGAACCTATTAACCTAGGGCTCTGATACCAACTTGTCAAGACCCAAAATTTCACCACAGACGTTATGATGGCACTTAGTCTCTAAGACAAGGAAAGCCGATTACAATTACAATTCAAGCCTTTTTTTTTTATTGAAATCAACAACGAAAATAATTATAACACCTTCCCAAAACTGGTAATACTGAGTCATGAACTCTAACTGAGTACATGCAGTGATCCCCAAGGATTGAATATACAATACAGTTCAAATAAGAGTGTGCAGTACAATAAAAATAAAAAGACTCCAAGGGATTGCGACGACCAAGCAACCCTACCTTGAATCCTTGCGATCACACTCTAATCTCTGTTCGAATTCGATATCTCCAATACCTGGCTCTGCACAAAAATGTATAGAAATGTAGTATGAGTACACCACAGTCGGTACCCAGTAAGTATCACAACTAACTTCAGTAGAGTAGTGACAAGGTGTCGTCAAGACACTCACTAGTGAAATAACATGTGTAATATTGCACATAAAAATAATAGAACAACAAATAGCAGTGGTGACAACAATAGTCAACTTGTGACATAAACAACAAGGCAATAGGAACACCATAATTATTGCTCAAAGGAATAATAAGCATAAGTACAACCAATTAATCAAGTTCTTCAAATATAAATCATTCACATATAAATTCTTTCGAATAAATACCCTCCAAATATATTTATTCAAATAAATACCCTTCGAATATAAAACTCTTTCACATAAATATCTTATATCATACTCATAAATACGAGTCTCAGCCCCCTTTCATATTCTCATGGCACCTCGTGCCAATGTTTATATCAAATCTGCACGGACAACTCACGTGCCCAAAATATCAATATATAAAAATGGTAGGATCAATTTATTTTCAATAAAGTAAGGTTAAAATCTTTAAATCAAGTAAGAAATCCACAAAGAAATAAGTTTATTTTAGAAATCGTTTGAGTGAAAAAGAATGATATTTCAATTAAAATAAAGCATCAGATAAGCTATTGATTTGGATGTAAAACTTATTAAATTAAAATATAATAGTAATTTTCTTTTATTTAAAACAACTCAATCATCGAAAACAAGTACAACCCAGAAATACAAATCCTCAGAGTCTCGTACGAAAAAAGCCAAAGCCAACACAAATAACAAAAAATACAAAACAATTATGATTAAGTCAAATAATACATCACGAAAAATACAAGAATTTACAAATTTCGCAAAAACAATATAACCAAATGTAAGTGCAGCCATAGAGAAATATCAACAAAGGACACTCCTAAGGTACCGCATCGTAGTCCCAAATCATAAATAAATTTCAACAAAGGGCACTCCCGAGGTACCGCCTCGTAGTCCCAAATTATAAATAAATTTACAACTTTCCTTATATCACAGTGGGAGCGTTCACATTTAGTTTTAAAAATAATTTTTTCCTAAATAACATCCCGCGTTTTAGCCACCCTTATCATACCGCATGACTCTAGTAGTTACCCTACTAGCCACACGTATCAAGCCCCCCTTATCTCACCACATGCGTTTCAACACCCAGACCTTATACCACCGCATGCGTATCAAAATCACAATATATTATAATTCGCACTTCAAGTGACCGATTATCACAGCATAACACAACTTGCACCTCAAGTGCTCAAATATCATAAATTTTCACATTAAGTGCTCAAATATCACAACTTGCCACAGAAATCAACAATACATTATTTTCCATAATAAAGAGCCCATGGCTCGATCATAATGTGCACAAAATCTTAACAAAATATATCATGGAGTGAACAACTCAACAAAATAGTATTCACAATTTAACACTTTGCCTTAATATGATTTACGACCTTTATAACTCAATACCAATTTCAACAGCATGAACTGGAAAGTAATTCATCAAGGAACAACACCCTCTTTAATCCAAATTTTTGGCAAATGGATTAATGCCTCATTTTAAAATTATTTAATAAATTATTTGCAAATGAATAATCCATAATGAAATTATCTCAGGAAAATATCAACTCAATAAAAATACGGGATTCACATAAAATCAAGGTGGCAATCACACCAAATCATCTTATAAAAATAAATTCAACAAACAAGGATTTAGGCATGACAAATAGAGGATTTAATAAGTGTCAATAATTTCCAATTTAATACATAAGGATGTCTAAGAATTTTAGCCGATATAATTTGCACATATAAACCAAGTACGTACTCGTCACTTCGCGTACATAGTTTTTAATTACACAATTTTTCACATAAGACTCAATGCCTAAGGGGTAATTCCCTCACTTAATGTTAGAAAAGATACTTACCTCAAATCACGCTCAATCAGTCAAGTAGTATGTCTTTTCCTCGATTTATTCGACTCCGATCGGCTCGAATCTAGTCACAATTAATTCGATTCAATCAATACAAATTATAGGAATAAATTCTATATGAAAATAAAAATTTTCTAACAAAAATCTGAAATCAAACTCAACCACATACGCAAGTCATAATACATATCACAAAGTTGCTTGAGACCTTAAGTCGCTGAACGAGTTGCTAATTCACAAAACGATAAGTCGGGTCATTACATTCACTCCCTCTTAAACATACGTTCGTCCTCGAACGTGCCAAGAATTATTCTGAGGACATTAAATTACTGAGTGTATTCTTGCACACATACTCGCTGGTGATTCTACGCCACCACAAATTTAACATGGTCCGACAACACTATCCGAGTTGCGATTATCTCTTTTATCAACATTTATAAATTTTAAAACCAATTTCTTACACTCCAAACATTTTCAAAAGTCCCGGTTTTCACATCAACATACAGTATTAGTTTAAACCGGCTGTAGCAACTCGTGCCTACGCACCCAGCATACGTATGACTATAACCACATCTCTAATCATAACAGTTGTTCATAATTAATTCCAGCATCGTCGATTAGCCTCACCTTAACCAAAAAATTATTTCAAATTTCTACAACGCTGACAGCAACACGCGAGGCATGAAGACCTCATAATTATTTACATGGATTAACGAGTCAACTGGACACCCACCTCACAGGCTAAAACTCAATAATTACAGCACGTATATGGCTAAATATGCACAGAAACACATAAAATAATTACCTAATAAGCCTAACAAGCATGACTCCCTATTAGTATTATAGTACAAATTTAATTTAACAAAGGAAGAATTTAAAAATATATGAATTTAACCACAAGGATCTCATCCTGATATAACTTCCACCACGGCTTATAGCCCGGTTTAAACATTTCACATCATATAAAAATGCGAGGATCTCGTCCTCAACTCTGAATCACAAGTAACATGCATATTGTGCCAACTGAAAATTTTCATTTCTTTTATTTCTTATTTTTAATAAATTCCGTGAAACAATTTCACAACACATATAATTCATAAATTGTAATCAATTGTTCCGAAATTATATCAAAACACACTGTAGCAAATAATAGAAAGTCACTTTTAGACTCATCGCACTCAATAGTGTACAACACAAAATGATAGATACGACTACCGCAATAAAATCTCCCATCAGGGGTAAACACTCCATCTCTTTACAAGGAAAAATATACCTTTTCGAACACTCTTTCTCTCTTTATGCTAGAAAGTTACTGTGTCCTAATTGGATTTGAACTGTTAAATGCTGACTAAACATTATCCACTGGAGGATATAATGATTGACAAGATTAACGTTGTATTATACCTTTTCCAACGCTCCTTCAATTCCCTCTTTATGCCCCCGAAGTAACTATATAGTATCACATTGCCCACTTAATGATTTTGTTAGGTCATTTTTAGCGTGGTCAAGCTTATAAAATCAGCTTATTTTGAAAAACGTTTTTCTCAAAAGTATTTTGTTGGTGAGAAAATAGTTTATGTTTGGTTAATAAATTTCAAAAATACTTTTGAGCAGTTATTAATGTTTGACCAAACTCTTAATAAATGATTCTAAGTATATTTTTCTCAAAAGCTTTTTCTTAAAAAATATTTTTGAGTATTAGAAACTATTTTTTTTGCTTCTAAAAAACTGCTCGTTTTTCTACTCGAGAGCATTTTTTTTTACTTCTAGAAGTTTTCAAATACCTTAATTTTAGGAAAAAAATACTTTTATCAAACAACAATGAAAAAATATTTTTGGCTAAAAAGAAGCTTGGCCGAACAGACTATAAGTTATTATATGCAGTGTCAAATATATATATATATTAGATGATGGATCCTTTTACCTTCTTGCGTGTTTACTTTTTTATTTTTTGAATGCTCTCGGTAACATCGTGCCTCCATTAGTATTAGATCTGCAGGAGTCTGACTCTTTCTTCCGGTTCGTACTTTAATTAAAAAGACACTGGTTTTATCAATTCCACTTTTAGCTGAATTTACTTCATTTACAAGAAAATTTGATGTATCATTAGTCTTTAGTCTCAAGCTTATTAAAGTAGATTTTTTTAATTTAGGAATACTGATAATTACTTGTCTGTCTGGTTTTGGAATATTCATTGCAGGAAGGAGGATGAGGTATTATATAAGCCTTTTATAAAGAAGGAAACTTTAGTGTGAAACCTAACTGGTTATAACTTTATTCTATGATACTTTTCTTACCGTTAATGCCATTATATTTTATTCTATTATACTTGTAGCTTTATTTTATTCTATGATATTTTTCTCAGAGTGATGTTATCACACGTTAGTAATATAGGTAAGCCCTACAATCACACTAAAGAAAATCTATATATAGTACTAAAATCTTTTCAGTTTCGACATCATTTTCTCATAGATTAATGTATTATCCATTTAAAAATTCATTCCTCTTCCACTATATTTCCAGCACCCCCTATCTCGCCCTCAATAGTGTACAACACAAAATGATAGATACGACAACCGCAATAAAATCTCCCATCAGGGGTAAACACATAAGTAGGTTACAGAATTACGGAGCTCGCCCATAAGTGGAGCATAAGAAGATGACTCGCCTCGATACTCAAAAGTGAATCAAAATAAGAATAGGGCTCCTCTATTATGAATTAAATTATACTAGTAACGACACCATATGGTGCAGCGGCCTTAGCCATACATATAGTATTTATTAACCGGTCGGGCCTCCCCCTTTAGGGTACCCTCTACCCGCTTGTTCTCCACCCCTAACTAGTTGTGCACGTGGTGTAGTAACTGTTTTGGGGGCCATAGCCTGAATGTTCTGATAAAATCTACCCATCCCAAGTATGGGACAATCTCTCATGATGTGCCTAGTATTACCATACTCATAATAACCCTATCTGAGGTCGCGACTGCTCGTACTGAGTCTGTGGTGAATAACTTGAATAACCACTCTAAGAACTCTGTGCCAGTGGTGCAGTAAAAGTACTAGCTGGAGCACTACGAGTATTCTGAATTGTGGACTGGGTTGACCGACTGCCCGAACCTCCGCCATGATGAGTCATAGTTGTAGAGTAGAATCCACTGAATCCTCTAGAGTTTCGAGACCGCTTGGCCTCCTTAGACTCCCTTTCCTCATTCCTAACACGTTCTAACATTCGTCAATCTCTATTACTTGATGAAATGGAGTATCAGACTTAAATTCTCGAGCCATGTGTACTTTAAGATCATAATCGAGCCCCTCAATGAATCTACGGACTCGCTCTCTGACTGTAGGAACCAAAACAGGTGCATGATGGTCTAACTCACTGAACCTGATGGTATATTCTAACACTGTCATGGTGCCCTGATGCAATCATTCAAACTCTGTGCGTCACGCATCCTGGAGACCTGGGGAACAAATTCTTTCAAAAACATCTCTGCAAATTGAGCCCAAGTTGGTGGTACTGCATCAACTGGTCTACCTTCTTCATAAACTTGCCACCACTGATACGCTGCTCCTGACATCTGAAATATAGTAAAGGCAACTCCACTTACTTCCACAATACCCATGGTACGGAGAATACAGTGACAGTTTTCTAGAAATCTCCGGGCATCCTCGATAGTTGTGCCACTAAAGGTAGGTGGACTATACCTCTTAAATCTCTCAAAGTCTCTTTTGTTCTTATTCTTATGCCTCTAGCCTGACCTCAGGCTGAACTGGAATACAGGGTGTACCGGTACTATACATGAAACCTGACCAATGTGAACCTGCTGCTCTGGAGTACGGGTGGTAGGAGTCTGAGCTCCTACCCCAATCTGTGAAATATTTGGCAAAACGGAGATCAATCCTGCCTGAATCAATGTACCACACATGTTCAGGAACTGTGCTAAAATCTTTTGAAGTCCAGGGGTAACAACAAGTGTCTTTGGTGTTTGTCCCCTAACCAGAGCTACTGGCGGCTTCTCGACTGTTGCTCTGATAGGTGCTCTAGCGGTACATGCCCTCCTCGGCCTCTACCCCGGCCTCTACTTCGGCCCCGACCTCTTGCGACCCTAGCAGTATGCGTGGGTGTTTGCTTAGCTGACCCGGTAACACGTATCCTCAACATTTATGAGGGAATAGAGATACAAAGGCGCAAATACTAAAATCAACGATTCCGCACGATAGCAATGAAATAAGTGAAAATTTCCTAACAGTTCGGTAGCCTCTCAAAGATAAGTACAGACGTCTCCGTACCGATCCGCAAGACTCTACTAGACTCATTCGTGACTCGTAGAACCTATTAACCTAGGGCTCTGATACCAACTTGTCACGACCTAAAATTCCACCACAGGCGTTATGATGGCACTTAGTCTCTAAGACTAGGCAAGCCGATTACAATTACAATTCAAGCCTTTTTTTTTTTATCGAAACCAACAACGAAAATAATTATAACACCTTCCCAAAACTGGTAATACTGAGTCACGAACTCTAACTGAGTACATGCAGTGATCCCCAAGGATCGAATATACAATACAGTTCAAATAAGAGTGGGCAGTACAATAAAAATAGAAAGACTCCAAGGGATTGCGACGACCAAGTAGCCCTACCTTGAATCCTTGCGATCACACTCTAATCTCTGTTCAAATTTGAAATCTCCAATTCCTGGCTCTGCACAAAAATGTGTAGAAATGTAGTATGAGTACACCACAGTCGGTACCCAGTAAGTATCACGACTAACCTCAGTGGAGTAGTGATAAGGTGTCGTCAAGACACTCACTAGTGAAATAACATGTGTAATATTGCACACAAAAATAATAGAACAACAAATAGCAGTGATGGCAACAATAGTCAACTTGTGACATAAACAACAAGGCAATAGGAACACCATAATTATTGCTCAAATGAATAATAAGCACAAGTACAACCAATTAATCAAGTTCTTCAAATATAAATCATTCACATATAAATTCTTTCGAATAAATACCCTCCAAATATATTTCTTCAAATAAATACCCTTCGAATATAAAACTCTTTCACATAAATATCTTATATCATACTCATAAATACGGGTCTCAGCTCCCTTTTATATTCTCATGGCACCTCGTGCCAATGTCTATATCAAATCTGCACGGATAACTCACGTGCCGAAAATATCAATATATAAAAATCGTAGGATCAATTTATTTTCAATAAAGTAAGGTTAAAATCTTTAAATCAAGTAAGAAATCCACAAAGAAATAAGTTTATTTTAGAAATCGTTTGAGTGAAGAAGAATGATATTTCAATTAAAATAAAGCATCAGATAAGCTATTGATTTGGATGTAAAACTTATTAAATTAAATATAATAGTAATTTTCTTTTATTTAAAACAACTCAATCATCGAAAATAAGTACAACCAAAAATACAAATCCTCAGAGTCTCGTACGAAAAAAGCCAAAGCCAACACAAACAACAAAAAATACAAAACACTTAATATTAAGTCAAATAATACATCACGAAAAACACAAAAATTTACAAATTTCGCAAAAATAATATAACCAAAGGTAAGTGCAGCCATAGAGAAATATCAACAAAGGACACTCCCGAGATACCGCATCGTAATCCCAAATCATAAATAAATTTCAACAAAGGGCACTCCCGAGGTACCGCATCGTAGTCCCAAATTATAAATAAATTCACAACTTTCCTTATATCACAGTGGGAGCCTTCACATTTAGTTTTAAAAATAATTTTTTTCTGAATAGCATCTCGCGTTTTAGCCACCCTTATCACACCGTATGACTCTAGTAGTTACCCTACTAGCCACGCGTATCAAGTCCCCCTTATCTCACCACATGCGTTTCAACACCCAAACCTTATACCACCGCATACGTATCAAAATTACAATATATCACAATTCGCACTTCAAGTGACCGATTATCACAGCATAACACAACTTGCACCTCAAGTGCACAAATATCATAAATTTATACATCAAGTGCTCAAATATCACAACTTGCCACATAAATCAACAATACATTATTTTTCACAATAAGGGGCCCATGACTCGATCATAATGTGCACAAAATCTTAACAAAATATATCATGGAGTGAACAACTCAACAAAATAATATTCACAATTTAACACTTTGGCTCAATATGATTTACGGCCTTTATAACTCAATACCAATTTCAACAGCATGAACTGGAAAGTAATTCATCAAGGAACAACACCCTCTTTAATCCAAATTTTTGGCAAATGGATTAATGCCTCATTTTAAAATTATTTAATAAATTATTTGCAAATGAATAATCTTTAATGAAATTATCTCCAGAAAATATCAACTCAACAAAAACACGAGAATCACATAAAATCAAGGTGGCAATCACACCAAATCATCTTATAAAAATAAATTCAACAAACAAGGATTTAGGCATGACAAATAGAGAATTTAATAAGTGCCAATAATTTTTAATTTAATACATAAGGACATCTAAGAATTTTAGCCGATATAATTTGCACATATAAACCAAGTACGTACTCGTCACCTCACGTACATGGTTTTTAATTACATAATTTTTCACATAAGACTCAATGCCTAAGGGGTAATTCCCTCACTCAAGGTTAGAAAAGATACTTACCTCAAACCATGCTCAATCAGTAAAGTAGTATGTATTTTCCTCGATTTATTCGACTCTGATCGGCTCGAATCTAGTCACAATTAATTCGATTCAATCAATACAAATTATAGGAATAAATTCTATATGAAAATACAAATTTTCTAACAAAAATCTGAAATCAAACTCGACCACATACGCAAGTCATGATACGTATCACAAAGTTGCTTGAGATCTTAAGTCGCTGAACGAGTTGCTAATTCACAAAACGACAAGTCGGGTCGTTACATTCACCCCCTCTTAAACATACGTTCGTCCTCGAACGTACCAAGAATTATTCTGAGGACATTAAATTACTGAGTGTATTCTTGCACACATACTCGCTGGTGGTTCTACGCCACCACAAATTTAACATGGTCCGACAACACTATCCGAGTTGCGATTATCTCTTTTATCAACATTTATAAATTTTAAAACTAATTTCTTACACTCCAAACATTTTCAAAAGGCCCGATTTTCACATCAATATACGGTATTAGTTTAAACCGGTTGTAGCAATTTGTGCCTACGCACCCAGCATACGTATGACCATAACCACATATCTGATCATAACAGTTGTTCATAATTAATTCCAGCATCGTCGATTAGCCTCACCTTATCCAAAACATTATTTTAAATTTTCACAACACTGACAGCAACACGCGAGGCATGAAAACCTCATAATTATTTACATGGATTAACGAGTCAACTGGACACCCACCTCACAGGCTAAAACTCAATAATTACAGCACGTATATGGCTAAATATGCACAGAAACACATAAAATAATTACCTAATAAGCCTAACAAGCATGACTCCCTATTAGTATTATAGTACAAATTTAATTTAACAAAGGAAGAATTTAAAAATATATGAATTTAACCACAAGGATCTCATCCTGATATAACTTTCACCGCGGCTTATAGTCCGGTTTAAACATTTCACATCATATAAAAATGCGAGGATCTCGTCCTCAGCTCTGAATCATAAGTAATATGCACAATGTGCCAACTGAAAATTTTTATTTCTTTTATTTCTTATTTTTAATAAATTTCGTGAAACAATTTCACAACACATATAATTCATAAATTATAATTAATTGCTCCAAAATTATATCAAAACTCACTGTAACAAATAATAAAAAGTCACTTTTAGACTCATCGCCATCAATATCGTACAACACAAAATGATTGATACGACTACCGCAATAAAATCTCCCATGAGGGGTAAACACTCTTCCTCTCTTTACAAGTACAAGTATACCTTTTCGAACACTCTTTCTCTCTTTATGCTAGAAAGTTACTGTGTCCTAATTGGATTTGAACTGTTAAATGCTGACTAAACATTATCCACTGGAGGATATAATGATTGACAAGATTAACGTTGTATTATACCTTTTCCAACGCTCCTTCAATTCCCTCTTTATGCCCCCGAAGTAACTATATAGTATCACATTATAGGGTGGGACCCACTTAATGATTTTGTTAGGTCATTTTTAGCGTGGTCAATCTTATAAAATCAGCTTATTTTAAAAAATATTTTTCTCAAAAGTATTTTGTTAGTGAGAAAACAATTTATGTTTGGTTAATAAATTTCAAAAATATTTTTGAACAGCTATTAATATTTGACCAAACTCTTAATAAATGATTTTAAGTATATTTTTCTAAAAGCTTTTTCTTAAAAAATATTTTTGAGTATTAGAAAGTACTTTTTTTGCTTCTAAAAAACTGCTTGTTTTTCTACTCGAGAGCCTCTTTTTTTACTTCTAGAAGTTTTCAAATACCTTAATTTTAGGAAAAAAATACTTTTAGCAAACAACAATGAAAAAACATTTTTAGCTAAAAAGAAGAAAAAATATTTTTGGCTAAAAAGAAGCTTGGCCGAACAGACTATAAGTTATTATATGCAGTGTCAAATATATATATATATTAGATGATGGATCCTTTTACCTTCTTGCGTGTTTACTTTTTTATTTTTTGAATGCTCTCGGTAACATCGTGCCTCCATTAGTATTAGATCTGCAGGAGTCTGACTCTTTCTTCCGGTTCGTACTTTAATTAAAAAGACACTGGTTTTATCAATTCCACTTTTAGCTGAATTTACTTCATTTACAAGAAAATTTGATGTATCATTAGTCTTTAGTCTGAAGCTTATTAAAGTAGATTTTTTAAATTTAGGAATACTGATAATTACTTGTCTGTCTGGTTTTGGAATATTCATTGCAGGAAGGAGGATGAGGTATTATATAAGCCTTTTATAAAGAAGGAAACTTTAGTGTGAAACCTAACTGGTTATAACTTTATTCTATGATACTTTTCATACCGTTAATGCCATTATATTTTATTCTATTATACTTGTAGCTTTATTTTATTCTATGATATTTTTCTCAGAGTGATGTTATCACACGTTAGTAATATAGGTAAGCCCTACAATCACACTAAAGAAAATCTATATATAGTACTAAAATCTTTTCAGTTTCGACATCATTCTCTCATAGATTAATGTATTATCCATTTAAAAATTCATTCCTCTTCCACTATATTTCCAGCACCCCCTCTCTCATCATATCCTTCAGAATAGTCAAGTAGACAGTGCAGCCCGGTGCACAAAGCGTCCGCTATACGCAGGGTTCGGGGAAGGGTCAAACCATAAGAATCTATTATATGCAAGCTTATCCTGCATTTCTGCAAGAGGCAACTCAAGTACACTCAATCAGTCCATTTTAAATATATCAATAGTAAAACCAAAAAGGTAATTAACTTCTTCATTGTCATTATGTCATTCTAGCACGAATTTAGTGAACAGGACTATCCTTTATTTGTCATTTTATGCCAAACACAAGGTGTGCTATTGCAATTTTAATCGTTTCATAGTTAAATGTCTCAAATCGGGTGGGATGCGGTAACTTGGTCTTCTTATTTTTATTTTTTTGATAACCAAGTGAAAGTTTTACAAATGAGCAAGATCAAAACTCAGTCTGCTGTACCAAAAGACAAATCACTCCAACTATCAAGACCCAATTGAGAATATGATATCTTGAAGCATAACTCCTAGGAAGGGTTTCTTTAAAATTCCTTACTCTTATAACACTTACAATTCTTATTACATCAGTTAGATAGTTAATGAAAATATAACTGTTGAAGCACAATCTTAATTGTCCATGATGTTCATACATTATAAATACGAGCTATTCTCCTGTTATACTATTACAATATCTCTCAGTTTACTCAGACTCTAGTATTTCTCTCTTTTCACACTGCTGAGGCATATTTTGCATAGACCATTCTTAATAACTGAACCTGTATTGTTTTTCCTTTAGCTCTACTCTGTAACTTGGTTTTGGATAATTCTTATCCAATAAGCTAGCTTTTGGGATTGAGTTTGACCATGTCCATTTTTTGAAATTATCACTCTATAGTATACTTAAGGCAGTTTCTCCTTCTTTTTTTTTCTCGAAGAAATGTTTTATTACTCCCTCAAGGAAATGTCTACTACTCCCTCAATTTGCCATTATTTTAGGATGATATAAAATGAACAGTGTACATAGATTATGAGACATGGATAATAAAGATTATGTGTTTTCAATTACTTAAAAAGTGTACCCTTCCTGATATTGTTTTAAAAAATATTTTGTAGTACAAATTAGTTTGTTCAATATAAGAAATAGAATTTCTAACAGGATAACGTACAAGACATCTAGTTTTCTTTTCATAAGAAGAAATAATACGAAATTTCATTTTTTAATTTTTTGTCTTTTCTTTTCAATTTTGATGTCATACCATTTTAAACCGATATATGTTGCTTGTAGGAATTATACAGTTCAAGAACGCAATTAAAGAGGGATGGCACACTCTATTGAGATTACCCAAATAGATCACCGAACTCCACTGCTTCGTCAAGCAACAAAAGACGAGGTCTCTCTCTTTCTCAACACAAACTTTCGTTTTATTTATTTATTTATTTATTTATTGTATTTTTGTACAAATGGAAAAAGGTAGCAAGCATGAATAGTCACTCGTGTATCACTTGTTAATAATTCTAATTTTTTAATATATACATTAGTTAAGTCATTAAAAGCATAAATAATAACGTCAAGTTTGATCAAGTTTCTTTATTAAAATTCAGTTGTTTTATTAATTTTCCTTTTACTCTTTTGGTTTCCACTAATGATGTTTAAAAATTCATTACGAATATCATCAATTTATAGAAAAGTGGACAACTAAAAATCTATGGAGGGACTGCAAAATCAAAAGTGGACAACTAAAAATAAATGGAGGGAGTAAATTTTATAGAAAATAATAAGTATATAAATATTACTACAACATTTAAATAAAAAAATTGGAATTCAGCGTGTTAGTTTCTCAAAACGAAAAAGAAAAACTATGAACTCTTTGCCATTAATTACAGATAGAAGAATGGAAGAAAGTGGATCATTTAATCGAGAAAAAAGAAACAAATGGTCAATATCAAGTCAATAAATCTGCAAATAAAATCGTAGATGAAATATATGAGGATTTGGACATGAATTCAGCTATCAGATCCACCACCATATTCAAAGTAAGTGTGGGGTTACGTGAATCAAATCCAGATGCTTATAAGCCAAAGGTATACTCCATTGGTCCTTACCATAAATACAATCTTGAACTTCGCTCCATAGAAAAGTACAAACAGCGTTACCAACAATGGTTCCTTCGCAGGAAAGAGGGGATTGATGTGGAAAGTTGCATTAGGGAATTGGAGGATGAAGCATTAAAGTGTTATGACGATATAAAGAACCTTGAAAGTGATATTGTTGTCAATTTTTCAAAAATATTTTTACTTGATGGCTGTTTTCTAGTTGAATTCATTCGAGAGTGGTGTGGAATAGCGTCCAGAAGGAGAAGGACCGATTATCCCCGAAAATTGCATAATTAATCAAGTATGTCGAATCTGTTGTTAGTAGAAAACCAACTTCCTTTCTTTGTCCTCACTAAGCTTCATCACATGACTATGAATGAGGAAGATGAAATATCATTCACAAAAATGGTGAAGTGGATCTTTTTACCTTCATTACCAAAGATGACCCTTGCATCCTATCTTGAGAGTGATGGTAATGATGCTGCAGAAATCAAACATTTACTTCAAGTTGTACAAATGTCAAGTCACCCTTCAGAGATTAAAATTACTAGCCTAACGAATCCTAGCATGGAAACAGAACACTGCTGGAAATCAATGAGGGGTTATAATTAAGGTGGGAAATCAAACCCTACCAATAAGGTGAAAGTTTAGGTAGTTAATCAATTAAACTATTAAAATAACGTATTGATATGTATTTCGTGCGTTTGATTATTTGTTTGTTTGTTTGTTTGTTGTTTTGTTGTTTTTTAAACTTACCATATGTTATCTGTGTTATCCAAATTAGGACTGAAATGACATCTTACAATGTTTTATTTAAGTTCATTCCCTAATTATATTTTCTTCATAAATATGAAAAATAATAATATAATTAACAAGGCATGTATGAGAGATGTAGTGACTACTGTTACTCTTCTTAGAGAATATAAACTTAATGTTTTCTCTACTCACTGCTTAATATTTAGTTACTTAAAATTTTCATTTTGGAAATTGCCAGTCTTTAGAGTTTTTTTTATTTTTAATCATCATCTAGTAACAATATATGTTGAGCAAAAAAAAAAAAACGAGAAAAACAGAAACCGTGACTCTTTTCAACTAATTACAGAGAGAAGACGGGAGGAAAGATGATTATTTAATAGAGATCAAGGAGCGATTAAAGTTACAAAGAGATAAATCTTTGAATCAAATCTTTGATGAAAGATTTGAGGATTTGGACAATTCATCTATCAAATCCACTACCATATTCAAAGTAAATGCGGCCATTCGCGAATCTAACCCAGATGCTTATACGCCAAAGATGATCTCCATAGGTCCTTACCATAAAAAAAATCAAGAACTTCACTCAATGGAAAAGTACAAATTATTATGCCTAAGACGGTTTCTCCAACGGAAAGAGGGGCTTGATGTAGAAAGTTGCATTGGACAATTGGAGGAACTAAAGGACGAAGCAATAAAGTGTTATGACGATATAGACAGTGATATTGTTGGCAAATTTTCGGAAATGTTGTTACTTGATGGCTGTTTTGTGGTTGAGTTTATTCGAGACCCCCTAATTATCAACGCGCACTGGATGGTGTCTCAAGTATGTCGAGATTTATTGCTACTAGAAAACCAACTCCCTTTCTTTGTCCTCGCCAAACTTCATGACATGACTAAGCGTCCTGAAGATCTAGAACCCGACTTCATACGTATGGTGAAATCGACTCTTTGTTATATTTCGCCAAGTAAGATACCTATGCTCAAATCAGAAATTGATGGTGATGAAGAAAAATTCGACCATTTACTTCATGTGGTACACATGTTTTGTCGCCTATCAGAGATGACAAAAACTAGCCAAATCTCGAATTCTAGCATCAGAAAGGAATGTTGCAATATTAAAAGATTTCTTGGAAAGATCTTGCGACTATTTAGGTCAAAAGAAATTTCTACCTCTAATATTTGGCAGTCTTGGCAAGCTCCAACTGCAACAGAGCTTTATGAAGCTGGAGCTAGTTTCATAAAACTAGGAAGTTTCGAAGCAGATCTTATGGATAGAACAACTATGTTCGATATCAAGTTTGAGAATGCAGCGATACAAATTCCTTGTTTCGTAGTTGGTGATTCAACGGAGGCCTTTCTGAGAAATTTGATAGCTTATGAGCAACACTCGACTAACTTATATCCTAAATGTTTTTTGGATTATGTAGATATAATGGGTCAACTTATTAAGTCACGTAAAGATGTGAATTTGCTACGCCAAAATGGAATCATCCTTAACGGGCTAGCAGATGACGGAGAAGTGGCTAACATGTTCAAAAAACTTGGAGAAGGGATCGTGGTTGTTGCTGACAGCACCTATTACGATGAAGCAAGCATAAAAATGAGTCAACATTGCAAAAAGCCGTGGAATCAAATTATGGCAAATTTGAGGCAAAATTATTTTAGTAGTCCTTGGGCAGGAGCTTCAACTGTGGCAGCCGTCATACTCCTCATACTCACGGCTATGCAGACAGTTCTAGCTTTCAGAGATGGTATTAAGTAGTGATCTGCATTGTTGTAATATCATAAGATGGTTGATGAATATTGTGATGACCCGATAGGTCACTTTGAGTTTTAGCCTTTATTTTCGTGTTTCAGGATATTGACTAGCTCCGTTTAGTGTTCCACGCTTTGAGTGTGCAGTCCGTGTCTTGTTCCGTAAAGTTTTTATGTGAAAAATTGATGAAAATGTGAAATTTTGCCTTAAAACTCATTTGAGTTGACTACGGTCAACATTTTGTATAAACGGAGCAGGATCTATGTTTTGATATGTAACGATCCGGCATGTCGTCTTGAGTATTGCAGCCTCGTTCCCCCATTTTCTACTCAATTTGTATTTTACAGTTGTTATGTGACTTGCCGGAGTAATTGGTTCGGGTCCGGTGAGGTTTCGGAATGAATTGAGATACTTAGTCTCGAAGATGAAAACTTAAGTTGTAAACGTTGACCGGATGATTGACTTATGTGTAAACGACCCCGGAATAAAGTTTTGATGATTCCATCAGCTCTTTATGGTGATTTAGGACTTAGAAGCGTGTCTGGAAAATTATTTGGAAGCTCGCAGTTAAATTAGGCTTGAAATGGGTAAAATAGAAATTTAAGTTGGAAGTTTGACCAAGGAGTTGACTTTTAATATCGGAGTCGGAATCTGATTCAGGAAATTTGAATAGTTTCGTTATGTCATTTATGACTTGTGTGCAAAACTTGAGATCAATCAGACTTGATTTGATAGGTTTCGATATTGAATGTAGAAGTTGAAAATTGTTAGTTTTGAATAGGCTTGAATTGGGGCGCGATTCGTGTTTTAATGTTGTTCAATATAATTTGAGGCATTGACTAAGTTTGTGCCATATTATGGGACTTGTTAGTATACTTGGTTGGGGTCCCATGGGCTCGGATGAGTTTTGGAAAAAGTTTGGTATTTTGAGCATAAGCATGTAATGATCCAACGGTCCATTTTTAGTTCTAGAGATCGAAATTCGATTTCGAGACTTCCGGGATTTTGATAGTGAATTATAAGAGTGATCTGAAAAGTTTGGTCTAATTTTATCAAGTCGCGATTGGGTTTCTAGCGCAAAATATAAGTTAATTATTTAACGAGAGAAATTGGTATCGCATTGAGCAAATGAGTTTTAAATTGAGTTTCGATTGTATGACTAGGTTCGTATTATTATTTGTGACTCATAGGAACAAAAATCGTCGAATTTCGAGTTCGTATGATGGAGTTAGAGCCTTTTTAGTAAAAACAATAATTATTGGTGCAAGCAAGTTCTAGTGTGGACTTTTAATGAAAGAAGATGGAATTTTAGTGACGGAAAATGGATTTTTAGTGACAGATGGGCAGAAACTTAAGGACCAAAAATGGTCATTTCCTTCATTTCATTTTGGATTTTTGGAGCATGGTTCTTGGGCGATTTTGAGGATTTCTTCACGACTTCGACTTGGGTAAGTGTCCTATATTCAAAAGTGATTATATTTCATAAATTCATGGTTATATTCATCATTTATTTAGGATTTAAATGGAAGAAATCAAGATTTTTGCAAAACTTTTCAGGAACGAAAATTTTAGATTTGGAGGTCGAGTTGTTATTGGAATTTGATAAAATTATTATGGTTGGACTTGTAATTGAATGGATTGTCAGATTTTGTGAGTTTCGTCAGATTCCGAGACGTGGGCCCCACGAGCGACTTTTGGGTGCAATTTCGGATTTTTATTGGAAAATTAGTATTTTCTTATGAAATTAATTCCCGTAATTTGTATTGACTGAAGCGAATTATTTGTATCTAGATTCGAGGCGTTTGGAGGCTAATTCACGAGGCAAAGGCATAGCGGAATAAAGAATTAGACGGTTTGAGGTAAGTAACAGTTCTAAATTTTATCATGAGGGTATGAAACCCCGGATTATGTGTTGTATGATCGGTTTTGTAGGTGACGCACATGCTAGGTGACGGGCGTATGGGCGTGCACCGTAGGAATTGTGACTTAGACAAATTTCATGGAAATGTGTAGTTGAATAATCTGTGGTTATCTGTGCATTCCTCATGTAGTAGAGAAATTGAAACACAAACCATGTTTAGATTATGTCTTGGCACTGTAGGGACCCACATAGGCCGTGCACATGTTGAATTATCTGCTAAATTATTATTTTATACTCAGTCACAGTTTACTTGTTTATTTTATCTCAATCTCTATTGTTCATTATTGATGCATCATATTATTGTTGTTTGGGCTGATTTGCATGATCATTGAGAGCCCGACAAACTAGAGAGATTTATGAATGAGTGAGGTCAAGGGCCTGATTGTGAGATATTATATTATAGCACGTGAGTTGTCCCTGCAGTATGTGAGTTTTTTGTGCGGTCCATATATTATACTATAGCACGTTAGTTGTCCGTGCGGAACCATATATTGATACTATAGCACGTGAGTTATCCGTGCAACACGGGAGTTATCCATATGGATCCATATATTATATTATAGCACGTGAGTTGTTCATACTGATTATAGCGCTTGGGCTGTAGGAGCCCCTCCGAAGTCTGTACATACCCTCAGTGAGCGCAGGTACCTACTAAGTTCGAGTGTTGAGTGCTGAGTGCTTAGTGAATGGAATGGCTGAGTGATTGTGGTCTTGAGAGGATGCATTTGATTTCATTACTGTTGCACTTCAGTTGTCATATATTATTGTTTTTTTTGAAATTTCTGAGAGATATTATCTTATGATTCAATTGAACTTGACATGAAATTACTGTTTTGGCCTTAAATGTTGAACTTGAAAGCATGCCTACCTTATTATGTTGGAAATTCCTGTAATTGAACTCAGCTGTGAAGCTTGTCACTACTTTCAGTTCTTTATTTAGTAATTGTTATTTGCTGAGTTGGTTGTACTCATACTACACCTTGCACCTCGTGTGCAGATCCAGGCACTTCTGGACACGACAGTTGCTAGTTCTCAGAGTTTATCTGTTGGAGATTATCGAGGAAGTTGCTTGGCGTCCGCAGACCTTGACTCTCTTTTCTTTCAATTTTTGTACTGTTCTATATTTTCAGACAGTGTTTTTAGTAATCAGACTTTGTTATCATTTAGATGCTCATGTACTTAGTGACACTGGATTTTGGGAATGTATTTTATGTCAGTGATTTGTGAGATTTTCTATGAAATTCAACTATTATGTTGTCAAACATAAAATAAATTGTGATTTATTGAGGTTGTCGGCTTGCCTAGTATTGAGATAGGTGCCATCACGACAAGTTAGGAATTTTGGGTCTTGACAAGTTGGTATCAGAGCCCAGGCTTACATAGGTCTCAATGGCCATGAGCAAGTTTAGTAGAGTCTTGCGGATCAATATGGAGACGTCTGTTCTTATCTTCGAGAGGTTGCCGAACCCTTAGGAAAACTTCACTTTCTTGTATTATATCTTGCACAATTGATTCAACTTGAATCTTACCTCTTTGAATTCCTTCCATGCATTCGTGTGCGTATGTGAGCGCTCAGTATTAGTTATGCATCGTTGGCTTGTGATTCCATGAACGAGGTTCGAAATGTGTTTTTTTTGTGATGGATCAGTCTAGAGGACTTGAGGCCAGGTTTAGACCGCAGCTTAGACTCGGCAGTTTCGGTTGTGAGAACTTGTACATTTGGACTCATATGTCCGGTAATGTCCTTACGAGAAGAATTCATGGCTTGATGAGCGGTTAAATGGCTATATGATAAGTATGATGTGATTACGGGATGTGTTACGATAGTTTGAATCTTGATTTGACGTATAGTCTTGAATATGAATGTGTTGAAGGATCTTTCACGTTGTTAAACTGTGAGACAAATTAAATCTCATGTCGTATTGATGAGTTCAAACTCAGAAATATTAAGTGATTCCGTAGTAATTGTGATTGCGAAATGGTATAGCAAGATGCCAATTTGAGGCTAAGCAGGTTGGTAATCTCATGCGGAGTAATCTACGTATGTGTGTTCCTTATAATGTTGAGTGGAGAATGTTTTCTCCCAACAGGTTATATGTGTTGAGATTTGAGTTTGGATTAGTTGAAAAAATTGACTTGACCGTCATGGGGATGAAGGCGATCATAGTAGAAAATACCCGCATGTGCGAAAATACCAGAAATCAGAAAACTTTAGCAATTTGCATAAATCCAAATTCAATCTGTTAAGCATCAGAAACACACCCGAGGCCCCCGGGACCTCAACCAAACATACCAACAAGTCCTAAAACACCATACGAAGTTAGTCGAACCGTCAAATCACATAAAAAATGCTAAAAACATGAATCACCCTCCGATTCAAACTTAATGAACTTTGAAACTTCAAACTTCTACAACCGATGTCGAAACTTATCAACCCACATCCGATTGACCTCAAATTTTGCCCACAAGTCATACTCGACATTACAGACCTACTCCAACTTCCAAAATCGGAATCTAACTCCAATATAAAAAAAAGTCCACGACCGGTCAAACTTTCCAAAATATCAACTTTCTCCATTTCAAGCCTAATTTAGCTACAGACCTCCAAAACACAATCCGGACACGCTCCTCAGTCCAAAATCACCCAACGGAGCCAACAGAACAGACGAAACTTCATTCCGGAGTCGTCTTCACACAGTTCCAACTACGGTCAAAATCTTAGAACTTAAGCTTCCGTTTAGGGACTAAATGTCCCAAAACACTCCGAAAACACAACCAAAGCCTCCCGGCAAGTCACATAAGCAGAAAGTGATACTGGGAAAGAAATAAACAGGGGAGCAGGGCTATAACTCTCAAAACGATCGGCTGGGTCATTACATCCTCCCCCTCTTTACACAATCGTTCGTCCTCGAACGAGTATAGAGACATACCTGAAGTGGTGAAAAGATGAGGATAACGGCTGCACATATCTTTCTCGGTCTCCCACGTCGCCTCCTCGACCGGCTGACCCCTCCACTCAACCTTCACGTAAGCAATTTTCTTTGACCTCATCTTTTGAACTTGCCTGTCCAAAATAGCCACTGTCTCCTCAACATAAGATAGATCCTTGTCCAACTGGACTGAGCTAAAATCCAGCACATGAGACGGATCACCGTGATACTTCCGGAGCATAGATACATGGAATATCGGATGAACTCCTGCTAGACTGGGAGGTAAGGCAAGATCATAAGAAACCTCCCCACCATGCCGCAACACCGCAAAAAGACCAATGAACCTTGGGCTCAGCTTGCCCTTCTTCCCGAACCTCATAACGCTCTTCATAAGCGAAACCTTGAGTAAGACCCACTCCCTAACCATGACTGCAACATCGCAAACCTTCCGATCTGCATAACTCTTCAGTCTGGACTGGGCTGTGCGGAGTCGATCCTGAATCACCTTAACCTTTTCCAAAGCATCATGAACCAAGTTTGTACCCAATAATCTAGCCTCTCCCGGCTTGAACCAACCCACTGCAGACCGACACCGCCTACCATATAGAGCCTCATACGGTGCCATCTGGATGCTCGACCGATAACTATTGTTGTAGGTAAACTCCGCAAGTGTCAAGAACTGATCCCAAGAACCTCCAAAATCTATCACACATGCACGAAGCATATCTTATAATATCTGAATAGTGCGCTCGGACTGCCCATCCGTCTGAGGGTGAAATGTTGTGCTCAGCTCCACTTGAGTAACCAACTCATGCTGTACGGCCCTCCAAAACCGTGATGTAAACTGCGTGCCTCGGTCAGAGATGATAGATACCGGCATTCCATGAAGCCTGACAATCTCACGGATATAAATTCAAGCCAACTGCTCGGAAGAATAGGTAGTCATCACAAGAATGAAATGAGCTGACTTAGTCAGCCTATCCACAATCACCCAAACTGCATCAAACTTCCGCTGAGTCCGTGGAAGTCCAACAACGAAATCCGACTCCGAAATCTCTAACTTCTGAAGCAACCCACCTGGCCGTTGATGTTCATACTTCACCTCGTGGCAATTTAGACACCGAGCTACATACTCCACTATGTCCCTTTTTATCCTCCTCCACCAGTAATGTTGCCTCAAGCCTTGGCACATCTTCGCGGCACCCAGATGAATGGAGTACCTCGAGCTATGAGCCTCCTAGAGAATCAACTCACGCAAACCATCTACATTGGGCACATAAAACCTACCCTACATCCTCAATGCACCATCATCCCTAATAGTGACCTCCTTAGCATCACCGTGCTGGATCATGTCTTTAAGGACAAGTAGATAGGGGTCATACTGACGCTCCCTGATACTATCATAAAGAGAAGATCGAGAGACCACACAAGCCAATACTCAACTTGGATCAAAAATATCCAATTTCACAAACTGGCTGGCAAAGGCCTATAAATCCAATGCCAATGGCCTCTCTGCTAGTGATAGATATGCTAAACTTCGCAAACTCTCTACCCGACGACTCAAAACATCGGCCACCACATTGGTCTTCCCCGGATGGTACAAAATGGTAATATCATAATCTTTAAGCATCTCCAACCACCTCCGCTGATGCAAGTTAAGATCCTTTTGTTTGAACAAATGCTACAAACTGTGGTGATCGGTGTAAATCTCACAAGGGACATCGTGCAAATAGTGCCGCCAAATCTTCAAGGCATGAACAATAGCCGCTAACTAAAGGTCGTAGACATGATAATTCTTTTCATGCACCTTCAGCTATCTGAACACATAGGCAATCACCCTACCGTCCTACGTGAACATTGCACCGAGACCAATCCGCGACGCATCATAATATACAGTATACGACCCTGAACCTATAGGCAATACCAATACTGGAGCTGTAGCTAAAGCTGTCTTGAGCTTCTGAATGCTCTCCTCACAATCCTCTGTCCACTTAAATGGAGCACCCTTCTGGGTCAGCCTAGTCAAAGGTGTTACAATAGACGAGAATCCCTCTACAAAACGACGGTAATACCCCGCCAAACCAAGAAGACTCTGGATCTCCGTAGCTGATGATGGTTTAGGCCAACTCTACACTGCTTCCACCTTTTCAGATCCACCTTGATCCCATCACTCGATACTACATGACCCAAGAATACCACTGAGTCTAGCCAAAACTCACACTTTGAAAATTTTGCATATAACTTCTTTTCTCTCAAGGTCTGAAGCATAGTCCTTAGGTGCTGGTCATGATCCTCTCGAGTCCGGGAGTACACCAGAATGTCGTCAATAAACACAATGACGAATGAGTCAATATAGGGCCTTAACACACTGTGCATCAAGTCCATAAAAGCTGCTTGGGCATTAGTCAGCCCAAAAGACATCACAAGGAACTCGTAGTGACCATACCGAGTCATGAAAGCAATCTTTGAGATATCTAGCTCCCGAATCTTCAATTGATGATAGCCAGAACGTAAATCAATCTTGGAAAACACCTTCGCACCATGTAGATGATCAAATAAATCATCAATACGAGGCAATGGATACCGTTTCTTCACTTTAACTTTGTTCAGCTGGCGATAATCAATGCACATACGCATAGAACCATCCTTATTCTTCAAAAACAAGACAGGAGCACCCCAAGATGACACACTGGGCCAAATGAAGCCCTTATTAAGCAACTCCTGTAATTGCTCCTTCAACTCCGGAGGAGCCATACGATATGGAGGAATAAAGATGGGTTGAGTGCCCGGCAAAAAATCAATGCCAAATCAATATCTCTGTCGGCGGCATGCCCGGAATAATAGCTGGAAAACACATCTGGAAAGTCCCTCACTGCTGGGACTGACTCAATTGTAGGGGCATCAATACTTACATCTCACACATAAGCTAGATACGCGTCACACCCATTCTCAACCATTCGTTGAGCTTTAAGAAATGAAATAACTCTGGTGGGAGTATACTCTAAGGTACCTCTCCACTCTAATCATGGTAATCCTGGCATAGCCAGCGTCACGATCTTAGCGTGACAATCAAGAATAACATAATAGGGAGACAACAAGTCCATGCCCAAGATAACATCAAAGTCTACCATACTGAGCAAAAATAAATCAGTTTTGGTCTCAAAACCACTAAGAGAAATCAAACATGACCGATACACGTGATCCATAATAAGAGAATCTCATCACATGAGTAGACACCTAAACAGGGGAACTCAAGGAATCACGAGATACGCCCAAATATGGGGAAAAATAAGAGGACACATAGGAATAAGTGGAACCTGGATCAAATAATACCGACGCATCTCTATGAGGGATTGGAACAATACCTGTAATGACAGATTCAGAAGCAACTGCCTTTATACGAGCCGGAAGAGCATAATATCTGGCCTGGCCTCCCCCTCTAGGATGACCTCGACCTCCCCGACCTCCACCTCGAGTTGGCTGAGCAGGTGGGGCGGTAGCTGGTGCTGGAATCATAGCCTGAGGACCCAGTGGAGCACGTAGTGACAGAGAAGTCTGTGGAGGTGCACCCCTCCTAAGTCTGGTGCAATCCCTCACCATATGGAGGGTGTCTCCACACTCAAAACAAGCTCTTGGAGAGTGTCGCTGCTATATGACTGGCTCAGGCCAGGTCTACTAGACTGACCTCTAAAAGCACCCCATGCAAGAGGCACACTAGACACTAACAGTGCATAATAAGGCTCCTGGGGGCAAGAAGGGGCCAGAATACCACTTACAACTGGAAGAGATGAATGAACAGGGCGACTCACAAAGCCCCTTCCATGGCGAACTACAGCTGGAGCACGAGTACCACTGTAAGTGCCAGACTCTCGAGACCTCTAGGCCTCCCTCTCCTCTCTATCCCGAGCGAGCATGACCTCCAATGTCCTAGCAATACTCACAACCTACTGGTAAGAAATATCTATCTCCAACTCCTAGGCCATGCTAAGCCCGATACTGGGTAGAGTCCCTCGATAAACTGACGAACCCTCTCTCGAACTGTGGCAACCAAGACTGGTGCATGTCGGGCCAAATCACTGCAACGAACTGCATACTCTGACACAGTAATAGCACCCTGGCGCAGCTACTCAAACTTCACGCGCCATGCGTCCCTGAGGCTCTGAGGGACATACTCTCTCGAAAACATGTCCGAGAACTGAGTCCATGTAAGTGAAGCTACCTCAGCTGGACTACTCAACTCATAAGCACGCCACCACTAGTAGGCTGCTCCTCTAAGCTGGAATGTAGTAAAAGAAATGCCACTAGAATCCGCTACGCCCATAGTACGAAGAATACAGTGACACTCCTTAAGAAAACCCTAAGCATTCTCTAATGCCAATCCACTGAAGGTAGGAGGGTGGTACTTTTTATACCTCTCAAGTATGAGCTGCTCCGCCTTAGAAACTGTTGCCCTAACTTCGGGTTGAACTGGAGCTACCGGCTGAACTTGTATGATCTCTGGATCCTGGTCTACCTGAACTCGCTGCTCTGGGATAACGGCGACGGGAGTCTGTGCTTCTCCCCCAGCCTGAGATGTGGCAGGTGCAAGTGGAATCAATCCAGCCTAAGCTAAGGTGTTGAACATACTCAAAACCTGGGCTAGAGTCTCCTGGAGGACTGGTGCAGCAGCAGGTACCTCAGGTGCCTGCCCTCCAACTGGAGCTACTGGTGTCTCCTCTGTAGCAGCTCATGTGGGTGCTCTGGCTGCATAGCGTGGACGTCTTCGGCCTCTATCCTGGCCCCAGCCTCTCGCATTTCTAGTAAGGGTGCAGGTGCCTGGTCATCAGATCCGCCTGTACGTGTCCTCACCATCTGTGAGAGAATAGAATACAGAAGTTTAGAATTTTGAAGTCAACAATTTTTGCACGACAAGGAATCAAAGAGCGTAATTTTTCGTAATAGTTCCATAGCCTCCCGAAGATAAGTACAGACGTCTCCGTACCGATCCGCGAGACTCTAATAAACCGGCTTGTGACTCACGACACTTATGAACCAAGGGCTCTGATACCAACTTGTCACGGCCCAAACTCCCTTTCTATAACGTTGTGATGACACATAGTCTCTATGACAAGGTAAGCCTAACAAATTGCAAAAAATAACAAAACGAAAGTAAAACTTGGCAACTAACATTAGTGGATAACTAAATAACTAGTAATAATGTCGCTCGACATATACAATAACCAATACTCTATGAATATACAGTCTTCCCAAAACCCAGAACATCATAAGTCACAAGCTACAGAAGGAAACTAGTATCTCTATACACCAGAGTCTAATAAAAGAAGTACAGAAGGTAATTGACATAAGGGAGAATAGAAGGGGACTCTGCGGTCTGCGGATACGGCAGATGTACCTTGAAGTCTCTATACATCAGCAAACACTCTCAGCTAATAGCGGGGCTGATAAGAAGTACCTGGATCTGCACATAAAATATGTGCAGAAGAGTAGCATGAGTACACCACAACGGTACCCAGTAAATGCCAAGCCTAACCTCGGTAGAGTAGTGACGAGGTCAGGTCAGGCCCTACTGGAAAATAATAATAGCATGAAGCAGGAAAATATACAGTACAATAAGAGACTAGAATTTATCAAAAGGAAACACAGCAAGGCAACAGTACAACACACAGGGGTAACAACGGGGGATTTCCCGAGATACCGTCTCGTAGTCCCAAAATAAATATATAGGGAGAAATCCCGAGGTACCCTCTTGTAGTCTCAATAGTATATATACATCGAGAACTTTCGAGGTACCACCTCGTAGTTTCAAAAGTAAATGTGCAGGGAGAACTCCCGAGGAATCGCCTCATAGTCTCAAAAGTAAATATAGGGAGAACTCCTGAGGTACCGCTTCGTAGTCTCAAAAGTAAATGTGTTAGGAGAACTCCCGAGGGACCGCCTCGTAGTCTTAAAAGTAAATATATAGGAAGAACTCCCGAGGTACCGCCTCGTAGTCTCAAAAGTAAACACACAGCTCAAACCGACAAATACAATATTTAACAGCAAGATTTCTACAGTTATACTGATAACAAAGAAAAAGTAGGAAATCAACTAGGCATGCTTCACAGAGTTTAAATAAACAGTTAAAGCACGTAGACATGCGATATTAGATTAAACATGATAACTACACATATTGGAATAGCTCAATTAAGAATAAAAATAACCTAATACTCATTTAAACGGTATAACTCAATTTAAAGGAAAAACACGTTGCTACTCAGTAAAATAAATCGGATTTTACAACAAATAGCCCGTGTACGTACTCGTCACCTCACGTACACAACGCTCACGTATCACAACAGTACCAAATCCTAAGGGAATTTTCCCCACACAAGATTAGGCAAACCACTTACCTCGAACCAAGCTCAATCAATCGGTAACAATGCCTTTTCCACGAATATCCGACTCCGAATGGCCCAAATCTAGCCAACTATAAGAAATTAATCTAATTAATGAAATCAAAGCTAAAACAAGAAATTAGAAAAATCGCCCCAAAAAGTTGACCCAAGCCCACGTCTCGGAATCGGGTAAAAGTCATAAAATATGAACACCCATTCACTCACGATTTCACTCGTACCAAGATTATCCAAATCCGATATCAAAATCCGAATCAAAACTCTTTCCCAAATTTCTCAACCAAATTCCTTAATTTAAATGATCAATTCAACTATAGATTAATGGAATACAATCATAAAAGAGTTAAGAATCATTACCCCAAAGTTCTCTCTGAAAAATCCTTGAATTATTGCCTCAATCCGAGCTCTCAAAGACCCAAAAATGAAAATGGGATAAAACCCTCGAACTTGGCCCTTTTCTGCCCAGCGATTTCGCATATGCGGGCCTATCTATAATCGCACCTGCGACGCCGCATCTATGGAAATTCCATCGTAGGTGCGGAAATGACTTAAGGTGACTGGGACCGCTTCTACTATCAGGTGGCCGCACCTGCGTGTGCGAACTTGCGGACAACGGTCCGCTTCTGTGGTCTTCCTTCGCGCCTACGGTTCCTCTAGAGCATCTGCGGCATCGCAGATGTGGCATTTTTCTCGCACCTGTGAACCCAGTATGGGCTGCCCAAATCCGCATCTACGCTCCTCCTTCTGCATGTGCGAGTCTGCACCTGCGGTCTCCCCACCGCAGGTGCGAAAACACGAGAAACCAGAAAACTTCAGCAATTTGAATAAATCCAAATTCAATCCGTTAAGCATCCGAAACTCACCCTAGGCCCCCGTGACCTCAACCAAACATACCAACAAGTCCTAAAACACCATAAAAACTTAGTCAAGCCTTTAAATCACATCAAACAACACTAAAAATATGAATTACACCTCGATTCACGCCTAATGAACTTGAAAGTTTCAAACTTCCACAACCGATGCCGATACCTATCAAACCACGTGCGATTGAACTCAAATTTTTCACACAAGTCATACTTGACATTACAGATCTAGTCCAAATTCCGGAATCGGAATCCGACCCCGATATCAAAAAGTCCACTACCGGTCAAACTTGCCAAAATTTCAACTTTCGGCATTACAAGCCTACAAACCTCCAAAACACAATCTAGACACGCTCCCAAGTCCAAAATCACCCAAAGGAGATGACGGAACGGACGATACTCCATTCCAGAGTCATCTTCACACAGTTCCAACTAATGTCACAGTCTTAGAACTTAAGCTTCCGTTTAGGGACTAAGTGTCCCAAAACATTTCAAAAACACAACCAAAGCCTCATGGCAAGTCACATAAGCAAAAATCAATACGGAAAAAATAGTAAATAGGGGATCGGGGCTATAAATCTCAAAACGACCGACCGGGTCATTACACTGAGCTTGTGAAGAATTTTTATGGAATTGACTGCGGGATTATGACAATAGTAGAGTATGTGTATGGTGAGTTATCAGAAGTTTTGTTATATGGCTTTGAGCCAAGTAGGGGAGTTTGCTATCTACGATTTGATTGCATAATTATGTACGGTATTGGTTTTGGTCCAAGGCATACTTGTTGATTAGTTATGACTTGCAGAGGTTGATATCGGGGATGACTCGAGTAAGAACATTACTTGAATGCGAGTTATATTACAATTTATGAAAAAATGAAAAATCATGAAATGATTAAATTGTTATTTTGAAGGATGTAGTGCGCACGAAGTATGAATTTGATCGGTGGTGTTAAGGAAGGGCTACTTCTTTGGGGGTTGTTGTACTAATGGGGCTTGTATCTTTCGGCCCGTTTGGGCGGTGCAATTTAGATTTGAGCATTGTGGGTGACTTTTGAAAGGGATCTAATGGATTCATAATGTATATGTGTCAATTGAAAAAAAAATTAAAATTTGTATATTACCAGAATCTGTTATATACATCGGATGGTGTCGGGACTTGCGGTAATTCTGTATGACTATAGATTCTACATTTCAGTGCAAGAAAAGTAAAAAGGAAAAATGTTAAGTCCACATAAGATCTTTTCAGTGTAGGGGTCTCGGTTGTGGTACTTTTGTGGTGCTTAAGAAGAATACAGTGGCTTATGAGCCTTATGGCGGTATGGTTTTATGTTAGGATGTCTTGTAGTGAGTTGTGGGTAAGGATAGTAGTGTTCTGACAAGGAGAAATGTCAACTTGAGGGAAATTCAGAAGAAACTCGGAGAAAATAGGACAAATGGGTAACATGATGGATTAGTATGTTAATGGTATGCTGGGTTCTGTTGGTTCTTATGATGAGGTGGGGCTTTACGAGTGTTTTTTTTGGCAATGCTCTCGGATTTAGTGACCTGCGTGGCTTGGTCGAGTTAGAGGAATTCCGTTCTGATTGCTTGGTTATGTGCAAATGGATTTCTAAGAGTTCTCGATGGTTTTTACCATGGTTTGAGTCGGATATTTTCTACCGGTGTGGGGAACGTGTTGTGTATTGTGATTTTTTCCTGGAAGGAAGCAAATGGAAGGTTTCTAACAAACTGGGTATGTAATTTGCTGGTGACTCAGAATTGATAATGAGATTCTTATGCTTGTCACATGATGTCATAATAGATAAGGTGTGTTGTGTGGGATTAAGATTTATATGTATAGGGTGGCAATTCAATATTGAAGGGAAGGTTACGAATTTTGGACAAAATGGTCAGTTTTATATTTTTAGAGGAATGTTGTAACTGCTCGGTAATCCCTAAGAAGGGTGCGCATTTCAGAAGGCGCATTGTGTTTTGACTTACGGATGTTCATTGGTATTGAAATACTCACATGGTTGATAGACTACTGATATTCAAATTATTTCTATGTGGCGCAGAAGAATTATGGAAGTATTCCTCGTGGGATGATCGTGCATGAAAGATGTGTTAGTCATTCGAATGCTAGAATTGGGATCAGTTATGATGATTCATATGTCCTATGAATTTGGAGACTGGGAGTTCTCAGAAGCATATTGTTTCAGGGTTTCGACCTGTTTGAGGTGAGTATTTTATTTAAACTCAGTGGATGTACTAGTTGCGTTAATTATTTGTGATAGCTACACGCTATGAGTGCGCATATATGTGAGGTTTGAGCCCATGTGTGGGCATCAGGGAAAGTATTCATACTCGGAAGAATGCTTAGGCTATGATATGCCTAGAGTTGACTGTTAAGCATAAAGCTATAACGTTTCTCGTATTCGTACATATGTGGAGAACTATCTGGGCTATACTTGAGGTCATAACGAGGCGAATTCCCTGAGAAAACTTGGTAGTTATTATTTTTGCATTAACTTGCCGATTTGAGTTGTGATAGAAGACTTTGCACATGCCTACACTATAGCGTGTTATTTATACCAGTCCAGGAGCATGAGAATCTTATTTTATTATCATATACATGTGTACTTGTTTAATTGCTCATGTATGATATACTGGGACTAGAGGCCTGTGACCATGCCAGGCGATTTATATTATTGACACGTGAGTTGTCCGTGCAGTGTGTGGGAATTTTATTTCTTTGATAATTTATCTAATTTCATTGCTTTCCTTCCTCTACGATAAAAATTACTTGAGCACCGTATTTGAGGAATTGTGTACATGTACCTACGATTATCCTCTTCACAAATTTTAGGAGTTGGTTGTAAATATTAGGTTGCGGTAGTGCTACCTGAACTTGCGAAACGATTCTCTTCTTTGAGATATTTTCCATTTTTGGGTGCACAGATTGCACAATTTTTGGCTTGAGATATATTTGTGTGGTGTGCATGTGGAATAGTTGAAAGTCAGCTTAGAAAGTGATTATGGTTCTGGTTGGGGCGAGAGAGCTCCATGACTAGTTGATATGATAAGTGGTTATGAGATTCCACATGTTTCATTCATTATCAGCAGTGTACGAAAGTTTTGGGAATGAGGTTTTGGTTGATATGAGGTTTAATACTAGTACCAGGTTGTTTTTGAGTAGTTACTGTGATCGAAAATGGTGTTACGAGTATGCGAGTTATTTAGTATGTTATATGATTATATGTGGGGTTATGGTCATGGCTTGATACAGCTTGTTCAAACTTATATAGTGTGTAGATATGAGACTCGGGTCTTGTAAGAAATTCTGGATGTTAGAAATTGGGTTCTAAGTTTTACAGACTAAGGTTAAATTAATGATCTTCAATTATGTTGTGTTGTCAGGCCTATATGGAATAGGGTGGCGTGGAATCACCCCAAGGTATGTGCGTGGTAAGATGGAATAGTGATGTGATGGCTTGGAAACTACTCTTAGCACGAACGATTAAGGACAAACGTATATTTAAGTGGGGGAGAATGTAACAACCCAGCCGATAGTTTTGAGTATTGCAACCCCATTCCCCCATTTACTACTCAATTTGTGCTTTACAGTTGTTATTTGACTTTCCAGAATAATTGGTTCGGGTCCGGTGAGGTTTCGGAATGAATTGAGACACTTAGTCTCGAAGATAAAAACTTAAGTTGAAAAGATTGACCGGATGATTGACTTATGTATAAATGACTCCGGAATAGAGTTTTGATGACTCCAACAGCTCCGTGTGGTGATTTTAGACTTAGGAGCGTGTCCGAAAAATTATTTGGAAGTCCGTAGTTAAATTAGGCTTGAATTGGTTAAAATAAAAATTTAAGTTAGAAGTTTGACTGGGAGTTGAATTTTTGATATCGGGGTCGAAATCTGATTCTGGAAATTTAAATATCTTCATTATGTCATTTATGACTTGTGTGCAAAATTTGAGGTCAATCAGACTTGATTTGATAGGTTTCAGCATTAAATGTAGAAATTGAAAATTGTTAGTTTTGAATAGGCTTGAATTGGGGTGCGATTCATGTTTTAGTGTTGTTCAATATAATTTGAGGTATCGACTAAGTTTGTGCCATATTATGGGACTTGTTAGTATACTTGGTTGGGGTCTCATGGACTCGGATGACTTTTGGAAGAGTTTGGTGTTTTGAGCATAAGCATGTAATGATCCAAAGGTCCATTTTTTATTCTAGAGATCGAAATTCCATTTCGAGACTTCTGGGATTTTGATAATGAATTATAGGAGTGATCTGGAAAGTTTGGTCTAATTTCATCAAGTCACAATTGGGTTTTTAGTGCGAAACATGAGTTAATTATTTAACGAGCGAAATTGGTATCACATTGAGCAAATAAGCTCCGAATTGAGTTTCGATTGAACGACTAGGTTCGTATTATTATTTGTGACTCATAGGAACAAGAATCGTCGAATTCCCAGTTTGTATGATGGACTTAGAGCCTTTTTAGTGAACAGAATAACTGCTGGTGCAAGCAAGTTCTGGTGTGGACTTTTAGTGACGTAAAATGGACTTTTAGTGGCGGATGGGCAGAAACTTAAGGACCAAAAATGGTCATTTCCTTCATTTTATTTTGGATTTTTGGAGCACGGTTCTTGTGCGATTTTGAGGATTTCTTCACGACTTCGAATTGGGTAAGTGTCCTATATCCAAAAGTGATTATATTTCATAAATCCATGATTATATTCATCATTTATTTCGGATTTAAATGGAAGAAATCAAGATTTTTGCTAAACTTTTCAAGAACGAAAATTTTAGATTTGGAGGTCGAGTTGTTATCGGAATTTGATAAAATTGGTATGGCTGGACTCGTAATTGAATGGGTTGTCGGATTTTATGAGTTTCGTCGGATTTCGAGAAATGGGCCCCACGGGCGACTTTTGGGTGCAATTTTGAATTTTTATTGGAAATTTAGTATTTTCATATTGAATTAATTCCTGTAATTTGTATTTACTAAAACGAATTATTTGTGGATAGATTCGACGTGTTTGGAGGCCAATTCACGAGGCAAAGGCATAACGGAATAAAGATTTACACGGTTTGAGGTAAGTAACAGTTCTAAATTTAGTCATGAGGGTATGAAACCCCAAATTATGTGTTATATTATTGGTTTTGGAGGTGACGCACATGCTAGGTGACGGGCGTGTGGGCGTGTACCGTAGGAATTGTGACTTAGTCAAATTTCATGGAACTGTGTAGTTGAATAATATGTGGTTATCTGTGCATTCTCCATGTAGTAGAGAAATTGAAACACAAACCATGTTTAGATTATGTGTTGGCACTGTAGGGACCCACAGAGGCCGTGCACATGTTGAATTATCTGCTAAATTATTATTTTGTACTCAGTCACAGTTTACTTGTTTATTTTATCTCAGTCTCTATTGTTCATTATTGATGCATCATATTATTGTTGTTTGGGCTGATTTGCATGATCATTGAGAGCCCGAGAGACTGGAGAGATTTATGAATGAGTGAGGCCGAGGGCCTGATTGTGAGATATTATATTATAGCACGTGAGTTGTCTGTGCGGATCCATATATTATACTATAGCACGTGAGTTATCCGTGCAGATCTAGATATTGATACTATAGCACATTAGTTGTCTGTGTGGATCCATATATTATACTATAGCACGTGAGTTATCCGTGCAGCATGTGAGTTATCTGTGCGGATCCAGATATTATATTATAGCATGTGAGTTATCCGTGCAACACGTGAGTTATCCGTGTAGATTATAGCGCTTGGGTCGGAGGAGCCCCTACGGAGTCTGTACACACCCCAGTGAGCGCAGGTACCTACTGAGTGCGAGTGCTGAGTGAATGGAATGGCTGAGTGACTGTGGTCCTGAGAGGATGCATTAGACTTCATTACTGTTGCACTTCAGCTGTCATATATCATTGTCTTTGTTTTTTTAAATTTCTAAGAGATATTATCTTATGATTCAGTTGAACTTGACATGAAATTATTGTTTTGGCCTTAAATGTTGAACTTGAAAGTATGCCTACCTTATTATGTTGGAAATTGATGTAATTTGACTCAACTCTGAAGCTCGTCACTACTTTTAGTTCTTTATTTAGTATTGTTACTTGCTGAGTTGGTTGTACTCATACTACATCCTGCACCTCGTGTGCAGATCCAGGTACTTTCGGACACAACGGTTGCTAGTTCTCAAAGTTTATCTGTTGGAGATTATAGAGGTAGTTGCTTGGCGTCCGCAGACCTTGACTCTCTTTCCTTTCAGTTTTTGTATTGTTCTATATTTACACACAGTGTTTTAGCAGTCAGACTTTGTTTTCATTCAGATGCTCATTTACTCAGTGACACAGGGTTTTGCGAATGTATTTTATGTTAGTGATTTGTGAGATTTTCTATGATATTCAAATATTATGTTTTCAAACTTAAAAGAAATTGTGGTTTATTGAGGTTGTCGGCTTGCCTAGTATTGAGATAGGCACCATCACGACAGGTTAGGATTTTTGGGTCGTGACAGATGGTCCCGGTCGATCCATATCGTGATTTGGGACTTGATCATATGTGCATAATCAAATTCGGAAGTCCCTAACTTGAATTAACGTGATTTGTTGAAAACTAGCAATTTGAAGGTTTAAAGAATTTTTAAGTTTGACTGTATGTTGACTTTGTTTCTATCAAGTTTGGATATCGGTTCCAGAACTTGGAATATGTTCATTTCACCATCTATGAATTATCTGCAAAATATGGTGAAAAACGGAGTTGATTTGACATGATTCGGGCGTCCGGTTGTAAATTTGCATGTTCTTGAGTTTTATTTGAAAATTTCATTCATTTTTATGTCTGATTCGTAGTTCTAGGGGTTATTTTGGTGTTTTGATCGCGCGAGCAAGTTCGTATGATTTAACTTAGTACATGGGGGTCGGAAATATAACCCAAAAATAAATTTATCTTTATTACTTTTGGGTAACGATCGCTTTGCTCTGCTCCAGACGCCTCTGTTTGTCCTTCGTGTTACTCTACTTAAGGCATTATAGACTTTCTATTTTCTCTACTCATAACTTATTTTTAGTAAAAAAAACAAATTTCGGAATTGCGTTTTTCTTGTTTCTTTTGTTTGTTTTAATTTTTGTTACTTGTTATTTCAATTGTTTTTGTTTTCTTTTAATTTTTGACTTGATATAACTTAATCTAAGTCAAAAGTTAAGAAAATCTAAAACTAGAATTTCATATGCGTGTAGACATTTTTTTTTGGCAATCCACTAGGTATGGTGCCTAGGGTTATTATTTATATATATCAAATAAAGCAGAAAAACAATTGTCGGGAGGTCTTACAAAAAAATGAAAGAAATAAACTTTGACAATTACATAGCCCCTATTATCAGAATTGAGCATGATACTCAATAGTGATAGTACATAATGTATGCGATGTGGGGTCCATCCTATAAATTAAGGAAGAAATTGATTGGCAACCATCTTTTCTTTCTTATTGTCAAATAAGGTAGGCTGCTGAAGGAAAATGTCAAACTTCTTAGGCGGAAGAAAGAAAAAAATTGCATTGCAAATTTTCAACCAATCCTTCATTCTGATTGGTTGAAGAGGTAGATTATTTCTCCTATAAAAGGAGAGCTTCGGCTTCTTCATTTTATCACACAGAAAGAAAAGCAACACAATAGTTGTAGAGAGTATTTCTCAGGCATTGTGAGAAATAGACTGTGTGGAGAAAAATAGAGAGTGAGTGATATTGTAGTAAGGTGGGAATATCAAAAGAGGGCTATTTCTTTTGAGTGTTGTAGTGGTCTTTGGAGTATTTTACTCGGGCCTACAAACTGTAAAATTCCTTGCTATAGTGATATTAGTTGCTCGTCTCGGGGTCGTGGTTTGTTTCCTAATTCAAAAGGGTTTTTCACGTAAAAATCTTGGTATCGTTGTCACTCTTTTATTCTTATTAATTACTATATCGGTGCTACATTATTATTCCGCTTTTAGTACTGTGAATATTATTTTAGTGGGGGTTTATGCCCAACAACTGGTATCAGAGTACAGGTTCTGCTCGTTCAGAGAAATATTATTCACTGTCGGTAGTACTATACTTGGTGAAAAACAAAAATGTCTGTAGCAAAGTACGAGGTAGCAAAATTTAACGGAGATAGCGATTTCTCAACATGGCAAAGAAGGATGAGAGATCTGCTCATCCAACAAGGATTACACAGGATACTAGATGCTGATGCCAAAATGCTTGATACCATGAAAGCTAAGGACTGGGCTGACTTGGATGAAAGGGATGCTAGTGCAATCAGGTTGCACTTATCAAATAATATGATAAATAACATCATTGATGAAGACACTGCACATGGCATTTGGGAAAGGTTGGAAAGCCTATACATGTCCAAAATGCTAACAAATAAATTGTACCTAAAGAAGCAACTATATGGCCTACACATGGGTGAATGTATGAATTTTTTGTCACATTTAAATGTGTTTAACGGACTAATCACACAGCTCGCCAATCTCGGAGTGAAAATCGAGGAAGAAGATAAAGCCATCTTACTGTTGAACTCGTTGCCATCTTCGTACGATAATCTGGCAACGACCATCCTGCACGGTAAGACTACCATTGAGTTGAAAGATGTCACATCGACTCTTTTACTCAACGAAAAGATGAGAAAGAAGCATGAAAATCAAGGACATGCTCTCATCACAGAAGGTAGAGGCAGGGGTTATCAAAGGAGTTCGATCAACTATGGTAGATCCGGAGCTCGTGGGAATTCTAAGAACCGATCCAAATCAAGAGCTAGAAATTGCTACAATTGTGATCAACCAAGTCACTTCAAAAGAGATTGCCCAAATCTAAGGAAGGGCAAAGGTGAAACTAGTGGCCAGAAGAATGATGACAACACAGCTGCCATGGTACAAAACAATGATAATGTTTCCCTTTGTATAAACGAGGAAGAGGAATGCATGCATTTATCAAGTCCGGAGTCGGAATGGGTGGTTGATACAGCAGCATCTTACCATGCCACACCGGTAAGAGATCTTTTTTGTAGATATGTAGCAGGTGATTTCGGCCTTGTGAGAATGGGTAACATAAGTTACTCAAAGATTGCGGGGATTGGTGACATTTGTATCAAGACAAATGTCGGATGCACATTAGTTCTAAAGGACGTGCGACATGTACCTGATTTGTGGATGAACTTGATCTCGGGAATTGCTTTAGACTGAGATGGATACGAGAACTATTTTGCAAATCAAAAGTGGAGACTCACCAAGGGATCATTGGTGATTTCAAAAGGAGTTACTCATGACACGTTGTACAGGACAAATGCAGAAATATGCCAAGGTGAATTGAACGCGACACAAGATGAGATTTCTGCAGGTTTGTGGCACAAAAGAATGGGTCATATGAGCGAGAAGGGATTGCAGATTCTTGCCAAGAACACTCATTTATTATGCCAAAGGTGCAATGGTAAAACCCTGTGACTACTGTTTATTTGGTAAGTAACATAGAGTCTCATTTCAGACATCGTTTGAAAGAAAATTGAATATACTTGATTTGGTATATTCTGATATTTATGGTCCAATGAAAATTGAATCGATGGGCGGTAACAAATATTTTGTTACTTTTATTGATGATGCTTCACGAAAATTATGGGTTTATATTTTGAAAACCAAATATCAGGTATTTCAAGTTTTCCAGAAGTTTCATGCTATGGTGAAAAGGGAGATAGGCCAAAAGATAAAGTGTCCCCGAAGTGACAATGGAGGTGAGTACACTTCAAGGGAATTTGAAGAGTACTGTTCAAACCATGGGATCAGACATGAAAAGACAGTTCCTAGAATCCCACAACATAATGGCATAGCCGAAAAGATGAATCACACCATTGTGGAGAAGGTGAGAAGCATGCTCAGAATGGCTAAACTGCCTAAGTCATTCTGGGATGAAGCAGTTCAGACAACCTGTTACCTGATCAATAGGAGTCTGTTAGTTCCTTTGGCATTTGACATCCCAGAGAGAGTTTGGACCAACAAGGAGGTGTCCTACTCGCATGTGAAGGTGTTTGGTTGCAAAGCTTTTGCACATGTACCAAAGGAGCAGAGAACAAAGCTGGATGATAAATCTGTTCCTTGGATATTCATCGGATATGGAGATGAAGAATTCAGATACAGATTGTGGGATCCCATAAAGAAGAAGGTCATCAGAAGCAGAGATGTAGTCTTCCGAGAAAGTGAAGTTGGAACTGCTGATGATATGTCAGATAAGGCCAAGAATGGTATTATTCCTAACCTTGTTACTATTCCTTCTACTTCTAACAATCCCACAAGTGCAGAAAGTACGACCGACGAGATTGCCGAGCAAGGGGAGCAACCTGGTGATGTTATTGAGCAGGGGGAGCAACTTGATGATGATGTCGAGCAAGTGGATCACCCCACTCAGGGAGAAGAACAACCTTAATCTCTGAGGAGATCACAAAGGCCAAGGGTAGAGTCATGCAGGTACCCTTCCACGGAGTATGTCCTCATCAGTGATGAAGGGGAGCCAAAAAGTCTGAAGGAGGTGATGTCCCATCCAGTAAAGAACCAATGGATAAAAGCCATGCAAGAGGAGATGAAATCTTTACAGAAAAATGGCACGTACAAGCTGGTTGAACTTCCAAAAGGTAAAAGACCACTCAAATGTAAATGGGTCTTTAAACTCATGAAAGATGGAAATGGCAAGTTGGTCAGATACAAAGCTCGATTGGTGGTAAAAGGCTTTGAGCAGAAGAAAGGTATTGATTTTAACAAAGTTTTCTCACCTGTTGTCAAACTGACTTCTATTCGAACAATCTTGAGCTTAGCAGCTAGCCTAGATTTTGAAATGGAGCAGTTAGACGTGAAAACTGCATTTTTTCATGAAGATTTGGAAGAGGATATCTATATGGAGCAGCCAGAATGATTTGAAGTAGTTGAAAGGAAACACATGGTGTGCAAACTGAATATGAGTCTTTATGGGTTGAAGCAGGCACCAAGGCAGTGGTACAAGAAGTTTGACTCATTCATGAAAAGTCAAACTTACACAAAGACAAATTCTGATCCATGTGTATACTTCAAAAGATTTTCTGAAAATAACTTTATTATATTATTGTTGTATGTGAATGACATGTTAATTGTAGGAAACGACAAAGGGCTGATCGCAAAATTGAAGGGAGATTTGTCCAAGTCATTTTAATATGAAGGACTTGGGCCCAACACAACAAATTCTGGGTATGAAGATAGTTCGAGAGCGAACAAGCAGAAAGTTGTGTATATCTCAGGAGAAGTACATTAAACGTGTACTGGAATGCTTCAATATGAAGAATGCTAAGCCAATTAGCACACCACTTGATATTCATCTAAAGTTGAGCAAGAAGATGCATCCTACAAGTGTAGAGGAGAAAGGGAACATGGCTAGAGTTCCTTATTCTTTAGCAATCAGAATCTTGATGTATCCAATGGTATGCACCCGACTTGATATTGCTCATGCAGTTGGTATTGTTAGCAGATTCCTTAAAACTCCTCGAAAGGAACATTAGGAAGCAGTCAAGTGGATACTCAGGTACCTGAGAGGTACCACGGGAGATTGTTTGTGCTTTGGATGATCTCATCCAATCTTGAAGGGCTATACAGATGCTGATATGGCAGGTGACATTGATAACAGAAAATCCACTACTGGATATTTGTTTACATTTTTAGGGGAGCTATATCATGAAAGTCTAAATTGCAGAAGTGTGTTGCACTTTCAACAACTGAAGCAGAGTACATTGCCGCTAAAGAAGCTGGCAAGGAGATGGTATGGCTCAAGTGATTTCTTCAAGAGCTAGAATTGCATCAAAAGGAGTATGTGGTCTATTGTGAAAGTCATAGTGCAATAGACATGAGCAAGAACTAGGGGTGTTCAAAACTGAACTGAAACCGAAAACCGAACTGGAACCGAAGCTTAATGGCTTATTGGTATCGGGTTAACGATTTAACGGATGGGGAATGGATTGAAATTTTTTTATTAACGGCTTATCAAATTGGGGGCAGATTATTTAATTTTCTTAACGGATAATCCGTTAACCCGTTAAGAATACATATATATATATATATTAAATATCAAAAACCCTTCCACTTCTTCCGGCACTCTATCTCTAAGTTCTAATGCCTAATTGCTAAATAATCAGAACCCTTACATACTAGGCATCAGAAGATCCCACGCTTGGCTTAGCTTAGCTTATTCTCCCACCCTACAATAATATTGTTTAAGTTGTTGTCTATGGTTCACCTCTGCTTTTGTTTTTTTAAACTAATGCTTGTTGTCTATGTTTAATAGAAGAACAATAGTGTTGTGCCACAACGTTTTTCACTCTACAACACATGATATACTACATCATTCTTATATAAGCGTTAACAGACATGTATGTCTGGACTCAATATGTAATTTTCTATTCTGAATTTGTATGCTAGGCGGTCAGCAAATAATTAATGCACGCAATATAGATTAAATTAGGCCGATAAACCGCCCGATAACTGCCCGATAAGAGCTAAATCCATACTAATCTGCCCGATATCTTATTGGGTGGCTAGCAGATTAATACATTTAAAAGCCGATAACCGTTAAGCCAAACCGTTAAGAGTAATTAACCGCCCAATCCGCCCGATAAGTAGCCCTAGCAATAACTCCATATCATACTTCTTAGGCGGAAGAAAGAAAAAATTTGCATTACAAATTTTCAACCAATCCTTCATTCTGATTGGTTGAAGAGGTACGCTATTTCTCCTATAAAAGGAGGGCTTCGGCTTCTTCATTTTATCACACAGAAAGAAAAGCAACACAATAGTTGCAGATAGTATTTCTCAGGCATTGTGAGAAATAGACTGTGTAGAGAAAAATAGAAAGTGAGCGATATTATAGTGAGATGAAAATATCAAAAAAAGATTATTTTTTTTGAGTGTTGTAGTGGTCTTTGGAGTATTTTACTCGTACCTACAAAGTATACAATTCCTTGCTATAGTGATATTAGTTGCTCGTCTCAGGGTCGTGGTTTTTTCCCTTATTCAAAAGGGTTTTCTACGTAAAAATCTTGGTGTCGTTATCACTCTTTTATTCTTGTTTAATTACCGTATCTCGGTGTCGTTTTTTTCATATGTACTGTTGCATTTGCCACTCCAAATCCACACAAACATACCTGCCTTGTGTATATCTATTTTGTTAATGAAGTCCATTGGAATTTGTATCCTTAATGCAATACGATCCAAACCTGCAACCAATAACGTGTGTATAACCTTGTCGCACATACACAAAAACTAGGCAGCTCCAGTAAATTTGTGTTGTTTCCCATAGTTGTTGCTTTCCTTCCAACTTATCACGAGATGACTTGAGTGTTGTATGCTATTAAATAACTTAAAATAGGCAAATGTCAAGATACCAAGGTCAGTTGCAAAGTGACTGGGCACCTGTGTAGAGCATTGCCTACCTCTCGTTGGTTGCTTCAAGCTTGTGCCTATCATTAATTTCCTTTTCTGGATATGAGCAAAAATTGCTAAGATCATCCATAGAAGTTTAATCAATAAATAGGTCATGATTACTGAAATGTTCCCTGCCCTATAAAGTATGTTCTTTTTGGACTAGCCTTTGTGCACATGAGTGAGCATGCATGGTTTGCTGACTATGTGAGTTCGAGCAGAAGTCTGAGACAAAATTTGTTTGGTAGCCTTCCTGGTATATGGAGGTAATGAAATGCACTGATATTTCAGACCACAATCCACTCATGTATCCAACTTTTGAGCACCAAAGTCCCCTATTATAACTGATCATCGAGCTCCTGGGCATTAGTTGTTCCTCTCGAGTATTTCTTTTGGTGTGAAGGTTCACCTGTAGTTTATTCAAATCCATCATCTTCAGTTGCAACTTTCATTTTGGGGCAGTGAGTGATATGTATAACTGGCAAAAGCTTCCAGTTTGGGCCATTTAAGCTCGCTCTGCCCATCATCCTCCTTAGCCTTCATGCTGATGCTTACTATCAATCTTTCTCCAAGGGAATGAGTACTGGGTACTAATACCGTCATATGGAGTTTAATCAATAAGTATGGTATGTGTATATTAAAATGTCCTGCGAAAAAGAGAACCATGTTAGCGAAAAACATTATCACCATGTTCTTCTCCATTAGTGTACTTCATTATTTATGTATATTTAATAACCAGCACTCTTCTCATTTTTCCATTAAAGTATTTCATTATATTTATACTCCTCCATGTATATATAATATTCTAAAGCTGATGGAGGTGACTTTTTTGTTCCCTTGTATTCTTCTTGAAAGGAGAAATGCCAAACCCATAAGTAACCCTTTTAAGTTGGCCTCTTTTTTCATTTTGTCACCTCAACTCATTTTCTATTTTGATACTCCAACCCCTTACTTCATGTGCTATTTAAACAAAAAACACTGACCTGTCACGTTGAGTGGGATTCGTCACCCAGGTTGCGCATGAGATAGTAAATTCACTCCCCTTTTAACGCAATTAAATATTACCGTTGGAGTCCCATTTATAGCCAACTTCTTTCTATCATTTCTCTATTTTCAGACGTAAAAAGGCCCTAATTATAAAAAGCTCCATCTCCATGAATATTCAAAAGGATGCTTTCTTTCTGTAATTTGTCAAAGCTTTAGTTGAAATTAATATCAACTCCTTGATTTCTTCCCCTCTCTAGAAATAGACCATGGAATACTCCACTCCCCAGCTATTACCTTCTTCAGTAACATTGAATCATTATACAGATCAATGAGCACATAATCATGGTCCACACAGAACCTCAAGGCTTCGAGAATTGCCATCGCTTCAGCCACTGTGTTTGTCACTTCTTGAATCCCCTTCCCACATGCATATACTATATCTCCCTCTTCATTTCTCAACACAAAGAAAATAGAAATTCTACCTAAATTTTCCCTGGAAGCCCCATCTGTATTGACTTTTATCTAGCCTTGGTTTAGAAATTCCCACAGGACCTTAGAGTACTTCACTGTAGGTGTATATTTCTCCATCATGATTAGTATATCTGGCCACTTATGAGAGATGTTCTGAATACCTGGCTTCCTGAGTTTAATGAGAGACAACAGAGTTGAGGAAACCTGGTAAATGACTTTGCTTACAGTGACTGCCTCTCCATACTTATAGTTGTTCCTTCTCTTCCACAATTCCCACACTATCACAGATGGAAAGGCTTGCATTATAGGTTGTAATCTAGGTATAGCTTCAACAGTCCAATATTTAACTATAGCCTGGTGAAATATGATTCTATCAATGGAAATACCTGCATGACCAAGAAAGTATTTCCATACTGTATTGGCAGCATATGATGTGAAAAAAAGATGTTGCATTGTCTCTTCCTTTGGCTCAGCACAACACCAGCATTTAGATGCCATTAGGTACCCTAGCCTCCTAAAGAAGTCGTCCAGTGGCAGCTTATTTCTCAAAACTTTCAACATAAAGAAAGCAATTTTGAAAGACAGTACATTTACCCAGATTTTCCTATATCATTGCGAAGTTCTTATCTCCTTCTTAAATATTTCCACGTAGATTTGACACTAAAAACTCCCCTTGATTCTAGCATCCAAACAGGCTTATCAAGGACATCACTCAACACTCGTGGTTTCATGTTTTCGAGAATATAGGTTGCAAGATCATGTGGAAAAATCTCTCTGATCTTCTCCTCATCCCAATGTCCTTCATACACCACATTATGTATGTTTTGTATAGTTTCATCACACACAAAATCAGGAGGTGTGACAAAGTATAAAGCACCCAATCTTGTCTAGTTTTCAAACCAAAAACAAGGAAGGTCCCATCTTAGGTTGCCATAGTATTTGATGCTCAATGATATGTCTACACTCAAGCATCTTTCTCCAAACTTGAGATCCCCCCCTCCAAGGCACCACCGTAGGATTGAGTTTTTGCAGTAATTCTGGCTAAAAACTAACTCCACAAACTAGGCTTTGTTCTAAAATTCCACCATAGTTTACAAAATAAAGTTGTGGACATATCATGCAGGGATCTGAAACCAACACCACCCTCTTCACAGGGTAAGCATAGAGTGTTCCAAGATGCCCAATGTATGCTTGAAACACCAACAGAATTGCACCAAAAAAACTATGCAAAAATCTTGTGTAGCATGTTGATCACATATGATGGAGGATTTACCGAGGACAACAGGTGTATAGGCATACTTTGAAGCACATGAGATATAATCACTGCTCTTCCTCCTATAGATAATAGTTTCCCTTTCCAATTCTGCAGCTTATCCATCACCTTAGTTAAGAGGCCTTGGTAAAAGACCATCATTTTTCTAAGGTAAACTATTGGGCATCCAAGGTATTTAAAAGGGAAATCAAATTTGTGAGTACCTGTGATCCTTTAAACCTTATCCACTACCTGTTCACTGGTAGAATGGTGCATATATATAGCTGATTTGCTCTTATTTATTAGCTTACCAGAAGCAACTTCATATGTTGTTAAGACTTCCATTATAAGTTTCAATGAAGTGACATCTGAAGAAGAAAAGATGATAGTATCATCAGCATATGCTAGATTGTTTATCTTGGGACTCCATTTGGGTAATCCAAATCCACAGAAGTATAGATTCATGTGTAGAGCATTTAAACCTCTAGACATTGCCTCTGCAACCAGAATAAATAGAGTAGGTGATAGTGGGTCACCCTGCTTTATACCCCTGGTTGATCTAAAAATTCCATGAGGCTGCCCATTAAGCAGCACAGAGTACCAGTTATTTGACATAATCCCATACACTAAACATATAAATATTTTTTCAAATCCCATCTTTCTTAAGACATTTGTCAAGAATATCCAAGAAAGTCGATCATATGCTTTTGTCATGTCCAATTTGATCACAACATTTGGACCTGCCTTGGTTCTCAATCGTATGTATGTAATTATCTCTTGTGTTAATAGAACATTCTCCACTATGCTTCTCCCTTTTACAAAACCAGCCCGCTCATCTGATATTAAATCAGGAAGCATACCTAGCAACCTTTCATGAATGACTCTTGAAAAGACTTTATTAATAAAATTGCTAAAGCTAATAGGTCGCATGTCAGAAAAGGTCACAACTTCCTTCTTCTTTGGTAGCAAAACCAGTTTTGTATGAGTTACAAACCTTGGTAGTTCATGTCCATTGAAGAATGCTTTCACCATATCTATTATATCATCACAAATTATATCCCAGCATGAGTTAAAGAAACAACCAGTAAGCCCATCTGGACCTCCAGCACTTTTTCCATTTAAACCAAGCACTGTATATTTGACCTCTTCCTTGGTAGGCTGTTGCACCAAATTCAAATTTTGAGTATTTTCCACCATTGTAGGGACATGAACCAGTATTCCAAAAGCTGTAGGTATTGTCGTTTCATGGAAATGTGCTTGAAAATACCTTACTGCCTCCTCAGCCATTTCTGCAGTTTCTTCTAACCAAATGCCAACATTATTCTTCACCTTTCTCAGTTGTAATCTTTTTCTTCGACCATTAATTTTTGTATGGAATAACTTTGTATTCCTATCTCCATCCTGAAATCAAGACATGCCAGCTTTTTGCTTCCAAAATTCTTCCTCTAGAGTTAAGTGCATGATTAGTTCAGCTTGAACCTTTTGCAATCTTTCTCTATTTTGAAATGTAGGATGCCTCTCAAATTCAACTTCATGTACGAGTACCAACTCCTCTAAGTTTTCTATCTTCTAAAAGATATCACCATAAGTTGTTGTGCTCCATGTTGATAAAGCCTTCTTCAACCTCTTCACTTTGTGATTGAAAATGAAAAAAGGATCCCCGGCAAAGTCAGCTTTCCAGTTCTCTTTTACCACGTCCTTGAAAGTATGGTGTTTTGTCCAGAAATTGAGAAACTTGATAGCTTTATTTATTGGTGTAGCATCAACATTACATAACAATAACATAGGGATGTGATCCGAACCTATTTTTGATAGGTGAGTGACCTCTGTATCAGGTAGTATCTATTCGAATTCTATGTTGGCCAAGCAGCGATCCGGTCTTTTAAAAATACAGTCCTCTTCTGCTCTCCCATTCCACCAAGTAAATATACTCCCTTTGAAGCCTAGATCAGTGAGATTACAAGTGTTGACGCAGTGTCAAAAATCATTAACCTCGTTTAGTGATACATACAGTCTACCAAACTTCTCCTCTTCATCCCAAAGCTAAGGAAATGACATGTCTCTAGCCAAATCATACATGTTGTCCCATAATTCAATACGTTCGATGGCATCACATTTGGCATAAATAAAAGTGACAATGAAGAAGAGTTGAGTATCCATATTTGTCAGCTTCAGAGTCTTCTGTTTCTCCGTATTAATTAGTACATCTACTCCATGATCCTCATCTACAAACACCCATACCTTATTTGAAACTTTGGCATAAGCTTGTAGCAGTCGAATCTTCCTTCTATATCTTTCAAGTTTCCTTATTTTCTGCATTGGTTCCATGATCCCTGTGAATTGTAAATGATATTATATGTGCATATTGGCAAGCCTCTCAAAGGTTTTCTTTGTATTAACAGATCTCACATTCCAAATAATAGCATTCATCATTAATTATGAGATTTAGATAAGGTCCTTCTTATTTGGACCCTAGGAACTAAACTTTGATTTTCTTTTGCATTCTTTTTCTTTCCCCTTCCAGCTGATTTCCCTCTGTCCATGTGCCTAGGTGAAAGATCACTTTGCCTTGCCATATTCCTGAAATTTTGTGTTGTGGATTCTTCATCAAGATCTCTTCCTAGCCATAATTACTATGCAATCACTTAATAGTCAAAGTCCGAACACATCAATAAGACATGAGAATTTAATTTGTTCCACAATTAAACAACGCCAAATATCCTTAAATACACTCACAACTCGAGACTATACGTCAAATCAAGACATAAATCAAGTACCCAATAGCAAACTCTTGTACAACAAGTAAACTTTATTCGTCACACTCAACCCATCTGAACACATCCCGCAGTCACATCATACTTATCATATAGCCATTAAATCGCTCATCGAGCCACAAGTTCCACTCATAGAGACACTACCAGACATACGAGTCCAAATGTACAAGTTACAATTGAAGCTACCGAGCCTAAGCTGCGGTCTAAACCTAGCCTCAAGTCCTCTAGACTGGCCCATTACCAAAACATAGAATATACATCTCGTACCTCATTCATAAAACCACAAGCCTTTGATGTACAGCTGATACCAAGTGTTCACACACACATACGAATGAGTGGAAAAATTTCAAAACGATACGCTTCAAGCTGAATCAATGTCGCACGATAAAAAATAGAAAGATAGGAGGTTTACCCTAAATGACCTGTAGCCTCTCGAAGAAAAGTATGGACGTCATCATACTGATCCGCAAGACTCTACTAGAAACTTGATCATGACTTGTAGATCCTATAAACCTAGAGTTATGATACCAACTTGTCACTACCCAAAATCTAACTAGTCATGATGTTTCACGACCTAAAAATCTCACGTGTCGTGATAGCGCCTATCTAAATACTAGGCAAGCCGTCAATCTTAATAAACTCCCATATCTTTTATGTTTAAAAACAAAATGATTAAATTCAGTGGAAGAAAATTCACAAATACATATATAAATACTCCCAAAACCCGGTGTCACTGAGTACATGATCACCTAATATGAATTCAAGTCTGGAAATACGGTCCATAATAGTTTGAGACTAAATGCAGTAAACAAGAAGGTAGGGAAGGAAAGGCAAGGTATGCGAAACACGGTAGTTACCTCTGAATCTCCAAAAAGTTAACTGTGCGAAAGAATTAACACCTTCTATATCCGGGAACACCTGGATCTGCACACGAAGTGCAGGGTGTAGTATGAGTACAACCAACTCAGCAAGTAACAATAATAAATAAGGAACGGAAGACAGTGACAAGCTACACAGTTATAGTTCACTTTCAATAATTCCAGCAAATAATAGACATGCTTCCAAATCCAGCAGTTTAAGTCAAACCAGTTTAATACACTCCAAGTTCATGTAATCCAGATAAAAAAATCTTTCAGAGAACTTCACAATAATTTCAGATAGCAACTAAGTGTAACAACAAATGAAAACCAAGTACAGCCTCTCAGGGAAACAATCACTCAACTCGTCACAGCAGCTAAACCACTCGGCTCTCATCCCTCAGCATTCACACTCAATGGGTACTCATGCTCACTGGGGGTGTACAGACTCCGGAGGGGCTCCTACAGCCCAAGCGCTATAATCTGCATGGACAACTCACGTGCTGCATGGATAACTCACGTGCCATAATATCCCGCACAGACAACTCACGTGTTGCACGGACAACTCACGTGCTATAATATCCATACCGAACTGACAAGCCCTCGGCCTTACTCAGTCATCAACCTCTCTAGTCTCTCGGGCTCTAAGAAATCACAAAGATCAGCCCAAAGAAAGACAACATAGTGTATCAACAAAAATCAAGAAAGACTGAGATATGATACGCAAGAAAAATCATGATTGAGTACAAGGCATCAATTAGCAAATAATTCAACAAATACGCGACCTCTGTGGTTCCCAACAGTACTATCATATAGCCTAAGCATGATTGACATTCAAATTTCTTTAACACATAGAGAGAGAATATAACTAATAACAAGTTATTCAACTTTACAGTTTCACGGGGGACCAAGTCACAATCCCGTCGGTGCACGCCCGCACGCCCATCACTGTCATGACCCAAAATCCTAACCTGTCGTGATGGAGCCTATCTCGATACTAGGCAAGCCGATAATCTCGATAAACCACAATTTCTCTTAAGTTTGAAAATACAACAATTTAATAGAATACAAAATTCCACAAATACTAACACGAACACTCATCAAAACCTGGTGTCACTGAGTACATGAGCATCTAATATGAATACAGGTCTGGAAAATATGGTCTATAATAGTCCGAGACCAAATACAGTAAACAAGGAGATAGAAAAGGAGAGACAAGGTCTGCGGAACACGACAGTTACCTCAAAATCTCCTAAAAATCAACTGCGCAAAATGATCAACACCTGCTAAGTCCGGGAACACCTGGATTTGCACGCAAAGTGCAGAGTGTAGTATGAGTACAACCAATTCAGCAAGTAACAATAATAACTAAGGAACTGAAGATAATTACGAGCTACACAATTATAGTTCACTTTCAGCAATTCCAACAAAGAATAGACATGCTTTCAAATCCAGCAGTTTAAATCAAATCAATTTTATACATTTCAAATTCATGTAACCGGATATAAATCCTTCAGAGATTTCACAAGAGTGACAGATAGCAACCATGTGCAACAATAAATGCAAAGCAAGTACAACCTCTCAAGCAATAGTCACTCAACTCATCACAATAGCTCAACCACTCGGCTCTCAGCCCTCAACACTAACACTCAATGGGTACCCGCGCTCACTAGGGGTGTACAGATTCCGGAGGGGTTCCTACAGCCCAAGCGCCATCATTTGCATGGTTAACTCACGTGCTATAATATCCTGCACGGAAAACTCACATGCTATAGTATCCTTACCTCACCGATAGGCCCTCGGCCTTACTCAGTCCTCAACCTCTCTAGTCTCTCAGCTCTCGGAAATCACAAAGATAAATCCAAACAAAGATAACATAGTGTATCAACAAAATCAATAAAGACTGAGGTATGATACGCAAGTAAAATCATGACTGAGTACAAGACAACAATTAGAAAATAATTCAACAAGTACGCGACCTTTGTGGGTTGCAACAATACTGTCACATAGCCTAAGCATGATTTCTAACATGATTTACAGTCAAATTTCTTCAACACATAGAGAGCATATAGCTAACAACAAGTTATTCAACTTTACAGTTTCACGGGACGGACCAAGACACAATCCCCTCGGTGCACGCCCACATGCCCATCACTTATCATGTGCGTCACCTCCAAAATAATCACATGACACAAAATTTGGGGTTTCATACCCTCAGGACCAGATTTATAGCTGTTACTTATCTAAGAGCGTGGAATTCTTTACTTTTCTATGCCATTGCCTCGCAAATCGGCATCTGAATGCCTCGAATCTAGTCACAAATAATTCATTTCAGTCAATAAAATTTATTGGAATTAATTCCATATAAAAAATACAATTTTCCATAAAAATTCGAATATTAGCTCAAATATTGCCCGTGGAGCCTCCTGGACCATAGGTATGGGACAAGCAGTGCACACATATGGCACATATTGTAATTGAATTAGAGCGCTCTTAGGTAAACAACTTTAACATAGTAATCGGGTAGTAGGAGATGATAGATTGTGCCCGCTGGATAATATGAGTAACACCCTATCTCAAGGGAGTTACGAAATATTATTTATGTTGCACGGGGTGATCTTTTAGGCTAAAAATCTTAGGACCCCCCTTTTCCTTCCCTTTCCTTTCTATTAGAATAAGAAAATAGTTGTACCTCCATATTTGAGAGCTCTTTGTAATAAAATTCTTAGATTTTGTACTCTCTTTCCTTATTTGATCACATAGACTAATACATATAATTTAAGTTCGGCCGGGACCTACAGTAGTGGACCTCGTGGAGTGCCTAAGACCTTCTCTTTAAGGTAACTTGAGCCCTTACCCAATCTTTGGTGGCGTTGACTAGTTAAAATAAAGTTTACAAATAGGTGCCCTAACGCACCTTAAAAATCGTTAGGTAGTGACTCTCCTCTTTTAATACTTCCTTTAAAAGATTTGTCACACGTTGAGGCCCGCTTTCGCGATAAAAATGGGGCGCGATAGCGGGTGTCGATTCTTTCGCACGGTTGACTTTTCAGAGATTCAGAGGTAGCTGCACTATTTCACAGACCTTGCCTCTCCTTCCCTACCTTCTTATTTACTGCATTTAGTCTCAAACTATTATGGACCATATTTTCAGACTTGTATTCATATTAGATGCTCATGTACTCAGTGACTCCGGGTTATGGGAGTGTTTATATATGTATTTGTGAAATTTCTTCCGTTAAATTTAATTATTTTGTTTTTAAACATAAAAGATATGGGAGTTTATTGAGATTGTCGGCTTGCCTAGTATTGAGATAGGCGCCATCACGACAGGTGAGACTTTGGGTCGTGACAAGTTGGTATAAGAGCTCTAGGTAACATGGGTCTCACGAGTCATGAGCAGGTTTAGTAGAGTCTTGCGGATCGGTACAGAGACGTCTGTACTTATCTTCAAGAGGTTGCCAAACCCTTAGGAAAATTTCACTTTATTGTATTCTATCGTGCGGAATTGATTCAGCTTGAAACATAACTCTTTGAATTCCTTCCACACATTTCGTATGCGCATATTAGCGCTCGATATCAGTTGTGCATCGCTGGCTTGGGATTTTATGAATGAGGTTCAAGATGTGTATTCTGTGTTTTGGTGATGGTCTAGTCTGGAGGGCTTGAGGCCAGGTTTAGACCGCAACTTAGGTTCGGTAGCTTCAATTGTAACCTGTACATTTGGACTCATATGTCCGGTAATGTCCCTGCTAGTAGAATTTGTGGCTCAATGAGCGTTGGAATAGATTTGTGATGAGTATGATGTAACTGCGGGATGTGTTAAGACGATTTGAATGTTCTTTTATTGCAGCTCAGTATTTGTAGTGTTTTTATGATTTCAAGATTGTGCACTGGTTGCTACGATGGCTATGCGTTGTTATTACACAATATTGGTGTAATAGTAAGGTGCTCGTTATATGTTGAGGCAGCGAATGGATCGAAGAGAGGATTTCTAAGTACATGATTAAGGGGTTTAACAATTAATTCCAGCAAAGGAAAGGCAGTCAAACTATAGATGTCCAAGTTTGGTTGTTAAAGTAACAAGACTTGGTATTTGCGAACATGGTTGAATTATCATTGTGATGTTGTGTCGCCGTCCTTGTTTGAACGCATTATGGTCCGCCGGTGTTATGGTCTTCTTGGATTTTGCTTTCGGGGTAGGGTGTCATAAAATGGTGCATGAGGGGCGGTTGCTAGAGATAGCTGTGTGCAGCGGTTCAGAATCGAATGGGTATTTCTAATGTTGATGGCTCGAGAAAGATGATCTCGAAGAGGCTTAGGGTCGGTAACAATTATTGGTTCATGTGCTACAGAGATGCATTTTGATTTGATGCAACAGTTGTGCAGCAAATTATTAGGGAAAACATGACAGGAAGTGTTTATCGGTGGTTGAAGTACTAGAAGGTCAAGTAAGAGAAGTAGAGGTTGAGAAGTTGCTTAAAGGAGATGGTTTAACCGAAGTAAGAGTGGAAAATTATCATATGGATTATGTGTTAGGGTAGTCGCACGCCTTGAGAAAGTGTAGAACAGTTTGGAATCGTGATAGAATGTGATTTGGCCTGAGGACTTTATTTGGAGTGATGGTTACTATACGAAGAAATATTGAATATGGCAGAAAGGAGTTTGTTTGAAATGAAGAGGGATGTGAAGATCTGATTATCGTTTCAGGCGCAATATGACTTGAGTTGGGAAGGTATTGTTGAACTTTCAGTTGATGTCAAAAAGGGAAAGTGCAGACTTATACAAAAGGTGGGCGAGCATGAGCTCAGGATAATTTACTAATTACGTGGTCGTTGCACCTAGTGCAGTGTCGTTGGAAGATGTCGGTAAGGAATTCCACTGGTGGGTTATCTCTTGTGAGCAGTTAGCGGTGACATGCTGTTGATGAAGCTTCTGCGAGGAATATTACTTGCTACCCGGTAAGAGGTCGAGTGTGTGACTGTGGCTGGTGATTCAGAATGTTCATGAAAAGCTTAACAAATGACTTCGAGAAGTCTGGCGGGTTAACGGTGCGAGATCATGGTAATTGAGAAGGAGAAATCCTTGTGGGTTCTACGTTTATATAATTGCAGCTTAAATCTAAGTGGGGGAGCCTGCTATTGACAATTTGATTTCATGGTTATGTGTTAAATTTTAGTTTTGGTCGGAGACATACTTGTGGATCAGTTATGACTTGCAGAGATGGAGATCGAGGATGACTCGAGTAACAAAATTCCTGAATACAGGTTATATGGCACTTTATAGAAATACAGAAATCATGAAATGATTAAATTGTTATTTTGAGGAACGTAGTGCACATGAAATATGAATTTGATTGGTGGTGTTAAGGCATGGTTACTTCTTTGGGGGTTGTTGTGCTAATGGGGCTTGTGCCTTTCGGCCCGTTTGGGCGGTGCAATTTAGATTTGAGCAAAGTGGGTGATTCCCGAGAAAAGTTTAGTGGGTTTGAGAATTATATATAGCAATTGAGAATGTTTCCGGACTTGTGTATGGATAAAATCTGAGATTTGCATTTGAAGGTGTCGGGACTTGTGGTAATTTTGTATGACTAAGGATTCTATATTTCAGTATAAGAAAGGAATGAAGAACAATTTTAAATTCACATAAGGTATTTTCAGAGTGAGTGTTATGGTTGTGGTATTTATGGGGTAATTATGATGTTGTGAGACTTTACAAAAATTTGGTGGCAATATTCTTGGGTTTGGTGACATGCGTGGCTTGGTCGAGTTAGAGGGATTCAATTCTGATAGCTTGGTTATGTGCAAATAGATTTCAAGGTGTTCTTAATGGTTTCTACTATGGGTTGGACCGGATATATTCTACCGGTGTAGGGAACGTGTTGTGTATTATGAATTTCTCCTGGAAGGAAGCAAGATGAAGGTTACTGAATGACCGGGTATGTAATTTGCTGGTTACCCAAAGTTGATAATGAGATTCTCGTTCTTGTTACATGATGGCATGATAGATGTGGTGTATGGCACGAGATTAAGATTTACATGTACAAGGTGGCAGTTTATTCTTGAAAGGAAGATCATGAATTTTGGACAGAATGATCAATTTTAGATAATTAGATGAATGTTATAAGTGCTCGGTAATCCCGGAAAGGGTGCGTATTTCAAAAGGCGCATTGTGTTTTGACTTACGGATGTTCATTACTATTGCAGTACTCATCTGGTTGATAGACTGTTGATATTCAAATTATCACTATGTGGCACAAAAGAATTATGAAAGTATTCCTTATTGGAAGATTGTGAATGGAAGATGTGTTAGTCATTCTAGTGCTGGAGTTGGGATCAGTTATGGTGATTCATGTGTTTGATGAATTTGGAGACAGGGCATTCTCAGAAGTATATTGTTTCGGGTTGCGGCCTGTTTGAGGTGAGTATTTTATTTTAACTCAGTGGAGGCACTAGTGGCATTAAGTATTTGTGATAGCTATGCGCTATAAGTGTGCATATATGTGAGGTTTGAGCCAATGCGCGGGCATCGGGGTAAGTATTTATACGCAAAAGAATGCTTAGGATATGATATGCCTAGAGTTGACTGTTAAGCGTAAAGTTATAATGTTTCTTATGTTCGTACCTTTGTTGAGAACTATCTAGGCTACACTTGAGGTTACAAAGAGGCTAATTCCCCTGGATAAACGGGGTAGTTACTATTTCTGCGTTAACTTGCCGATTTGAAGTGTGATAACAGACTTTGCACATGCTTACGCTATGGCGTGTTATTTATACCAGTCAAGGAGGATGGGAATCTTATTTCATTATCATATACATGTGTACTTGTTTAATTGCTCTTGTATGATATGCCGGGACTGAAGGCATGTGACCATGCCAGGCGCTTTATATTATTGGCACGTGAGTTGTCTGTACCGTGTGTAGGAATTCTAATTCTATGATAATTTATCTGATTTATTAATTTCCTTCCTCTTCAATTGTGCATATTCACCTATGGTTATCCACTTCACAAAATAGAGGAGTTGGTTGTAACATTGCAGTTGTGGTGGTGCTTGTTGAACTTGCAATACGGTTCTCTTCCTTGAGACATCTCCCATATTTGGGTACACGGATTTCGCAGTTGTGGCTTGAGTTATATTGATGTGGCGGTTCTGTGGGATAGTTGTGTTTAATAATATAAGGTCATTGGACCTAGAATGGGTATTATCAGGTTTGATTACGGTATATTCGGGAGGATAATATTGAAAGTCGACTTAGAAAGTGATTATGGTTCTGGTTGGGGAGAGAGAGCTCCATGACTTGTTGCTCTGATAAGGGGTCATGATATTTTTGCATGTTTCTTTTATTATCAGCAGGTACGAAGGTTTTGGAATAATGTTTGGCTTGATATGAGGTTTAATACTTGTACTTGGTTTGTTTGGAGTAACTACTGTGATTGTGATCGGGAATGATGTTGCGAGAACGTGAGTTGTGTATTATGTAATGTGCTTATATCTGGGGTTATGGCTATGGCTTGATAGAACTTATTCATACTTATACGGTGTGTGAGATTTAGATCTTGGAAAGAATTCTGGATGTTAGAAATTGGGGTCCAAGTTTTGGGCTAAGGTTAAACTAATGATCTTCAATTATGTTATGTTTTCAGTCCTATATAGAATAGGGTGACATGGGATCACCCCCAGGTATGTGCATGGTAAGGAGGAACAGTGATTTAAAGGCTTAGGAACAACTCTTGGCACGTTCGAGGACGAACGTATGTTTAAATGGGGGAGATTGTAACGACCCGACCGGTTGTTTTGAGAATTTATGCTCCTTTCAACTATTTGAAGTCTAGAATAACTTCTTACGAGGTATTATGACTTGTGTGAATTATCTGTTTTAGTTTTAAGGTAGTTTAGAGTTAGCTTGGAAAAATTAAATTTCATGTTGGAAGCTTAAGTTGAAATAGTTGACCAGATATTGACTTATGTGTAAATGACCTCGGATTCGAATTTTGATCATTCCAATAGCTCCGTATGGTAATTTTGGACTTAGGATTGTGTCCGGAAAAATATTTGGAGGTCCGTAGTAGAATTACACTTGTAATGGCGAAAGTCGAATTTATGGGAAGCTTGACCGGGGGTGACTTTTTGATAACGGGGTCGAAATCTAGTGTTGAAATAGTCTAATTTAAGTTGAAATAGATGACTTTTTGAAATTGCTTTGTTATGTCATTTATGACTTGTGTGAAAAATTTGAGGTCAATAGGAATTGATTTGATAGGTTTCGGCATCGAATGTAGAAGTTGGAAATTCTTAAGTTCTTAAGCTTGAATTGGGGTATGATTGATGGTTTTAGCATTGTTTGATATGATTTGAGGTTTCGACTAAGTCCGTATGATGTTATAGGACTTGTTGGTATGATTTGACGGGTCCCGAGGGGCATGGGTGTATATCTTTTTGGATCATTTGTTGAGAGACTAGTAAGGTTAAGAAATTTGGGAGTTTGACCATCATCAATATCGGGTCAAGATGACCTCTTTTCAGTGTTTTGAGTGCGCGAGCAGGTCCGTAGCGTGTTTTATGATTGAAATTCATATATGGTTTGTGTCCGGGAGGTTTCGGGTGAGTTTCGGATGGTTATCGGATCAAAGTTTGGACTTAAACGGCTGCTAGAAATTTCTGCTGCTGGAAAAATCGAGGCTATGAAAAACCGAGGTCATGAAAAACTCGAGGCCATGAAAAATCGAGGGCTGAAGACCGAAGGCTGGGGACCGAAGGTCGAGGGCCTCGATGGAACTATAAGTTATAAAGCAGGGGACTTCGTCCCATTTTCGATTTTTGTCAAATTGGAGCTTGGGGAGAGGCAATTTTTGGGAGATTTTCAGAGAAAACATCGGGGTAAGTGTTCTTAACTCAATTATGGTTAGATTACCCGAATCCATCATTTCTTTTCACCATTTAATTAGTGTTTTGAGATTGAAATTTGGGAATATTTTAGAAATCTCAAAGAAATAAATTTTTGAGGTTTCGGTGTCGATTCAGAGTCGTATTTGAGTGAAACTGGGATTTTAAGAGTTTTGCCGGATTCCGAGATGTGGGCCCCACTGGCGAGTTTTGAGCAAAAATTCATATTTTTATGGAAAACAAGCATTTTCTTATGGAATTAATTTTAATAAATTTTATTGACTGAATCGAATTATTTGTGGCTAGATTCGAGGTGTTTGGAGGCCAATTCACGAGGCAAAGGCTTAGCGAAATAAGAATTTCATGGTTTTAGGTAAGTAAAAGTTTTAAATTTGGTCCTAAGGGTATGAAACCCCGGATTTTGTGTCATGTGATTATTATGGAGGTGACGCGCATGCTAGGTGACAGTAACGACCCGGTCGGTCGTTTTGAGTATTATAACCATGTTCCCCCATTTACTGCTCAATTTATGCCTTACAATTGATTTATGACTTATCGGGTTAGTTGATTCGGGTCCAGAAGTAATTCGGGGTGAAATGAGACACTTAGTCTCATAATTAAAAATTTTAAGTTAGAAAAGTGGACCAGATATGGACCAATGTTTAAATGACCTCGAAATTGAATTTTGATGATTCCAATAGCTCTATATGGTGATTTTGGACTTAGGAGCGTGTCTGGAATATTATTTGGAGGTCCGTAGTGAAATTAGGCTTCAAATGCCGAAAGTTGAATTTTTGAGAAGTTTGACCGGGGGGTTGACCTTTTGATATCGGGGTTGGAATTCGATTTTGAAAATTTGAATACCTTTGTTACGTCATTTATGACATGTGTGCAAAATTTGAGGTCAATCGGACGTGATTTGACAGGGTTCGGAGTCATTTGTAGAAGTTAGAAATTTCAAAATTCAATAGGCTTTAATTGGGTTGTAATTCATGGTTTTAGCATTGTTTGAGGTAATTTGAGGATTCGACTAAGTTCGTATGATGTTTTAGGACTTGTTGGTATATTTGGTTGAGGTCCCGAGGGCCTTGGTTAGTTTCGGATGGTTAACGGATCAAATTCGGACTTAAAACCACTGCTGGATTTTTTGCTTCTGGTATTTTCGCACCTGCGGAGACTTGATCGCATGTGCGGACCGGCCATCGCAGGAGCGGAGCTAGCCTCGCAAATGCGAGCCTGCAGAAGCGACTCCTAGCTCGCAGAAGCGGCTCTAGTAGAGGCTTTGCAAAACCGCAGAATCGGTTGAATTCTCGCACAGTACCGCCTCGTAGTCTCAAAAGTAAATATACAGGGAGAACTCCCGAGGTACTGCCTCATAGTCTCAAAAGTAAACGTGCAGGAGAACTCCCGAGGAACTGCCTCGTAGTCTCAAAAGTAAATGTACATGGAGAACTCCCGATGAACCGCCTCGTAGTCTCAAAAGTAAACACATAACTCAAACCGATAAATACAACGTCGAAACCTCAAATCACACCAAACAACGCTAAAATCACAAATCACACCCAAATTCAAGCTTAACGAAACTAACGTATTCCAACTTCTACATTCGATGCCGAAACCTATCAATTCAATTCCGATTGATCTCAAATATTGGACACAGGTGATAAATGACATAACAGAGCTATGAAAATTTTCAGAACTGGATACCGACTCTGATATCAAAAAGTCAACTCCCCGGTCAAACTTCCAAACTTAAATTTTTATTTTAGCTATTTCAAGCCTAATTTAGCTACAGACTTCCAAATAATTTTTCTGACACGCTCCTAAGTCCAAAATCACCATACGAAACTATTGGAATCATCAAAACTCTATTTCGGGGTCGTTTACACATAAGTCAATATCCAGTCAACCTTTTCAACTTAAGTTTTTAACCTTGAGACTATGTGTCTCAATTCATTCCGAAATATCTCCGGACTCGAACTGACTACCCCGGCAAGTCACAATACAACTATAAAGTACAAAATGAGCAGTAAATGGGGAAATGGGTCTACAACTCTCAAAATGACCGGTCGGGTCGTTACATCCTCCCCATCTTAAACAAATGTTTGTCCTCGAACTGGTTTAGAATTATACCTAAAGTGGTGAAAATATGAGGATAGCAGCTACGCATATCATGCTCGGTCTCCCAAGTCACCACCTCGACCCGATGACCCCTCCACTGTACTTTTACTGAAGCAATGCTCTTCGATCATAGCTTTCTAACCTGTCTGTCCAAAATGGCCACTGGTTCCTCGACATAAGATATATCCTTATCCAACTGGACTGAGTTAAAGTCTAACACATGAGGCAAATCGCCGTGATAATTTCGAAACATGGAAACATGGAATACTGAATGAACTACAGAGAGACTAGGTGGTAGTGCAAGTCTATAAGCCACCTATCCAATTCTCTCGAGAATCTCAAAAGGTGTGATATACCTCGGGCTCAACTTTCCCTTCTTTCCGAACCTCATAATACCCTTCATAGGCGAAACCCGGAGCGAGACCCGCTCACCAACCATGAATGCAACATCACGAACCTTTCGATCCGCATAACTCTTCTATCTAGAATGGGCTGTACGGAGTCAATCCTGAATCAACTTAACCTTTTCCAAAGCATCATGAACCAGTCTGTACCCAACAATCTAGCCTTGCCCGGCTCGAACCAACCCACTGGAGACCGGCACCGCCTACCTTACAAGGCCTTATACGAAGCCATTTGAATGCTCAACTGGTAGCTGTTGTTGTAAGAAAACTCCTAAAGTGGCAAGAATTGATCTCAAGAACCCCCAAAATCCATCACACAAGGATGAAGCATATCCTCCAATATCTGGATAGTTCGCTAGGATTGTCCGTCCGTCTAAGGGTGAAATGTTGTACTCAACTCCACACGAGTACCCAACTCTCGATGTACAGCTCTCCAGAACCATGATGTACACTGCGTACCCCGGTCAGAGATGATACATACCGGTATGCCATGAAGCCTGACAATCTCGCGAATGTAAACCTGAGCCAGCTGCTCCGAAGAGTAAGTAGTAACCACAGGAATAAAATGAGCTGACTATCCACAATCACCCAAACTGCGTCGAACTTCCTCTGAGTCTGTGGGAGCCCAACAACGAAATCTATAGTGATCCTCTCCCATTTCCATTATGGAATCTCTAACTTCTGAAGCAATCCACCTGGTCGTTGATGCTCATACTTCACCTGCTGACAATTTAGACACCGAGATATATACTCCACTATGTCTTTCTTCATCCGCCTCGACCAATAGTGTTGTCTCAAGTCCTGATACATCTTTGCAGCACCCGGATGAATGGAGTACCGTGAACTGTGAGCCTCCTGGAGAATCAACTCACGCAAACGATCTATATTGGGCACACATAGACTGTCCTGCATCTGTAATACACCGTCATCTCCAATAGTGACTTCTTTGGCATCATCGTGCTGAACTATGTCCTTAAGGAAGAGCAGAAGGGGGTCATAATACTGACACTCCATGATACGACCATAAAGAGAAGACTGAGAAACCACACAAGCCAAAACTCGGCTCGGCTCGGAAACATCCAATCTAACAAACTGGTTGTCCAAGGCCTGAACATCAAAGGCTAAAGGCCTCTCTGCTACCGGTAAATATGCTAAGCTTCCCAAACTCTCCGCCTTACGACTCAAGGCATCAGCCACTACAATATATCATTGTTTTCACCATTTAATTAGTGTATTGAGATGGAAATTTGGGAAAATTTAAGAAATCTTATAAAAACGGAATTTTGAGATTTCGGTGTCGATTCGAAGTCGGATTTGAGTGAAATTGGTATGGTTGGACTCGTAATGGAATGAGTTATCGGACTTTGTGAGTTTTGCCAGATTTCGAGACGTGGGCCCCACGGGCAATTTTTGAACTAATTTCGGATTTTATTGAAAAATATAATATTTTCTTATGAAATTGATTCCTATAATTTTATTTGACTGTATCGAATTAATTATGACTAGATATGATTCAATCGGAGTCGGAAAATCGAGGAAAAGGCACACTACTTGGTTAAATTGGAGCAAGTCGAGGTAAGTAATTTGTCTAACCTTGTGTGGAAAAAATTTTCCCTAGGATTTGTATTGAAGTGATAAATTGTAATTCGTTGAAAGTCGTGTACACGAGGTGACGAGTGTGTACACATGCTAAATGTGAAAGATTATATTTTTAAATTGTGTAGATCAATGTTGCGCATTAATTAAACTATTTTATTCTGATATATTCTTCATCATTGATTTAATGTTTTAAAGTTGCTTGACCTTTTCTTGCTAATTGATTTACCTGTTTAGTTGAAACTTGATTTCTTTTATTATGTGCATTGTTTGAAGTAAATTTTCTTTAAATTAAATGTTATTAATATGAAGTATTTGACATTTTTAAATTTTGTATTGAAGCAACATATTAAAGATTTTGAAATATTATTTTGCTGAATTATTTATTCCTGAATAATTTTGTAAGATTTTTGTACTCATTGTGATGGAGTTGTGAGCTCTTTATTGTGGAAAAATATTATTGATGATTTATGTTGGCATGATCCGTGAGCTCTTTATTGTGGAAAAATATTGTTGTTGACGTATTTTGGCAAGTTAAATTATTTGTGCACTTGAGGTGCAAATTGTGATATATTGTGATGTTGATACACATGCGGTGGTATAAGGTCTGGGTATTGAAATGCATGCGGTGAGATAAAGGTGGTTAGATACGCGTGTCTAGTAGGGGGAACTACTAGAAGTCATGCGGTATGATAAGGATGGCTAAAACGCGGGATGCTATTTTGGGAAAAATATTTTCTTTAAAATAAATTGTGAAGGCTCCCGCAGTGAGATAAGGAAATGAGATACTATGAATTTATTTATGATTTGGGACTACAAGGCGGTACCTCGTGAGTGCCCTTGTTGATATTAATTTATGGCCATAGTTGCCTTTGATTATTTGTTGTAATTTTCATAAAGTTGAAAGGAATTCTGTTTTGATTCCGCGAGATATTATTTGCCATTATTTTGTGTAATTAATGGTGGCATGCTACTTGATTCATTTCCATTGTCATTTTATTTTATTATATTGTTAAACATTTTACCATGAAATTTTATTTTCCAGTAGGGCCTGACCTGACCTCGTCACTACTCTACCGAGGTTAGGCTTGACACTTACTGGGTACATCCTAACGCGCCTTAAATTGTTAGGTGACGACTCTTCCCTTTTAATACCCTTTAAAAGAGTTGTCACGTATCAAAACCGATTTTCGCGAGAAAACGGGGCGCGACAGCATGGTTAACAATGGTTGAATCGGCACGATGTTGGCAATGATCAGTTCCTTCAGCGCATTGAATTATGCATGTGATTTGTGGCAGTACGTGCGAGGCTTGACGGTCGCCGTAATTGATGTTATTTGGAGGAATTCAAGTATTATGATATGTTATGTGTAGAGGGATCCCAGAAGAGTTATGGTGGTTTAGACCACTACTTGAAGCCGGTATTTTCTACGGATATGGGAATTCAGTCACGTGTTGCAATGGTTCTCTTGAAATGAGTTAATAATATGGTTTCTAGATGATGAAGTGTTTACCCTATTAGTGGTACGGGAGTTATGATGGAATTCTTGTACTCCTGCGCATTGTCGTGGTTAAGTGTACTAAGTAGCATGGGATTCGAAAGTTGAGGAATTACAGTTCGGTGTTGACAAGGATGTCATGAGCTCGGATGAGCAGGAAAGGGATTTAGATGTTTAAAGTAAGATCGTAATGTTTTTGGCATCATCTAAGGTTGATGTCAGGTGTAAGAGACCTTGTGTATTGATTTGTGGATACTTTTTATGCTTTACAGCATTAGTGTAACCGATAGCATGGATGTGCAGACTTGTTACATGTTGCGGAAGGTCGTGAGAGCGTGTCTCACGGAAAGATTGTGTAAGAGTGACATGTAGTCACTTGATTGAGTGAAGTTTGAAACCAAGTATGAACATTGTGGTAATATTGTTGATTCGAGAATTTATGCCTGGAGGGCGCTCGGTTCATTTGGTTGTGGACTGTGGAAGTTTGTTCCGATTATGATGGCTATTCTTGTGTGATATGGGAAAGGGGGTTATTATTGATCCTTGAAAGGTTATTAGCCTAGTACGGTGCGATAAGAATCGACTTGAGGTATGTAGATGGATTTAAATATGAATACGGGCTCTATATCAGGCCGGATGTGTTCATTTCAGCATAAAAGCTCCCTATGGAGGAGTATTCGGACGTTGGATGTCGTTTCGTCGTCGGGTATTTCATGTAATACCATATTGTGCCGTGTGAGTTATGCAACAGATTGATAAAATTCTTACGTGTTGAGGTTCCGTGTAGCGATGGTGTTATGTGAGCAGGATGGCTCTCGAGATTCAGATCATATATCGCACTTTAGTTGTGCTTGAGTTTTGTAGCTTATGGCGTTGTCGGTCCTTCCAAGGATGGTATTATGCACTTAGCATGCTTGTGTCCGATGTTCGGATATTTTGTAAGTAATGAGCATTCTAGCTCGGTAAGTATTTTTTTTATATAGATTCTTTTTGTGCGGATCGGGTTGCATGCCGCAACAGTGTGATGATGAGTACAGTTCCCTATATTCTATTTTGTGTGTTTTTGTGTTCCATTTTCTGAGGAAGGTACATGACACCTTTTCAATTGTTTAATTAGTTCTTTAAGTTTGAATTGGAAAATGATTCGTGATTTTAGCATTAGTTGATGTGATTTGAGGGCTCGACTAAGTTCATATGGTGTTTTAGGATTGGTTGGTATGTTTGGTTGAGGTCCTGGGGGCTCGGGTGAGTTTCGATTGCTTAATGGATCAAAAGTTAGATTTGTGTTGCTGGTGAAGTCTTCAGGCATATGTCATTTTCGCACTTGCGGTGGAGAGACCGCAGGTGCGTGATCGCACGTGCAGAGAGGCAAGCGCAGAAGAGGATTTGGGATGTGTGGTCAGGGGTCGCAGGTGCGAAGGGAAATGCCGCATCTGCGATGCCCGCAGATGCGCTAAAGGACACGCAGGCGCGGAGGAGATCACAGAAGCGGACAATAGTCCGCAGGCGCACACTCGCAGGTGCGGCCCTTTTTCCGCAGAAGAGGACCCAACTCTCTTAAGTCGTTTCTGCACCTGCGAAGGAAATTCTGCAGGTGCGGCGTTGCAGATGCGACCCAAGGTCCACAGATGCGGAATAACTGGGCAGAAAAGGGGCAGATTCGAGGGTTTGAAGCTCACTTCACAAATTTAATTGAGAGCTCGGTAGAAGGCAGAATTTGGAGAGATTTTCGGAGGAAGTTTTTGGATAATGATTCTTAACTCCCTTATGGTTATATTCCACTAATCTATGCTCGAATTCATCGTTTAAATTCGGATTTGGGTGAAAATTTGAGAAAAGTTCTTAGGCCAAATTTTGGAGTTTTGATCGAGATTTTTGGTGTCGGATTTTAGTAAATTTGATATGGTTAGATTCATGAGTGAATGAGATTTCGTATTTTACGACTTTGACCCGATTCTAAGAAGTGAGCCCCACGGGCAATTTTGAGTTAATTTCGGAATTTTCTTTAAAATGTTGATTTCGTTAATTAGATTAGTCTATCATTATTGTAATTATGATATGTAATTGCTTTTGGCTAGATTTGGTCCATTCATAGCCAGATATTCGTGGAAAGGGCATTCTTACGGATTGATTGAGCTTGACTCGAGGTAAGTATCTTGCCTAACCTTGTGTGTGGGAACTACCCCTTAGGATTTGAGTTATTTATGTTGATTGTAGTCTGTGTACGCGAGGTGACGAGTGGTCGGACTTATTTGTGGAAAGTTATCCTTTTAGGGTTCTTATGTCCTTATATTCACCGTGTATGATGTTGTTTTTGATACATTTGAATTCCTATTCGCTAGTTTCACCTCTACACGCTTTGATTAGAGATAACTGCTTTAGGATTCACTCTTATTGTCTATTTGACCCTTATTCGAATTAACCAAAGATTTTACCTCTTCCATCGTCCTGCTATATTTTTCATAACTGCTTATCTTTAATTGAAATCACTATTTTCTCATACTATAATTGTTTAGTCTCAATTGGAGTTACTATTATCTTCCGTTTCTTATCCTTACTTGAATTGTTGAATATTCCTCGTAATTTCTCAACCTCAAAAGGAGTTTAGATAACCTATATCTTAGTTGACTTGCCATTATTTGGAACTATTTGACTCATGTTGGCTTCTTATTGTTGACTCGAATATTGTGGAATCGTTGCTATATTTTTGTTTTGTTTTCCCTTGTTAAGTTGTTCTCCTTGTGCCTAGAATTCTTTACTGTGGTTATTCCTTGTGAATGAGTTCTACCGTTCTTGTGATTTAAATTCTTGAGTTGATTTGCTCGTCGTACTTTGCATTTCTGTCATTCTTGCTTTTGTACTCGTTGTGGTGATGTACGAGGTTTATGTCGTGTTATAGTTGTTAACTCTGTTGTTTGCGCTGCATATTTAAATTGGGACTACGGATGTATTCTGGGAGATCCCCCATCACTACATATTTAAATTGGGAATACGGACGTATTCTGGGAGATTCCCTGTCTTGCATATTTACTTTGGGACTACTGACGTATTCCAGGAGACCCCCCAACACTGCATATTTACTTTGGGACTACGGACGTATTCCGGGAGATCCCCCAGCACTGCATATTTATTTTGGGACTACGGACGTATTTCGGGAGATCCCCCCCCCCCCCCCACGTACTGCATAATTAATTTGGGATTACGGGATGGTATCTCGGTAGATTTCCCCTATGGTTATATCTGTGTTCGGAGCTGCTAATCTTACATGCTTAGGTGTCACAGGGTGACTTATACTCGAAGGATATTACTTGAAAAGTTTATATTTGAAAAATATTTATCTTGAAGGAACTACGTTTGAAGATATTTATTTGAAAGGTTTTATCTTGAAAGAACTATATTTGAAAGATATTTATTTGAAGGAAGTATATTTCAAAAATAATTTCTTATTGGAAAGGATTATATTCTAAAGACCTCAATTTGAAGAACTTACGGGTGAAAGTTTACACTTAAAGGATTTGACTAATTTATTGGGATTGTTGGCTGAGACCTGATGTGAAAACTATTGCAGCTGCTGAGTTACAACTTGACTTTATTATATTGTGATTTTTTTTGAATTTGGGTTGTGTTTTTGTTCATTCTTCTGTGTCTTATTCTGGTGTTCCGCTGTTACTTCCTGTTTTTCTTTTCCTTCCTTATTGTAGTTGCTATGTCATTAGCCATATTGCGGGGTCTTTAGATAGATGTCATGTTCTGTCATCCCTATACTTATGCTTGTTTAGTTTATTAGACCAGTGGGTGTCTTGACTAGTCCTCATCATTACTTCACCGAGGTTAGTCTTGATACTTACTGGGCACCGATGTGGTGTGCTCATGCTACTCTTCTGCACAATTTTTGTTTTTTTGCAGACCCATGTATTTGTTCGTTAGCTAGCTGTGCAGACTGTCGCTGCGGAGACTCAAGTTAAACCTGCCACTGCGTTCGCAGGTTTCGGAGTCACCTTCAAGTTTTTGTTTTGCACTGTTTATTCTTATTTCTGGACAGTTGTATTTAGAAGTTTTCTAGCAAACACTTTGTAGATCTTATGACTTGTACTACCGGATTTTGGGAATTGTAAGAGATTTCTATTTATTTTGTTAGATGTTAATTAAATAATGTTGTTTCAATTAATGTTAGGCTTACCTAGTCCCTAAGACTAGGTTCCATCAAGATACCAAACGGAGGGAAAAATTGAGTCGTGACAATAAGTTTAAACCGAGACGTTATATAATTATCTAGAATTTGGATTAATGAAGGCGTTTCCCTGTACTGAGTATTTTTTATCTATGTTGTTATTTTGAGGTGTTATACACATCGTGTAGAGCGTTGGGCTATTTGTTGTGAAATTAATTGATTTTGTTATATCTTTGGAATTGGTTGTGGCCATTGCACAAATTGTGATATGAATTGATTTTATTATGTTGTCGTGATAATATTCCGTGTAAATTTTTATATTATTTGAGTTATTATTTTGAGGATATAAAGGGGAAATTTCACTATTGTTATTATGTGGGGTATAAGAGTTGCATTTCACTATTGTTATGTGTGTTGGGATATTGTCTGGGCGGAGCGATAAGGGTGGCTATTGATATTGTTAGGGTGGAGAGATAAGGGAGGCTATTATAGGAGTGATAAGGGTGGCTATATGAGATATTATGATGGCTAGTGTTAGGGATGATATGTGATGATGTGGGGTTATTGCGTTGATAATTTTCATGTGATGTTATGATTTTCCTTGTGTTTATTTTTATACGTTGTACAATTTGTCTTGTTGTTCATAAATTGATAATAGTCTGATCTATGTTGAAATTGGGATCCTGTGGTTATTGCCAGGCGGATTATGAAATGAAATGTGGGCACGAGTGTAACGACCCGTCAAGTCATTTTAAAAGCTATATCCACGTTCCCATATTTAATGATCATTCTGTACTTTATAATTGTTATATGACTTGCCGGGGTAATTGGTTCGGGTCCGATGATATATAAAGAATAAATTGGAACACTTAGTTCCAAAGTTTAAAACGTAAATTGAAAAAGGTAGGATAGATGTCGGCCTATGTGTAAACGACCTCGGAATAAAATTTTGATGATTCCAATAGCTCTGTATAGTGATTTTGGACTTCGGAGAGTGTCCGGAAAATTATTTGGAGGCCAGTAGTTAAATTAGGCTAGAAATGACTAAAATAGGAATTTAAGTTTGGAAGTTTGACCGGGGAGTTGACTTTTTGATATCAGGGCCGGAATCCAGTTCTGAAAATTTTCATAGCTCCATTGTGTCATCTATGACTTGCGTGCAAAATTTGAGGTCAATAAGACTTGATTTGATAGGTTCCGGTGTCGTTTGTAGATATTGAAAGTTTTAAAGTTCATTAGGCTTGAATCTATGTGTGATTCGTGTTTTAATGTTGTTGGATGTGATTTGAAGACTCGACTAAGTTCGTATGATGTATTAGGACTTGTTGGTATATTTGGTTGAGGTCCCGAGGGGCTCGGGCGTGTTCTGGATGGTTAACGGATCAAATTTGAACTTGGAACAATTGAAACTTGTTTCTGCCTACTGATACAATCGCAGAAGCGAAAAAGGGAGAGTGGAGCAGTGGCCGCAGATGCGAAGGAAACTACCGCATCTGCGGGAACACAGATGCGGGCGAGGGATCGCAAAAGTGAAGCTAGCCGTAGAAGTGAGGGAGGCCTTCGCATCTGCGAAATCGCAGATGTGGTCACGTGCATCGCATGTGCGAAATCCCTGACAGATTACAAAACAGAGGGGTTCCGACATTTTTGTCATTTTGGACATTTTCAACACGGTTTTGGGCGATTTTCAGAGAGAATTCACAGAGAAACTTGAGCTAAGTCACATGTGATCATTGTTAGTCAATTATATTGGATTATCATTGAATATTGCGAATAGATTATATGTTTTTAAGGTCAAATTAGAGGATTTGGGCCTAAGGATTTCAAAATAAGAATTTGAGATTTGGAGGTCAAGTTAATGTTTAGATTTTAGTAAAAATGGTATGGTTGGACTCGTGGTTGAATGGGAGTTCATATTTCGTAACTTTCACTGGATTCCGAGACGTGGGCCCCACGAGTGATTTTTGAGTTAATTTTGGATTTTATTGAAAAATATAGTATTTTCTTATGGAATTGATTCTATGATTTTTATTGATTGTATCGAATTAATTATGACTAGATTAGAGTCAATCGGAGTAGGAAAGTCGAGAAAAAGGCATACTACTTAGTTAAATTGGAGCAAGTCGAGGTAAGTGACTTGTCTAACCTTGTGTGGGGGAAATTCCCCCTAGGATTGGTACTTATGTGATAATTGTAATGTGTTGAAAGTCGTGTACACAAGGTGACAAGTGTATGCATGGGCTAAATGTGAAAGATTACGTTTTTAAATTGTATAGATCACTGTTGCACATTAATTCAATAATTGTATTTTGTTATATTCTTCATCATTGATCTGATTTATATACTTTAAATTTGCTTGACCTTCTCCTGCTAATTGTTTTACCTGTTAGTTGAAACTTTGTTTCTTTTGTTCGGTGTATTATTTGAAGGTGGAATTTCTTTAATTTGAATATTATTAAAAATGAAGTATTTTACATTTTAAAATTTGATATTTAAAACAAGGTGGTAAATTTTTGAAATGTTATATTTGCTGAATTGCTTTTTGTGAGATTTTTGTACTAATTGTGATGGAGCCGGGAGCTCTTTATTTTGGAAAAATATTATCATTGAATTATTTTGGCATGAGGCGTGAGCTCTTTATTATGGAAAAATATTGTTGTTGATTTATTTAGGTAAATTGAAATAATTGGGCACTTGAGGTGCAAATTGTGATATATTGTGATATTGATACGCATAGGGTGGTACAAGGTTTGGGTGTTGAAATGCATGCGGTGAGATAAGGGTGGATTGATACGTGTGGCTAGTAGGGGAATCTACTAGAAGTCATGCGGTGTGATAAGGGTGGCTAAAACGCGGGTTGCTATTTCGGGAAAAATATTTTCTTTAAAATAAATTGTGAAGGCTCCCGCGGTGGTATACGAAAATGAGATATTGTGAATTTATTTATGATTTGGGACTACGAGGCAGTACCTCGGGAGTGCCCTTGTTGATTTTGATTTATGGCCGCTGTTGCTTTTGATTATTGTTGTAATGTTTTTTAAAGTTGAAAAGAATTATGTTTTGTTTCCATGAGGTATTAATTTTCATTATTTGGTGTAATTAAATGGTGACATACTACTTGATTCATTTCCATTATCACTTTATCTTATTATATTGTTAAACATTTTACCATTCGATTATTTATTTTCCAGTAGGGCCTTACCTGACCTCGTCACTACTCTACCGAGGTTAGGCTTGGCACTTACTGGATACCGTTGTGGTGTATTCATAATATGCTTATGCACATCCTTTTGTGCCGATCCAGGTATATCTTACCAGCCGAGACATTAGTGAGTTACCTGTGTACGGAGACTTCAAGGTATATTTGTCAGCGTCCACAGACTCCGGAGTCCCCTTCTATCATTATTATGTTTCTTCCTTATTTTTCTTTAGACCTTGGTATATAGAGACAATGAGGATAAATTATTAGAAGCTTGTGACTTATTTCTACCGGGTTTTGGGAGTTGTAATTATTTGAATTGTAGTTTATTTATTTCAGATATCTATCATTATTCCACATTGATAGGCTTATCTAGTCTTAGAGACTAGGTGCCATCACGACCTCTTACGGAGGGAATTTGGGGTCGTGACAAGTTGGTATCAGAGTTCTAGGTTCATAGGTGTTATGAGTCACAAACAGGTTTAGTAGAGTCATGCGAATTGGTACGGAGACGTCTGTACTTATCTTCGGGAGGCTATGGAACTATTTGGAAAATATTCAGTTCTTTGATTCCTTATCGTGCGTATTTGTTGATTTCAAAGTTCTAAACCATTGTTTTTCTATTCTCTCACAGATGTTGAGGACACGCACAACTGGATCCGATGATCAGACACCCGCGCCCCCTGTTTTAGCCGGAAGAGGACGGGGTAGGGACAGAGGCCGAGGAAGACCACGTGGTGCAGCCAGAGCACCTGCACGAGCTGCTGCACCAGAGCCACCAGTAGCTCTAGTTGTAGAGCAGGCACCCGAGACGCCTGTTACTACTCTTGCACTTCAGGAGACTTTTGCCCAATTTTTTAGCATATTTGGCACTCTAGCTCAGGTAGGATTAATTCCACTTGCTCCTGCCACATCTCAGGATGGGGGACGACCACAGACTCCCGCCGCCCGTACTCCAGAGCCACGGTCCCAAGTTGACCATGCCCCATAGGTTATACCAGTGCAGCTAGATGCCCCAGTTCGACTTGAGATTAGGGCAGCAGTTTCAGATGTGGAGCAGCTCAGGCTCGAGAGGTACAAGAAGCGCCACCCTCCCACTTTTAGTGGTTTAGCTTCAAAGGATGCTTAGGGTTTTCTGGAGGAATGTCACTGTATCCTTTGTACTATGGGTATTGTGGATTCCAATGGGGTTTCTTTCACGACATTCCAGTTTAGAGGAGCAGCCTACCAGTGGCAGCGGGCATATGAGTTGGATAGTCCCGCTGAGGCATATTCACTCATTTGGACTCAATTTTCAGATATGTTTTTAAGGGAGTATGTTCCTCATAGTCTTAGAGATGCATGGCGCACAGAGTTTAAGCAGTTGCGCCAAGGTTATATGACCGTGTCAGAGTATGCAGTCTAATTTAGTGAGTTGGCTAGGCATGCCCCAGCCTTAGTTGCTACTGTTCGAGAGCGGGTTCGCAGATTTATTGAGGGCCTCCACCCTAGTATCAGATTCAGTATGGAGCGAGAGCTAGAGATGGACATCACATACCTATAGGTGGTGTCAATTACTAGGTGATTGGAAGGTATGCGGACTCGGGAGAGGGAAGCTAAGAGACCCTGAGATTCTGGCACATATAATAATTCTTGTGCCCCAGTTGCAACCCGTCATGGTAGAGGTTATGTGAGCCTTCCTACTCATTTAGCACTTCCAGCTTCCAGTGGTATTCCGGCTACTCCCGGACCTCAGATTCCATATTATGCACCTCCAGTGTCTACTGTACCTCCTGTACGGGGTGCTTTCAGTGGACAGTCTAGTCGATCAGGCCTGAGCCAGTCCCAGCAGCCACATCCTCCAAGGGATTGTTTTGAGTGTGGTGACACTCGTCATATCATGAGAGATTTCCCCAGATTTAGGAGGGGTGCACCTCCACATATTTCTCAAGCCCCACCCATTCCACAGGGCCCTCAGGCCATGATTACTGCACCAGTTGCCACTCCACCTACACAGCCAGCCAGAGGTGAAGGTCAGACAGGTAGAGGTCGCCCTAGAGGGGGAGGCCATGCCAGATATTTTGCCATTCCTGCTAGGACAGAGGCCGTTGCATCTAATTCTGTTATCACATGTATTATTCCGGTATGTCATAGAGATGCATCAGTCTTATTTTATCTAGGATCCACTTATTCTTATATGTCATCCTATTTTACCCCGTATTTGGGCGTATCCCGTGATTCCTTGAGTTCTTATGTTTATGTATCTACACCCGTGGGTGAATCTATTATTGTGGATAGCGTGTATCTGTTGTGTTTAATTGTTATTTGTGGTTTTGAAACCATAGCTGATTTATTGTTGCTTAGTATGGTGGATTTCGATATTATTTTGGGCATGGACTGGTTGTCGCCCTATCACGCTATTCGTGATTGTTACGCCAAGACGGTGACATTGGCTATGCCATGTCTACCGTGGCTAGAGTGGAAAGGTACCTCGGATCATGTTCCTAGCAGGGTTGTTTTATTTCTTAAAGCTCAACAAATGGTTGAGAAGGGGAATGATGTGTATCTAGCCTATGTGAGAGATGTTAGTATTGATGCTCCTGTCGTGGAGTCAATTCCTATAGTAAGGGATTTTCCTGATGTATTTCCAGCGGATCTTCTGGGTATGCCACCCGACAGGGATATTGACTTTGGCATTGATTTGTTATTGGGCACTCAACCCATTTCTATTCCACTATATCGTATGGCCCCAGCATAGTTGAAAGAATTAAAAGAGTAGTTACAGGATTTGTTTGATAAGGGTTTCATTCAGCCCAGTGTATCGCCTTGGGGTGCTCATATCTTATTTGTGAAGAAGAATGATGGTTCTATGCGGATGTGTATTGATTACCGTCAGATGGACAAGGTTACGGTGAAGAACATATATCCATTGCCACGTATTGATGACCTATTTTATCAGATTCAAGGTGCCAGGGTGTTCTCTAAGATAGACTTATGTTCAGACTATCATCAGTTGAAGATTCGGGAGCCAGATATCCCGAAGACTGCTTTCAGGACTCGGTACGGTCATTACGAGTTCCTTGTGATGTCTTTTGGGCTGACCAACGCCCCAGCAACATTTATGCACTTAATGAATAGTGTATTTCAGCCCTATATTGATTATTTCATCATTGTGTTTATTGACAACATTCTAGTGTATTCCCGAAGTCGGGAAGATCATGAACAACACCTAAGGACTATGCTTCAGACTTTGAGAGAAAAGAAGTTATATGCAAAATTTTCAAAGTGTGAATTTTGGTTTGATTTAGTGGGATTTTTGGGTCATATAGTTTCGTGCGTGGGGATCAAGGTAGATCCAAAGAAGATTGAGTAATTACAGAGTTGGTCCAGACCGTCCTCAGCTACAGAGATCCAGAGTTTCCTTGGTTTGGCAGGGTATTATCGCCGATTTGTAGAGGGTTTCTCTTCTATAGTTGCATCTATGATCAGATTGACCCGGAAGGGTGCTACGTTCAGGTGGACCAAAGAATGTGAGGAGAGCTTCCAAAAGCTCAAGACAGCTTTGACTACAGCTCCAGTGTTGGTATTGCCTACAGATTCAAGGTCTTATACTGTGTATTGTGATGCGTCGAGTATTGGTCTCGGGACAGTGTTGATGCAAGACGGTAGGGTGATTGCCTACGCGTCCAGAAAATTAAAGGTACATGAAAAGAATTATCTAGTCCATGACCTTGAGTTAGCATCTATTATTCATGCCTTGAAGATTTGGCGGCATTATTTGTACGGTGTCCATTGTGATGTCTACACCAATCACCGGAGTCTGCAACATCTGTTTAAACAAAAGGACCTTAATTTATAGCAGCAGAGATAGTTGGAGTTGCTTAAGGATTATGATATCACCATTATCTATCATCCCGGGAAGGGCAATGTAGTGGCCGATGCCTTGAGTTGTAAGGCGGAGAGTTTGGGAAGCTTAGCATATTTACCGGTAATAGAGAGGCCTTTAGCCTTGGATGTTCAGGCCTTGGCCAACCAGATTGTCAGGTTGGATATTTCCGAGCCGAGTTTTGGCTTGTGTGGTTTCTCAGTCTTCTCTTTATAATCGTATCAGATAGCGTCAGTATGATGACCCCCATCTGTTTGTCCTTAAGGATACATTTCATCACGGTGATGTGAAGGAATTCACTATTGGAGATGATGGTGTATTACGGATGCAGGGCAGGCTATGTCTGCCTAATGTAGATGGTTTGCGTGAGTTAATTCTCCAAGAGGCTCACAGTGCGCGGTACTCCATTCATTCAGGTGCGACAAAGATGTATCTGGACCTGAGACAACACTATTTGTGGAGGCGGATGAAGAAAGACATAGTGGAGTATGCAGCTCGGTGTCTCAATTGTCAGCAGGTAAAATATGAGCATCAGCGGCCAGGTGGATTGCTTTAGAAGTTAGAAATTCTGGAATGGAAATGGGAGCAGATCACTATGGATTTCGTTGTTGGGCTTCCACGGACTCAGCGGAAGTTTGATGCAGTTTGGGTGATTGTGGATAGGCTGACCAAGTAAGCTCATTTGATTTCTATGATGACTACATACTCTTCAGAGCAGTTGGCTCGAATCTATATTCGCGAGATGAGATTTTTAGAATAAATTGGAACACTTAGTTCCAAAGTTTAAAACTTAAGTTGAAAATGGTAGGCTGGATGTCGACCTATGTGTAAACGACCTCGAAATAAAATTTTGATGATTCCAATAGTTTCATATGGTGATTTTGGATTTAGGAGCGTGTCCGAAAAATTATTTGGAGGTTCGCAGCTAAATTAGGCTTGAAATGGCTAAAATATGAATATAAGTTTGGAAGTTTAACCGACGAATTGACTTTTTGATATCGGGGTCAGAATCCAGTTTTTAAATTTTTGATAGCTCTGCAAAATTTGAGGTCAATCAGACTTGATTTGATAGGTTCCGATGTCGTTTTTAGAAATTGAAAGTTTCAAAGTTCATTAGGCTTGAATCTATGTGTGATTCGTGTTTAATGTTGTTGGATGTGATTTGAAGACTCGACTAAGTTTGTATGATGTATTAGGACTTGTTGGTATATTTGGTTGAGGTCCCGAGGGACTCAGGCGTGTTCCGGATGGTTAACGTACCAAATTTGGACTTAGAACAATTGAAACTTGTTGATGCCTACTGATACAATCGCACCTGCGAAATTTGTCTTGCAAGTGCGAGCTCGCAGAAGCGAGCGTGGGAGCGCAGAAGCGAAAAAGGGAGAGTGGAGCAGTGGCCGCAAATGCGAAGGAAACTACCGCAGATGCAGGTGAGGGATAGCAGAAGTGAAGCTAGCCACATAAGTGAGGGAGGCCTTCACATCTGCGAAAGCGCAGATGCGGTCACGTGTATCGCAGGTGCGAAAGCCCTGACAGATTACAAAACAGAGGGGTTCCGACATTTTTGTCATTTTGGACACTTTCAACACGGTTTGAGAGATTTTTCAGAGAGAATTCACGGAGAAACTTGAGGTAAGTCACATGTGATCATTGTTAGTCAATTATATTGGATTATCATTGAATATTTCGAATAGATTACATGTTTTTGAGGTGAAATTAGAGGATTTGGGCCTAGGGATTTCAAAATGAGAATTTGAGATTTGGAGGTCAAGTTGATGTCGGATTTTAGTAAAAATGGTATGGTTGTGCTCGTGGTTGAATGGGCATTCATATTTTGTGACGTTCACCAGATTCCGAGACGTAGGCCCCACAAGCGATTTTTGAGTTAATTTCGGATTTTATTGAAAAATATAGTATTTTCTTATGAAATTGATTCTATAATTTTTGTTGACTGTATCGAATTAATTATGACTAGATTTGAGTCGATCGGAGTTGGAAAGTCGAGTAAAAGCCATACTACTTGGTTAAATTGGAGCAAGTTGAGGTAAGTGACTTGTCTAACCTTGTATGGGGGAAACTTTTCACTAGGATTGGTATGTATGTGATAATTATAATGTGTTAAAACTCGTGTACATGAGGTGACGAGTGTGTACGCGGGCTAAATATGAAATATTATTTTTAAATTGTGTAGATCACAGTTGCGCATTAATTCAATTATTCTATTTTATTATATTTTTCATCATTGATCTGATTTATATACTTTAAATTTGCTTGACCTTCTCCTGCTAATTGTTTTATATTTTAGTTGAAACTTGATTTCTTTTATTCAGTGTATTATTTGAAGGTGGAATTCCTTTCATTTAAATATTATTAAAAATAAAGTATTTTACATTTAAAATTTTGTTATTTAAAACAAGGTGGTAAATTTGTGAAATATTATATTTGCTGATTTGTTTTTCGTAAGATTTTCGTACTAATTGTGATGGAGCCGTGAGCTCTTCATTGTGAAAAAATATTATCATTGAATTATTTTGGCATGAGCCGTGAGCTCTTTATTATGAAAAAATATTGTTGTTGATTTATTTTGGTAAATTGAAATAATTGGGCACTTGAGGTGCAAATTGTGATATATTGTGATATTGATATGCATGCGGTGAGATAAGGGTGGCTTAATACGTGTTGCTAGTAGGGAAATTTACTAGAAGTCATGCGGTGTAATAAGGGTGGCTAAAACGCGGGATGCTATTTCGGGAAAAATATTTTCTTTAAAATAAATTGTGAAGGCTCCCGCGGTGGTATAAGGAAATGAGATATTATGAATTTATTTATGATTTGGGATTACGAGGTGGTACCTCGGGAGTGCCCTTGTTGATATTGATTTATGGCCGCAGTTGCCTTTGATTATTGTTGTGATTGTTTTTAAAGTTGAAAAGAATTCTATTTTATTTCCACGAGGTATTAATTGCTATTATTTGGTGTAATTAAATGGTGACATACTACTTGATTAATTTTCATTATCACTTTATCTTATTATATTGTTAAAATTTTTACCATGCCATTATTTATTTTCCAGTGGGGACCTAATCTCGTTGCTACTCTACCGAGGTTAGGCTTGGCACTTACTTGGTACCATTGTGGTGTACTCATACTACACTTCTGCACAACATTTTGTGCAGATTCAGGTACATCTTACCAGCCCAGATATCAATGAGTTACTTGCGCACGGAGACTTCGAGGTATATCCGGCAGCGTCCGCAGACTCCGGAGTCCCCTTCTGTCATTATTATGTTGCTTCCTTATTTTTCTTTAGACTATGATATATAGAGACATTGAGGATAAATTCTTAGAAGCTTGTGACTTATTTCAACCGGGTTTTGGGAGTTGTAATTATTTGAATTGTAGTTATTTATTTCAGATATCTATCATTATTCTGCATTGATAGGCTTACCTAGTCTTAGAGACTAGGTGTCATCACGATCTCCTACGAAGGGAATTTGGGGTCGTGACAACAAGGTGTCGTGAGTAAATACTGATGATATTGGCACGTGAACTGTCCGTGCAGTTGTGATATGAAATGTGGGCACGAGGTACTGTGAGTAAATAATGTTGATATTGGCACGTGAACTGTCTGTGCAGTTGTGATATAAAATGTGGGCACGAAGTGCCGTGAGTAAATAATGATGATATTGGCACGTGAATTATTTGTGCAGTTGTGATATGAAATGTGAGTATGAGGTATCGTGGTTAAATGATGATTATATTTGGCACGTCAATTGTCCGTGCGGTTTTGATAGAGAAATTGGCATGAGCTGCCGTGAAAATATGAAAGTGGGCTGAGACCCGTATTTTATGATTTTGAAATGTTGTGTCACTAGGTGACTTGTATTCGAAAGAGATTTATTTGAAAGAAGTTTATTTGAAAGATATTTATTTGAGGGAATTATATTTGAAAGAGATTTATTTGAAAGTATTATATCCTGAAGATTTTTATTTGAAAAATATATAGGCTAAAGATTTATATTGGAAGGACTTGATTAATTGGCTGTACTTATATTCATTATTTATTGTGCAATATTTATGGTGTTCTTGTCTCCCTGCTGTGTATATCACTGGTTGATTATTGTTGCCATCATTGTTATTTGTTTCTTATTATTTTTGTATACTATATTGTACAGGTTATTAGACTAGTGAGTGTCTCGACTGTACCTCGTCACTACTCCACTGAGGTTAGTCTTGATACTTACTAGGTACTGATCGCAGTGTACTCATACTACACATTTGCACATATAGAGCTTCTTGATCGTCGCAGTCCCTTGAAGTCTTTTCATTTTATTGTACTATTAATTATTAATCAAACAGTATTGAGTATTCGATCCTTGAGATCATTTCATGTATTCAGTTAGAGTTCGGACTCAGTATTACCAGTCTTGGGAGGTTGTTATATTTGTAATTATTTCCTCTGTTGGTTTATATATTAAAAAAATGGCTTGAATTGTTATAAAATTAATTTATCTAGTCTTAGAGACTAAGTGCCATCACGACGCCTGTGGCGGGATTTTGGGCCGTGACAAGGATCCTCTAAAGTTGCATTTTTTTATGCAGAACTATAATCCATCATCACTAATATTGACTAACATAAACTGTTTCTATTTATGAATTTATTTGGAGATCATACATTGAGCTAGTTCATGTAAAATTGAAGATTAATATGCGTTTGCTCACATATACAAGAACACACTTCATTAATTAAGCATAGCTTTATACACAATAAAATTATTTTCTTTTAATAGTAGCATAAATATCAAATAAAGATAAAGCAAACTTAGCATATAGTTTAAATTAATTTAATATTAAGAAATATCTCAATCTCAAAGCTCAAGTGTAAAAGAATTATCGTAGCTAAACTGCAACAAAGCCATATAACCTTTAGAACGTAATAAATTAAACATCAAAACATTGCTAATAAAATAAAATATTATTTAAGAGATCGATAAGGAAAATTTTTACCTGAACCAATAAAAACTATTAAAATTTTAGGCAGATGCAAGGAAACCAATTGCCAAGAGCTATTCTTTAAGAACACAATTTAATATAAATTAAGATGTTTGATAGTCTTAAAAATGCGGAATAAATTGTCTCTATATAAATTGATAGATCCTCTACCTGTTTAAACATATCAATTTATCTAAAATTATTTAAATCAATATGTTTAAACCGAGCTACGAGCTGCGATGGAAGTTATATAAAGACAAGATCCTTGTGAGGCAAATTCTTGTGTTTGAGTTCTCCCTTGTGAAATTAAATTTGTACTATAGTACTAATAGGGAGTCATGCTTGTTAGGATTATTTGAAAATTCTTACATGAAATTCTCTGTGCATAGTTGTCAAATTCGTATTGTAATTATTAATTTTTAACCTACGAGGTAGATGCCCGCCCAGGTGGCGTTAAATGTGACTCATTAAATGAGGTTAAATGACGATTCTGTATTTGATTATGAACAACTATTAAGACCAAATTGACTCAAGAGGGTGCCCCATTTACAGGGTCAGACGAGTGTGAGTTGAGCTTTCAGAAGCTCAAGATCACTTTGACTCTGACACAAGCGTTGGTATTACTTACATGTTCAAGATCTAATACTGTGTATTCTGACGTGTCGCGTATTGATCTCGGCGCGGTGTTGATGCAAGACGGTAGGGTGATTGCCTACGCGTCCAGACAATTAAAGGTACATGAGAAGAAGTTTCCGGTCCACGACCTTGAGCTAGCAGCTATTGTTCGTGCCTTGAAGATTTTGGCGGCATTATTGGAAGGTGTCCATTGTGAGGTCTACACCAATCACCGAAGTCTACAGCATCTGTTTAAACAGAAGGATCTTAATTTGCGGCAGGGGAGATGGTTGGAGTTGCTTAAGGATTATGGTATCACCATTCTCTATCATCCGAGGAAGGCCAATGTGGTGGCCGATGCCTTGAGTTGTAAGGCGGAGAGTTTGGGCGGCTTAGCATATTTACCGGTAGCAGAGAGGCCTTTGGCCTTGGATGTTCATGCCGTGGCCAACTAGTTAGTCAGATTGGATGTTCCTAAGCCGAGTCGAGTTTTGGCTTGTGTGGTTTCTCAGTCTTCTCTTTATGATCGTATCTGGGAGCGTCAGTATGATGACCCCTATTTGCTTGTCCTTAAGGATACAGTTCAGCACGGTGAAGCCAAGGAAGTCGCAATTGGAGATGACGGTGTATTGCGGATGCAGGGAAAGCTATGTCTGCCTGATGTAGATGGTTTGAGTGAATTGATTCTCCAGGAGGCTCACAGTTCGCGGTACTCCATACATCCGGGTACTGCGAAGATGTAGCAGGACTTGAGGCAACATTACTGGTGGAGGAGGATGAAGAAAGACATAGTGGAGTATGTAGCTCGGTGCCTAAATTGTCAGCAGGTGAAATATGAGCATCAACGACCGGGTGGATTGCTTCAGAAGTTGGAAATTCCATAATAGAAATGGGAGCGGGTGACTATGGATTTCGTTGTTGGGCTCCCACGGACTCGGAGGAAGCTCGATATAGTTTGGGTGATTGTGGATAGATTGACCAAGTCAGCTCATTTCATTCCTATGATTACTACTTACTCTTTAGAGCATCTGGCTCAGGAATATATTCGCGAGATTGTGACACTTCACGGTGTACTGGTATCTATCATCTCTGAACGGGGAACACAGTTTACCTCACACTTTTTGAGGGATGTACATCGAGAGTTGGGTACTCGTGTGGAGTTGAGTACAACATTTCACCCTCATACGGATAGGCATTCCGAACACACTATTTAGATACTGTAGGATATGCTTCGTGCGCGTGTGATAGATTTGGGGGTGCTTGGGATCAGTTCTTACCACTTGTGGAGTTTTCTTACAACAACAGTTACCAGTCAAGCATTTAGATGGCTCTGTATGAGGCTTTGTATGGTAGGCGGTGCCGGTCTCTAGTGGGTTGGTTCGAACCGGGCGAGGCTAGACTATTGGGTACAAACTTAGTTCAGGATGCCTTGGAAAAGGTTAAGTTGATTCATGATCGACTTTGTACAGCCCAATCTAGACAGAAGCGTTATGCGGATCGGAAGGTTCGTGATGTTGCATTCATGGTTGGTGAGCGGGCATTGCTCCGGGTTTCGCCTATGAAGGTTGTGATGAGGTTCGGGAAGAAGGGCAAGTTGAGCCCTAGGTATATCTGCGTTTCATCCGGTATTCCATGTTTCCATACTTCGAAAATATCACGGCGATCCATCTCATGTGTTAGACTTCAGTTCGGTTCAACTGGAGAAGGGTCTATCTTATGTTGAGGAACCAGTGGGTATTTTGGATAGGCAGGTTCGAAAGTTGAGGCCAAAGAACATTGCTTCCACGAAGGTTCAGTGTAAGGGTCGTCCGGTCGAAGAGGCGACTTGGGAGACCGAGCATGATATGTGCAACTGTTATCCACACTTATTCACCAGATCAGGTATTTCTTCTAACTCCGTTCAAGGAGGAACGTTTGTTGTAGAGGTGGAGAATGTGATGACCCAAAAAGTCATCTTTAAATTTAATAATTAATTTTTTGTTCTAAAACCTCGAAAAGCACTATTTAGTATTACTCGACTTGCGTGTGCAGTCCGTAAAATTTTTCCGGAAAGTTTTTATGCGAAAAATGAATTAAATTGTGAATTAGAGCTTTAAAACTCAACTGAGTTGACCTTGGTCAATATGTTTAGCAAACGGACTCGGATCAGTATTTTGACAATTTTGATAGGTCCGTATCGTGATTTGGGACTTGGGTGTATGCCCGGAATCAAATTCTGAGGTCCCTAGCCCAAGATATGGAATTTTGAAGAAAGAATAAAAGATTAAATTCAAATAGTGATCGGATATTGAATTATGTGCAAACAACCCCCGGAATAGAATTTTGATGATTCCAACAACTCTGTATGGTGATTTTGTACTTAGGAGCGTGATCGGAATTTTATTTGGAAGTCCGTAGTGGAATTAGGCTTGAAATGCCGAAAGTTGAATTTTTGGGAAGTATGACCGAGGGGTTGACGTTTTGATATCGGGGTCGAAATCCGATTCTGAAAATTTCAATACCTCTGTTATGTCATTTATGACTTGGGCGCAAAATGCGAGGTAAATCGGACGTGATTTGATAAGTTCCGAAGTCATTTGTAGAAATTAGAAATTTCAAAGTTCATTAGGATTCAATCTATATGTGATTCGTGTTTTAGTGTTGTTGGATGTGATTTGAAGGCTCGACTAAGTTTGTATTGTATTTTGGGACATGTTGGTATAATTGGTTAAGGTCCCGAGGGTCTCGGGTAGATTTTGGAAGGTAAACGAAATAGATTTCGGACAAAGAGGGTTGCTGGAAATTTTTGTTGCAGAAATTTTGCCAGAAATTTCTGGTGCGTGGAGCCAATTTTGAAAGCTTATATCTCGTAAATCATAAGGAATCAGAAACTTTTTAAAACACGAAAGTTGTAGTCGTTTGATTCTAGTTTCCAGAAAGTTAAACCATTCATTATTTGGATATTTGTACATAACGTTATGATTGATTGAAGGAAGGATGGTACAAGCAAGTTCTTGTGGACTTTTAGTGACGGAAAATGGACTTTTAGTGACTGATGGGCAGAAACTTAAGGACCAAAAATGGTCATTTCCTTCATTTCATTTTGGATTTTTGGAGCATGGTTCTAGGGCGATTTTCACGGAAAAATATTGGGGTAAGTGTTCCTTATCCTATATTGATTTTATTTCATGATTCCATACTCATTTACATCCTGAATCCGTGAATTTATTAAAGAAAAATCAAGATTTTTGCAAAATCTTCCAAAAAAGAAAATTTAAGATTTGGAGGTCGAGTTATTATCGGAATTTGGTAAATTTGGTATGGGTGGACTTGTAATTGAATGGGTTGTCGGATTTTATAAGTTTCGCCGGATTCCAAGATGTGGGCCCCACGGGCAAATTTTGAGCTAATTTCGAATTTTATTGAAAAATATAATATTTTCTTATGAAATTGATTCCTATAATTTTTGTTGATTGTATCGAATTAATTATGACTAGATACGAGTCAATCAGAGTCGGAAAATTGAGAAAAAAGCGTACTACTTGGTTAAATTGGAGCAAGTCGAGGTAAGTGACTTGTCTAACCTTGTGTGGGGGAAATTTCCCCTAGGATTGGTATTGACGTGATTATTGAAATGTGTTGAAAGTCATGTACACGAGGTAACGAGTGTGTACACGGGCTAAATGTGAAATATTATGTTTTAAATTGTGTAGATCACTATTGCGCATTTATTAAATTATTTTACCTTGTTATATTCTTCATCATTGATCTCAGACATATACTTTAAATTTGTTTGACCTTTTCCTGCTAATTGTTTTACTTGTTTAGTTGAAATATGGTTTCTTTTATTCTGTGCATTATTTGAAGGTTTTTTTCTTTAAATTAAATATTATTAATATGAAGTATTTGACATTTTAAAACTTGATATTGAAGCAACGTATTAAAGATTTTGAAATATTATTTTCCTGAATAATTTTGTAATATTTTTTGTACTCATTGTGATGGAGTCGTGAGCTCTTTATTGTGGAAAAATATTATTGATGATTTATTTTGGCATGAGCCATGAGCTCTTTATTGTGGAAAAATATTATTGACGATTTATTTTGGCATGAGTCGTGAGTTCTTTATTGTGAAAAAATATTGTTGTTGAATTATTTTGGCAAGTTAAATTATTTGAGTACTTGAGGTGCAAATTGTGTTATATTGTGATATTGATACGCATGCGGTGGTATAAGGTCTGGGTATTGAAACGCATCCGGTGAGATAAGGGTGGCTTGATACGCGTGGCTAGTAAGGGGAACTACTAGAAGTCATGCGGTGTGATAAGGATGGCTAAAACGCGGGATGCTATTTCGGAAAAAAATATTTTCTTTCAAATAAATTGTGAAGGCTCCCGCGGTGAGATAAGGAAATGAGATATTGTGAATTTGTTTATAATTTGGGACTACGAGGTGGTACCTCGAGAGTGCCCTTGTTGATATTGATTTATGGCCGCAGTTGCCTTGATTATTTTTTGTGATTTTCTTAAAGTTGAAAGGAAATTCGGTTTTGTTTCCATGAGATATTATTTGAAATTCTGTTTTGTTTTCACGAGATATTATTTGCCATTATTTTGCTTAACTAAATGGTGACACACTACTTGATTCATTTCTAATGTCGTTTTATTTTAAACTATTGTTAAAAATTTTACCATGCCATTATTAGATTCCAGTAGGGCCTCACCTGACCTCGTCACTACTCTATCGAGGTTAGGCTTGGCACTTACTAGGTACCGCTGTGGTGTACTCATACTACGCTTCTGTACATTATTTTGTGTAGATCCAGGTACATCTTACCAGCCTAGACGTCAGTGAGTTACCTGCGCACGGAGACTTCGAGGTATATCTGTCAGCGTCCGCACACTCCGGAGTCCCCTTCTATCATTTTTATGTTGCTTCCTTATTTTTCTTTAGACCTTGATATATACAAACCTTGAGAATAAAATTCTTAGAAACTTGTGACGTATTTCTACCGGGTTTTGGGAGTTGAAATTGTTTAAATTGGAGTTTATTTATTTTAGATATTTATTATTATTCCGTGTTGATAGTCTTACCTAGTCTTAGAGACTAGGTGCCATCACGACATCCTACGGAGGGAATTTGGGGTCGTGATAAGTTGGTATCAGAGTTGTAGAGTCACAAGCAGGTTTAGTAGAGTCTTGCGGATCGGTACAAAGATGTCTGTATGGAACTGTTAGGAAAAGTTCACTTCTCTGATTATTTATCGTGCGGCATTGATTTAGCTTTAAACATATATCTTATATTCCATTGTATCCACTCATGTATGACATTGCGCACTCGGTATCAGTTGTGCATCGACGGTTCGTGATGTCGCATATGGACTACGAGGGAGCCAGAGATTCTCAAACATTGCCTCAACGTGTGCTTCCGTTTGAAGATACGGGCGTATTGAGAGATCACCTAGTGAATCATATGGGGGTGCAACGGACGTTGGCGTCTGGTTGATTTATACGAGCTGTGAAGGTAATTATTGTGGATCATCGGACGTTGTGACCTATGACTTCGCGCCGAGTGGGGGGAGTCCACTACCATTGGGTGGATTGCGGGGTCATGTGTTATATCCGTTTTGGCGTGAAATGTATATATGTGGTACTGAAAGGTTACCTAAAATTTACACATGATTAAGGCCTGAGATTTTATAGAGGATAAGATTGGGACTTGCGGTATGTCCGCCTCCTTTATAATCCTATACTTCAGTACAAAAAGAGTTACAGAAACAACTCTAAATTTACAGAAGGTCTACTGAGCGTGGACGTCATGGTTGCGGATTTTGTGGTGCTTCGGAGGAAGTACAATTGTTGACGAGATTCTAGACTATGTGGTTCGTGACAAGATTTTTCTGTATGAAGCTCTACTTTTGTGATCGTTGTGTATAAATAGGGGTAAGGGTTACCCCAAAGAAGAATCGAAGAGTATGTTAAGAAATGGGTCAGCTCAATAGTTCTGAGTCAGCATAACAAAAGAAGAAATTGGCCTTGGGAGAGATAATTTTCCACCGGTGTTCGTGGCAAATTATGAAGAGGGAAGACCAGCCAATGCAACACCGCCCACTTGGCTCAGTTCTCAGACACGCTTTTGAAAGATTTTGTTTCCCGAACTCTCTATGATACGTGACGCATATGGTCGAACGGTTGCGTCAGGTCACCATGACGGTGTTAGAATATGCCATCAAGTTCAATAAGTTAGCCCGTCAGATTCCTACTTTGCTTCCTACAGCCAGAGAGCGAGTCCACATACTCATTAAAGGACCTAATTATAATCGTAAAATTTTATATGACTCGGGAGCTACAGGCTGATACTTCATTTCTGCTAATTGTAGAAATTGCAAAGATATTAGAACGTGTTTGGGGTAAGGAAAAAGGAAAACTAAGGAGACCAAGAGCTCTCGAGGTTCTGGAGGATTCAGTGAATTCTACTCTACAAGTATAAATCATTATGGCGGGGGGCTCGGGCAGTCGGCCAGCCCAGTCCACAAATCAGATTAATCGGGGTGCTCCAGTAAGTTCTTTTAATGCACCATCGACATGAGTTTCCTACAATGGTTATTCCAGTTATCTGGCACAGACTCAATATGAGCAGTCAAACCCGCAAAGGGGTTGTTATGAATACGGTGATACTAGGCACATCATGAGAAAATTGTCCCAAACTTAGGAGAGACATATTTCATCAAAGCACTCTGGCTACGTGACCTATTGCAGTTACTACACCACCCACACGACTAGTTAGGGGCGGAGGACAGGTGGGTAGAAGGTGTCCTAGAGGTGGATACCCAGCCGTTGATATATATTTTTTATGGTATGGCGGAGGTCGCTACATCAGTTGGTGTCGTTACAGGTACGACCTTGATATAATATAAAGGAATAATTTCCTTAACTTGATTCGGTTCTGAGTATCGAGACGAGTCCTCCTATTGTGCTCCACTTATGAGTGAGCTTCATAATTCTATAATCTACTTATGTGTTTACCCCTATTGGGAGATTTTATGGAGATAACTACGCCTATCATTTCGTGTTGGTCACTAATAAGAGCTGCGAGGCTAAATGTGGTTTTCTGTTACTCATTTCGGTAAATTTTGATGTAAATTCCGAATAATTAATTACAAATTGTGAATTATATGCCCTACCGGTGTGGGGTTCATTATCTGTTGTGATTTGGTGTAACCGAAATTATTTAAATGGAGAAAATGGAAATTTTCGATTGGCACGATGTGCATATTACTTGTGATTCAGAACTAAGGACGAGAACCTCACATTTTTATATAAATTGATATGTTTAAATCGGGCTACGAGCTACGGTGGAAGTTATATAAGGCGAGATCCTTGTGTGGAAAATTCTTGTGTTTAAGTTTTCCCTTGTGAAATTAAATTTGTACTATAGTACTAATAGCGAGTCATGCATGTTAGGCTTATTTGAAAATTCTTATATGAAATTCTCTATGCATAGTTGTCAAATTCGTATTGTAATTATTAATTTTTAACCTACGAGATAGGTGCCCGCCCATGTGGCGTTAAATGTGACTAGTTAATTCGGATAAATAATTATGAGATCTTCATGCCTCGCATATAGTTATCAGTATTGTGAAGGTTTGCAACGAGATTTTTGTTAACATGAGGTTAGATGACGATTCTATAATTGATTATGAACAACTATTAAGACCAAATTGACCCAAGAGGGTGCCCCATTTACAGGGTCAAACGAGTGTGAGTAGAACTTTCAGAAGCTCAAGATCACTTTGACTCCGACACAAGCGTTGGTATTACTTACATGTTTAAGGTTTTATATTGTGTATTGTAACGCGTCACGTATTGGTCTCGGCGCGGTGTTGATGCAAAACGGTAGGGTGATTGCCTACGTGTCCAGACATTTAAAGGTACATGAGAAGAATTTTTCAGTCCACGACCTTGAGTTAGTAGCTATTGTTCGTTCCTTGAAGATTTTGGCGGAATTATTTGTACGGTGTCCATTGTGAGGTCTACACCGATCACCGTATTCTACAACATCTGTTTAAACAGAACAATCTTAATTTGCGGTAGTGGAGATGGTTGGAGTTACTTAAAGATTATGATATCACCATTCTCTATCATCTTGGGAAGGCCAATGTAGTGGTCGATGCCTTGAGTCGTAAGGCGAAGAGTTTGGGAAGCTTAGCATATTTACCGGTAGCAGAGAGGCCTTTGGCCTTGGATGTTCAGGCCTTGGCCAACCAGTTTGTCAGATTGGATGTTTCCAAGCCGAGTCGAGTTTTGGCTTGTGTGGTTTCTCAGTTTTCTCATTATGATCTTATCAGGGAGCGTTAGTATGATGACCCCCATTTTCTTGTCCTTAAGGATACAGTTCAGCACGATGATGCCAAGGAAGTCGCAATTGGAGATGATGGTGTATTACAGATGTAGCGAAAGCTATGTGTGCCTAATGTAGATGGTTTGCGTGAGCTGATTTTCCAGGAGGCTCACAGTTCGTGGTACTCCATACATTCGGGTACTGCAAAGATGTAGCAGGACTTGAGGCAACATTATTGGTGGAGGAGGATGAAGAAAGACATAGTGGAGTATGTAGCTCGGTGCCTAAATTGTCAGCATGTGAAATATGTGCATCAACGACCAGGTGGATTACTTCAGAAGTTGGAAATTCCAGAATGGAAATAGGAGCAGATCACTATGTATTTCGTTGTTGGGCTCCCACGGACACGGAGGAAGTTCGATGCAGATTAGGTTATTGTGGATAGATTGACCAAGTCATCTCATTTCATTCCTGTGATTACTACTTACTCTTCAGAGCAGCTGGCTCAGGAATATATTTGTGAGATTGTCAGACTTCACGGAGTACCGGTATCTATCATCTCTGACCGGGGTACACAGTTTACCTCACAGTTTTTTAGGGATGTACATCGAGAGTTGGGTACGCGTGTGGAGTTGAGTACAACATTTCACCCTCAGACGAACGGGCAGTCCAAACGCACTATTCACATACTGGAGGATATGCTTTGTGCTTGTGTGATAGATTTTGGGGGTGCTTGGGATCAGTTCTTACCAATTGCGGAGTTTGCTTACAATAACAGTTACCAGTCAAACATTCAGATGGCTCCGTATGAGGCTTTGTATGGTAGGCGGTGCCGGTCTTCAGTGGGTTGGTTCGAACCGAGCGAGGCTAGACTATTAGGTACAAACTTAGTTTAGGATGCCTTGGAAAAGGTTAAGTTGATTCAGGATCGACTTCGTACAGCCCAATCAAGATAGAAGAGTTATGCGGATCGGAAGGTTCGTAATGTTGCATTCATGGTTGGTGAGCGGGTATTGCTCCGGGTTTCGCCTATGAAGGGTGTGATGAGGTTCGGGAAGAAGGAAAAGTTGAGCCCTAGGTATATTGGGCCTTTTGAGATTCTTGAGAGAGTTGGAGAGGTGGCTTACAAACTTGCACTACCACCTTAGACTTTAGTTCCATTCAGCTGGACAAGGATCTATCTTATGTTGAGGAACCAATGGCTATTTTGGATAGGCAGGTTCGAAAGCTGAGGTCAAAGAACATTACTTCCGTGAAGGTTCAGTGGAAGGGTCATCCGGTCGAAGAGGCAACTTGAGAGACCGAGCATGATATGCACAACTGTTATCCACACTTATTCACCAGCTCGGGTAACGTTTGTTTTAGAGGTGGAGAATGTGATGACCCAAAATGTCATCTTTAAATTTAATAATTAATTATGTATTCTAAGACCTCAAAAAGCACTATTTATCATTACTCGACTTGCGTGTGTAGTCCGTAAAATTTTTTCGAAAAGAGTTTATGCGAAAAATGAATTAAATTGTGAATTAGAGCTTTAAAACTAAACTGAGTTGACCTTGGTTAATATTTTTATCAAACAGACTCGAATCAGTGTTTTGACAGTTTCGGTAGGTCCGTATCATGATTTGGGACTTGGGCGTATGCCCGGAATCAAATTCTGAGGTCCCTAGCCCGAGATATGAAATTTTGAAGAAAAAATAAAAGTTTAATTCAAATAGTGACCGGATGTCGAATTATGTGCAAACAACCTCCGGAATAGAATTTTGATGATTCCAACAGCTCTGTGTGGTGATTTTGGACATAGGAGCGTGATCAGAATTTTATTTGGAAGTCCGTAGTAGAATTAGGCTTGAAATGCCGAAAGTTAAATTTTTGGGAAGTTTGATCGAGGGGTTGACTTTTTTATATCAGGGGTTGAGTACCTCCGTTATGTCATTTATGACTTGTGCGCAAAATTCGAGGTAAATCGGACGTGATTTGATAGGTTCTGGAGTCATTTGTAGAAATTAGAAAGTTCAAAATTCATTAGGCTTGAATCTATGTGTGATTCGTATTTTTTTTAAGGCTCGACTAAGTTCGTATTGAATTTTGGGACATGTTGGCATAATTGGTTAAGGTCCTGAGGGTCTCGGGTGGATTTCAGAAGTTAACAGAATGGATTTCGGACAAAGAGGGTTGCTCGAAATTTCGCCAGAAATTTCTGGTGAGTGGAGCCAACTTTGGAAGCTTATATCTCGTTCATAAGGAATCGAAAAATTTTCAAAACATGAAAGTTGTAGTCGTTTGATTCTAGTTTGCAGAAAGTTAAAACATTCATTATTTGGACATTTGTACA